>NC_134315.1:82099506-82422781 GCF_964195595.1 Calonectris borealis | reverse complement strand
GTACCCGCGCTGTGCAACGGTCCCCTGGGACAGCCGAGGGGTGTCCGAGCCGTTGACCCGAACCCCCTGGACTTGGCTGTGACTTGGCTTTCACCCGTCCCTCAGAGAGACAGAGGAAGGGAATTCTTCATCATTAAACCCGTGCATTTTTTTTTCTCGGTGACATTTATTTCCTACGGTTTTCTCTGCGAAATCCAGGAGCCATCGGCCTGAAGAAGCGCGGTAAGCGGTTCCTCCATCCATCACGCGTTTGCTGCGCAGCGTCTTCTGTACCGAGAGGAAAACGTAAATGATAATAAACTTCCACCGAACTTATATACATATATATACTGTGCTTAATGCTGTTTTCCTTCGCGACGTTATCAGCCGCACAAGGAACCCGAGAACAGACGTGAAACGCCACGAAGGGAGGCGGAGGCCGAGTCGTGCCCGTGTTTCTGATGGTGCCTGCCCCCTCTTGAACCAGCCTGAGGCTTCGCTTGGCTGGAAAAAGAAGAGATTCGGTCTTGGTTTGGATCCACTTCACCCCAAGCAGCTTTTCGCCCACAGAGTGGCCCCCCCCCCAGCCCAGCTGACATCCCCAAGAGTTCAGTTTTGTTCTTATTCTGCAGAAAACAGGGATTTTCTTTCAAGAAGCAAAAGGAGATTTCCGGGATCCGCCCTGAGCACCACCGGCACACCCTGCGTCTGCCCCAGCTCTGCCCGAAGACGCTGCTGCCCGCGTAGCCGGCATTTGTCACCCCACGAGCACGGGCAGCTCCCGCCGGACCCCGGCTTCACCGGGGGGCAAGGACAGGCGGCGGCCCCCCCGACCCGTCATCCCCAGCAAATGGCACGTCAACCAGGAAAAGCAGCGACCCAAAAAGTTACGAAAATTAGAGATTTTTATTTATATTTTATCACAAGAACAATCCCTTTGCTCTTCAGCTGTAAATACATACTAGAATAAACTCTGTAAATTATACAAAAAAATACATATTTTCCATGAAATCTTTCTTTATAATAAATAAATGTGAACACGTGTGTGGCTGATCGCTGTAATGTTCCGTGTCTGTTTAGGTTTTCAGTCTGTTGATTTATTTTTAATCTCCTGAAAGAAGGGGGGAGTTCCTCGTCCCCTAAAGGTCGAAATAAATAATGCATGAGGAGGTCCTCCCTCCCCATTTCCCCCCTCCCTCCCCTTGCCTCTACATTTTTTTTTTTTTTCTTTTGATAGAGAGTTCAGCCTAAATTTCCACGCTTGCATTCAGCCCTCACAAAGCCTACAAATTATACAATGACTTCTAACCTGGACCCCTAACAAAACAATATAACTGGTTTTTTTTTTTTCCTCCTTTCTCCCCCCACCCCCCACCCCCTCTACCCCCCCCCCCCCCAATAAATCATAAGGGACAGATGGCAAAAAGGGGGAAGAGACACAAAAGCCCTGGTGACAGATCTGGGAAACTGGACAAAGTGCACATCGGAGAGACAGGAGAAAGTTTGGTTTGGCAGGTGACATTCCCACAGCCCGCCCCGGAGGGCGGCGGGGCGGGGAGCACCGGGACCGCCGGTGCCGGGCTAGAGGCAGCGGCGGGGCAGCGGCGGGGGCTGCGGCGGGGCGAAGCGAGCCGGCGGGGTCGGCCAGTGCTCGGCATCCGAGACGGGGCTGGCGGGCGATAAAGTGCAGGCGTAGGGGGAGGCGGAGGGCGCGGGGCTGGCGGTGCCGCCGCTCCAGGAGGAGGCGGGAGAGGGGCTGCCCTCGGCGGGGCCCCCCCCCGCTCCTCCTCCTCCTCCTCCTCCTCCCGCCGCCGCCTCGGGGCCGAGCCGCGCCGCCCCGGCCAGCCGCAGGGTCTCGGTGAGGGCCCAGATGTAGTTGTGGGCGAAGCGGAGCGTCTCGATCTTGGTGAGTTTGGCGTCCTCGGGGAAGGTGGGCAGCACGTCGCGGAGGGCGTCCAGCGCCGCGTTCAGGTTGTGCATACGGTTGCGTTCCCGGTTGTTGGCCTTTAACCGTCGGCTCCGTTTGATGCGTTGCGCCGTCTCCGCCGTTCGCGGGGTTCCGCGGGACCGACCCGGACGCCGCTTCCCCTCCACCCGCCGCAACCCCCGGGCGCCCGGCGCCTCGACGGGCCTCAGCTCCTCCTCCTCCTCTTCCTCCTCCTCTTCCTCCTCCTCCTCCTCCTCGGCGCTGGAGGGCAGCGAGGGCGAGGGGGCGGGCGAGGCCAGCCCCAGCAGCAGCAGCTCCTCCTCGGCCGGCGCCGCCAGGCCCTCCGCCTTCACCAGCATCCTGCGGGACCGCGCTCCCCTCGCCTCACGCCCGAGCGGCCGGTTTAACGGTTCGGCGGTTTAGACGGGGTGGGGGTTGAGGGGGGGATGGGGAGGGGTGGGGGGGAGGGAAAGGAAGGGGGAGGGGGGGGCGCTGGCACGCGCCCCGGGGCGGCGGCAGCGGCGGCGGAGCGGCCCGGGGCCCGGCGGCTGCGTGTCTGGCACACGACCCTCCTTAACACCCCTTATATACCCCGCGGGGAACAATCAAACCTACCCCCGGGGCCCCCCGCCCGCCGCCCCCCGCTTCTCCTGTCAGGGGGCCGCCGCCGCGCCATTGGTGCCTCGCGCTCGGTTGGAGCGTGCCGCTAATTTATTAATGAATGGAGGGGAGGTGGTGGTGGTCGGGGGGGGGGGGGGGAGGGAGGGGGGGGTCGCGAGGCGCAGCTGGCCAATCAGGGCGCCCCGCGCGCCACGCGCGCCGGAGCCGGCTCCCTTTCAGGCGCTCATTAATGGGCGGCGGCGGCGGTTGCGACCCCCCCCCTCCCCCCCGCTTTCCCGCCTCCCCCCGCCGAACGCCCGCCTTTTTTTGGGGGGCGGGGAGATGCGTTGAGGGGAGTAACGTGTTCTGCCGTGGTTTGCACCCCGGAGGTGGGTGGTGGGGGGAGACCCCCGAGGAGACGACGCGGGGGCAGAGCGGTGCACGAGAGAGGAGCTTTGGTAATTAATTACACAGTTAATACACGGGGGTGGGGGGTGGGAGCGGGGTCCCCCCCCAGCGGGAGGCAGCGTGCCCGGGGGATGCATCTGCTCCCCGGGGCCGGGTGCTGCAGCGCGGCCGGTCCGCCGGAGCCCGGGCTGGCTTTGCCTTTTTCCTGCCGTTTTCCAGCAGGTTTTGCAAAGAGCAGAGCAAAGGGAAAAAGCCTTTTCCCGAGGAGGGAGAAGCCACGCGCCTCTGACATCTCTGTTCGGGCAGTCAGAAAAGCGGCGGGGGCTTGCAGGGCTTGCAGTCCTCGCTCCGTGCTGTCAAATACAACTCTAGGACACAACCCAGGCTCAAAAAGACTTTGAAAAAAAAAAAACCCCACAACTTGTCAATCCACCAGGAAAGCCTCCCCCCCCCCCCCCCCCCCCGCCCCAGCGTCTCTCCCAGACCACCCTCTGGGGCAGAAGGCCCCCGTGAATAGCGAGGCCTGGCGACATGCCCCCGGGGTCAGCGGGCTGGCTCTGCCTGACAGACCCACGGGGAAGGAATGACGGGGAGGACGTACGAAACGAAAACCGTCAGCGCCGTGTCCTCCCCGTGCGGAAACTCCGTCGCCGAGGCACTTTGGGGCAGTCGGGCTTTGAAACAGAATTTTATTTGCAACCGGTGAAAAAAGCCCAAAATAGATGAAAGAGCTAAAACCTCAGCGAACATCTCGCCGAGCGCGCCGTAAACACGGCCGCGATTCGATCCCTCGCTCTTGCTGCCCGCTGAGTTTGTGGCCCCCGTCTCGCTCTCTGTGAGAGCGATGGCGGCCGCGTGGCTGCCTCAAACACTCCCCTCGCCTCCAGTTGAAAAATGGGGAATCCTTAGGTCCCCTCGGCATCCCGGGAGAGTGACACAAAGGGACCACCTTCCTTTTTTAGCACCCTAAAGCGCGGAGCAGAGTCACCTGTGACCGGGCCAGCCCGTCCCTCTGCCCCCACCCCGGTCACCGGGATTTCTGTCCTTCCATCGCCGACGTGAAAGCGATGAGAGGTTGGGCGGAGGCGGTGAAGCGGTGGGGAAGGCGGCTGCGGTGCTGGGGGGCAGCAGGAGGGCGCAAGCCCAGCTTTTGCCAGATCCGGGGCGTGTAAGCCATCGGGGTGCCTTTTCGGGGTTCGGCCCCATTCCTGCCGCCAGCCCCCCAGGACGCAGCGGTTTTCTCCGCGGTATTGAGCACAAGGTGACGGAGGACGTGTCGGCTACCGAGTCCTCGCAACCCTCCCGGCGCGGCAGGTCCGAGAGGCGCTTGTGTGGTCTGCGGCCGGCAAGAGCGAGGGCCGAGCTGCTCCGCCGAGAGCCGTGGGGCCGAGAGCGGTGGGGAGAGGGGGCTGCGGGGGGCGAGGGAGCGCTGCCGCTGCTGCCCACCGCCTGAACTGTCCTCCAAGGGTCAAACTGTTCAACTTCAGCCCCTTTGCCAGACTCAATCCTACTTTACGGGGAACAAAAGCCCAAAGTAGGCGACGATCAAGAAATGGGAGCACAATGATTTAAGCTTATCACACGGCCCTGAAATAAAGGACACTGAGCTTGTGTGCGGGAGAGGGGGAGACCTTCAGAAAGGCTTTGTTTGCTGTAAGAAGATTGAACTCTGAGGCGACCCAGTAGCCCTAAAAGTTTAGGGTCTGTGTTGCTGAGAGACCTTTGGATACAGCCCATCCACACTTCGACCTCACAAGTTGTCAGCCAGCGTTAATGGCTCGCCTGCCCCAGGTGAACGGGGGTGCCCCCCGGGAAAGGGGGGGACAAAACTGCGGGAATGAGATGGCCTGACCCCTCCCAGCTCTGCCTCCCTCACACCCGCCGGACCCGGGGCCCCCCCGTGGGTCTCCTGAGGGTTTAGGGGGACCAGGGCTGCCCACACCCAGATACCCCCCGCACTCCGAATCCTGGGGTGCCCAGCCCTATGGCAGCACCCACAAACCTTGCGAGTGGGATGGTTCTGCTCTTAAATTGAGGGTCAGCGGGGTACCGGGATGCTCTGTGGAGGGGAGAAACCAGAGGCTACTGCGGTGTCCCCCCCATCCCCGAGCCAGGTCCTTCCTGACCCCCCCCCACCGAAAAGTGCTGCAGGGAGGGACAGGACGGGGACCAGCCCCCCTGACTCCCAAGCCGCACTAGCAAGTTTGGGGTTCGTTTTGGGATCAAGGCGGAGAGGGGTCCTCCGCTCAGAGCGCTGCGCCGGCATCCTTCCCTCGCCCCCCCGGGGCGGACGAGCCCCTCGTCGGGGGCCGATTGTTCCCGACAGATTTGCATGGCAGGTGCAGGCCTGCAGAGCGATTTTGCCGTCCCGAGCCCCGCCTGGGCCCCCCCACAAGAGGGTTTGCCTCCCCCCCTCCCCTTGTGAAAAAAGGCCGCGGGTGCTTTCCTTTCCCATGAAGAAGAGAAGAAGCTTGAGGATCGCGTGAACACGCTTCAGTTTTCTTATTCTTTTCTATAGATGTGGGGAAAAGAACAGCCGATTGTGTGAAAAACCCGGTGCCTGCAAAAAGGGACATTGGCCGTCCAGGCGAAGGTGCGCGAGGGAGAGCACTAATCGCTGAACCAGGAGACAAATACGATTACCAGCTCCGAGCCTTGAGTCAGAAAGTCTCATAGACTTTAAGATGTTAATCCCCAACATAATCCTTCCTTTGGCGTGTAGGAATAGTGCAGCCACAAGAGTTGTTTTGTTATTTATATTGGCGTTTAATAAAACTCAGCCAGTGGTGAATGGGCTGCCCACTCTCCAATGGTAATTAATTCCCTATTTCAGTGACCCAATTGTGCTGGGATAGAGCAGTGGGACAGTCCCACTGCCCCAACCCGCCTTTGTGCGGCTACACGGCTCTCGTGCTTCAACAGCTATGGAAACTCATTCTTTTGATGTCATTCAATGAGTTTTCCTTGGGCATCTTCTAAACTTCAAGGACCCTTTTCTTTCTCGAACGCCTGAAAAGCAGGACTAGCTTGACCACCTCTGTAGAATTTAATGATTTGGTGAAAGGGCCTTTTTGGGGGTTTGTGTGAGGAAAGAGAGAAAGAAAATTTGGCAGGCTGCTATCAAACGGGGGGCTATCCAAACTCGAGCGCAACCAACTCATTCAGCTCCTAATTTATACAGGTCTTAAAAGCCCCTCTTCCTTACTCAAAATACTTCGGGGCTTCTCTTAGCCAAGGCATTTCTAGAAGGGATTTGCGAGTAAGCAGATAACTGTTTCACACACGCCGCAAATTCAAACCGGGCTGCGGATGAGTACGAACAAAACAAACCGTGTTTTAAGAAGGCATTTCCATCCGCCAGAGGGAAAACTACCAAGATCCCCGCAATCGGTTGTGTTAAAAAGCGTGTCCGGGGCTTTATCTTTTGGCTCTTTTGGCGGTAGCGGTGAAGTGGCTGCAGAAGGAGTGTGTGAAACGAACACGTGAAGAACATGTAGTAACCCTGCAAAGCCGCCCCGGTACGGGCAGCCTCTTCTATGTCTTTATACACACTTCCAAAAAAGAAAAAAAAAAAACCCTTCGCAAGTCACAAACAATTCAGGATTCAACTAAGAAAACACAGAGTGAACCATATGGCCGGGGTGGCTCGAGTTGGCTGCATTTTCCCCCAGACAAAGAAGGGATTGAGAGTTGAAGGAAAGGAGAAAAAAACCAACTTTCCGGCTGATGAAGCTGTTGTCTGGAGGCAATGATCCCAAATCTCAAGGCTTTATTCCAGGCTCCGACTGAGACGTGATATGTCATATGATTAGCATCTTTCATATTTACAAGAGTAGTATGGGCTGCCAGTCTTTAGAGAAAGGCGAGAGAAAGAAGGGGCATATGCTGAAATGGATTTAGCATTTGAAAGAGAGAAAAGAGAGCGGATAAATACACTTAAACGAGGATTTAGTTTTACTCCCGTTGAGTTCTAATGGGTTGTTGATTGAGATTTTAGGGAGCTGTAACAGAGGTGTCAGCAGTAATTTAAAGGCGCTATTCAACCCTCCGCTGCTCCTTCTTTTTCCCCGCTACGCGCTTCTGGCCGTGCCCGTCGTTCCCCAGAGCGAGGAGCGGTGTCAGCGGCCGAAAGCTGCGGGCTGCCGCCGCCCCTGCCGGGGGTCCCTCCGGGTGTCGGGGGCCCTCCCGGTGTGGGGGTCCCTCCCGGTGTCGGGGATCCTCCCTGTGCCGGGGTCCCTCCCGGGGTCGGGGTGCCTCTTGGTGTCGGGGTACCTCCCGGTGCGGGTCCCGGGGTCCCTCCCGGTGCCGGTCCCCCTCCGGCTGCCGGTGCCGGTCCCCCTCCGCGGGCTCCGCCGGTCTGACGGCGCCACCTGGCGGCGGCGGCGGGGCACGGCGGGGCGGGGGGAGGCGGCCAGCCCCCGCCGTGTCCCGGGCGGGTCAGTGTCACCCGGCAGCGTTACAATGGGCCGTTCTCCGTCTGTTTTTCACCTGTCGCCGGGGACATCTTCCAGGTGATGTCGCTCAGAGCCCAGCCCAACCCGACCTTGAACGTGCCCGGGGATGGGGCACCCACCACCGCGCTGGGCAGCCTGCGCCGGCGTCTCTCCACCCTCACCGCGAAGTTTCTTCCTTATATCTAGTGTGAATCGACCCTCTTTTAGTTTAAAACCATTACCCCCTGTCCTATCGCAACAGGCCCCGCTAAAAAGTCTGTCCCCAGCTTTCTTACAAGCCCCCTTTCAGTACTGAAAGGCCACCATAAGGTGTCCCCGGAGCCTTCTCCAGACTAAACAACCCCAACTCTCCCAGCCTGTCCTCATACGAAGGCGTTCCACCCCCCGATCATCTTTGTGGCCTCCTCTGGACCCACTCCCACAGGTCCATGTCTTTCCCGCGCTGAGGACCCCAGAGCTGGACGCAGTACTGCAGCGGGGGGGGTCTCACCAGAGCAGAGGGGCAGAAATCGCCTCCCTCGACCTGCTGCTGGCCACGCTGCTGGTGATGCAGCCCAGGATGCGGTTGGCTTTCTTTTTTTATGGTTCATCTAATAAAATACGAGCATAAAGCAACAGGCTCTGCCTCTCAAAGGCAGCAGCCTCTGCAAAAGCACCTGGGCAACAGCCTGAAAAAGCCATCCTGGACCGACAGCTAAAAGTGCAGATAGGGTTTCCGGCGGACACTAAACAATAAGTTTTGCCTTTGTTTCGAAACACAGCAATGAGGTGGTTTAGGTTTTTTACACATCTGTTAGCCACTGGGGCTACTACGTATGAAATTAATGCAGAGGAGCTGTCACACACAGTCCTCTTCTTCCTACGAGTGACAATTTTTATACCGGTTGGTGGGACTTGCTGTCCAGCATGAGTTGCGACTTCTCACGGCTCGTTAACAAAGGGTGAATGCCACGCTGGGGAAGGGAAGTTCTGCAAGAACCGTGGCCTTTCCGGCAAAGGGCAAGAAGGTGTCGGTTTATGGTTGGAAGAATACACTTGCGTGTCACAGGATGTTTTTTATTTCAAGGTAGGAACCAATGAATTCTTGGGAAACAAGTACCGCCTAGGATCAAAACCATAACCTGTCTAAAATCCAGTATCCTCTTGCTCAGCCGAGAACCGTCAAAACACCGCCAGAAGAAACAATTCAGAAACTCCACAGGAGGATATATAGCTTGTCCGCAGCAGGACTGCTCGCCGGCCCCTCGCAGCGAGGCAGTAGTAGCTGTCGACATCCTTCCCAAAGGCTGCCCCAACTCATAGCAAGAACCTCAATCAGCTTAAGATAAGCTTTCCCTCCTTCCTCCTTATCCCCTCTCCTTATGTCATCCTGGGCTAACCCGTCCCATCGTCAGCTCACGTGCTGTAAGCCTGAAATGCAGCGTTTCCCACAATTCCGATTTCTTTCCCGGGACAGCCGCATCATTGAATGCAACAAGCTCCCCTCCGGGTGATGTATTTCAAAACTGCGTCACTTTGAGCAACTTCAGTGCTGTTGGGATGCCTGCTCTGTGGCAGGCTCTCCAGACTGCCGCCGTCTTCTCTCGAAGTTCAACTGCGTGGCAGCAGCTAGAAATTTTACGATGTCCACGCTTTGTCTCCTCCTCCCCACCGTTCGTACGTTAACCCCTGCGCCTCCTCTATACGCCTTTGAGACAGCCTAAGGACAAACTTTTGCCGTGGTAAAGATGATGAACTTTTCTTGTCCGAAAGTTCCTGACACAACAGCACTCTTTTTCCAAACCCAAATCCTTCAGCTTTTGTGTAGTTTCGAAACACAGCTGAGTGATCTTATCCTAAAACCTATAAACAATCTAGATATAGGTCAAACCCTTCTCCTTTTGTTTTGTTGACATCCAAAGATTTAATAGACCAGGGACATGTAATATTTCTTTGGAGAAAGCACTCTCTGTTTTATTTATCCTTTTTATTATTTTAGCCATGCTCCTTCCTAAATGTGACCCATTTGTAAACATGCGAGATGACAGAATTGTTCTAAGATACAGTGTTACGTGTATATCTAATCTGAAGAATAATGAAACACTAATAATACAATTAGGTATTTTGTAAGCATAAAAGGACTTCAGTTATCAAGCAGGTAAAGTCACTTTATTCATTTTTAGTCATACAAACAAGGGGTCAAAAACAGAAGTGTCAGTGCACTGAGATACAGACAAAAATCTTCCACATTGAATATAAAAATCAGATGTGCAATCATTCTGATCAGTTTTGTAGACACTCAATTCATATTTTCTTCATAAACTAGGCGCACATATTATTTTTCCTTTTTCTTATTCTGTTCCTCTTCCTTCCGTTTCTCCAAATAACACTTAAGAATGTCATTTAGCTGCTGCTCACACTGGCTTACATGTTGTAATCCATTTTCCCATCCTAAAAGCAGCAATAAACAGGATAATTACATCTCTCTTTACAGCATCCATCATGTAATTAGTCTGTGGTGATGCGAACATCTATTTCCCCAAGCCTATCACATGGCTATAATATTTCTACTTTGAAAATTGTTTTTCAGAGTTCAACCATTAACGAGATGCTTCCTATGATGTCAGCCAAGTAGGTGAGTAAAACAATTCCTCTCTTGGCACCTGTTCTTGCCGTGATCTGTCGCTTTAGGGACTGAGCATCCCTTTGTAGCATCTGCTGAGGTAAGGCCCTACCCCCTCCTAAAGGGGATGTGCCTCGGGGGGTTCTGGGGAGTGGGATTCAGCCGGAGTTTATGGAATGTACTTTAGAGGTTTGGACACTATTTCACCATCTTTTGCTGGTCTAGTTCAAAGAAAATCACCATGGAGGAATTTCTGATGAAATATAACTAATGCTTTGAGATACCGACTGTCCCATTTCCATGGGGACTAATTCAAGTGCCAACGAAGGGAGAAGCTATGGCCCGTCTTTCCCAAGTGTGCGTACCGCTGAGAGGAGAGAGACACCCAACTGAGGGCTTTGTTCAGGCATTTTAAACACCTTCTGGAAAAGTTGCAAGGGGTGGAGACAGGCACCATAAGGTGTTTTGGTTTGGGTTGGGTTTTTTTAGGCAGGATTAGCTTTGAAGTACGTAAATACTCAGTTGCAGTAAACGTCACAGCAAATATGTAGAAACTATTAAAAACTGATTTTCAAAAACTCTATTTCCCTCTGTGGTCCAATAAAACAAACACATGTATTCACAAGACAGTGACGTGTAAACAAAGCAATCAGGAATTACTTGGTAGAGTTAGCTGATCTCTAATAGCATTGGTTTCTTTCTAGTAGCTCAAAATTCATCTCCCAAAACCCATGAGCTACGTAAAAGCAAACGAGGAGAGGACTAGAAAAATCAGTAATGGGGTTCACAGTGTGCTCTTTGTGTAGCTATCCGATAGCATCAAAAGAAGAAAAAGTCCCATTACTGGATAACAAATACCCTTCAAGTATAAAAACAGTTTGCAGATAGAACTGCAAACACGCAACTTGCACACTTGCCAATACTTGCATTTTCCTGCAATATACTATATTTTAGATGTAATAAATATTCTGTTTTATATAGTATGCATACCATATACTTTATATATTACACGGTGTGTATAGCATATATACGCACACTATAATAGATGAAGTGTATTATACATAGTTTAAGTAAAGAAGAAGAGCTGCATGGTTTCAAAAATACAGGAAAAGAAAATATTACCTTTGCAGTGATGAATTACTCTCCCCCACAGTCTGTTCCTACTTAAACAGGCCAGATTTCCAACAATCAACAAATGCCTCTTTGCTCTCGTTAGTGCAACGTTCATTCTCTTTTCCGAGTCTATGAACCCAATTTGTCTTGTTCTTACACACGACAAAACAATGATCTCCTTCTCAGCTCCTTGGAATGCGTCTACAGTGGACACCTGGACAGTTTTAACTTCAAAAGCCTCAGAGTGTACGCCACTAAGCCAATTCTGAATCTGTCGACAAATGGATGTGGACGGTGATGAGTTACGCTACTCGCAGTCAGTCACTTGCCTTGCGCAAACAGACTCAGCAAGTCTGAGCCTACAGAAGATGCGAACTAAGAAACTGGAGAGTGCAATGGCAGTAAAACCTCAGCTAATGACAGGGAAATACTACGCAGTGAACCTGGATTTGACGAAACACCAGTGCATTTCAGTGTGGCAAGCGGTGCTTCCGCTTCCTCATCCCAGCAGCCATGTCAGGCCTTGGATGACCGGGTGAGGTTCAGCTCCAACCTTGCTAAGCAGATGCCTCTGTTACCTGTCCTTGTCACACATACCAGTTTTTAACAGCCCCGAACTGATTTATGAATATTATGTCCAATTAATTTGCCAATTTTCTGAGCGTGCATGTGGAGCAAAAACAGAAAGACTTTTTTTTTTTAATCATGTGTTTGAATTAGAAGATTTTGACTAATTTTAGAGGAAAAAATATAGAGTGTTTTTTTTTTTTTTAAATGAGAAAGAGAAGTTATGGTAAACTCTAGTTTATCTATCCAGCGTTTGTTTCTCACTTCTGAAATGAAACGGAGCCTATGTTTAGAATAAACAAATACATTTAAGAAAACTGTTTTATTGATGATACAAACCTTACACATCTGTGATTTATAAAGAGTAATCACACCAATCGCAGATCCTTCTATTCCACTTGCAATCAGAGCCTGGATGAGCTTGACTGTAAAGTGAACTTCTGCCATGTTATAAAAGCTGTTGTCTCTTTCGATCTGGAAATAGGGAAGAAGATTTCCAATCTAGCTCTCACAAACAGCAGAACGCAAAAAGAAACACAATGGAGGAAAAAAATGTAATATTGACTTTTTATATAAGAAATGTTTAAAAACTTACTTGCTCTACCCCATTAACACTATAAAAACATAGTGTTGGGAGCCAATCCAATAAAGGACTTCTGTCTTTCTCGGAAACACCATCTATCAGATTTCCTTCATAGAACAGCTCGTTGGCTATGGCACTAATAGCAGGGTGACATCGGTACTGTGTCCGAAGAAGTATTGTTTTATGTCCCTAAAGAATGATGATACAGGAAGTGTGACTAGGAAGAAGAATTACTAAATATTTTGCAATGCCAGCTAGGTCAAACAAGAAATAAGTGGAAACAATTCCTGCAGTAAGCTGGCTTAACCTTCATGCATTCACTTCAACAAAAGTTAGAACAAATACTGTAGCCCCTGATTCTTCTACCTGGATTGAAAACTGCACAAAAAAATGAGAAGGCAGAACTGTCATTTGTTTTCAATCCATTCTTGTTTCACATTTGTTACGCTTACAAATTTCCGTGCACTGTGAAAGTAACATTTATAGAGAAATGCACTAGAATGGAATCAGCCTAATTAAAAAACAGGCTGAAACACTGATCCTCTGACATCTAAACCAGAACTCTTTTAGTGACTTCAGTGGACCTACAATTTCACCCTCCATCTTTTCTAAAGATTGTGATTAGTAGTACATACCATTAAGCAAAGCCGGTCAAAGAGGGTCTGCTCCAATCCCTTTTCATGAACACTCTCAGACCCTTGAATAGTTGGCGGTAATTGCTTAGGGTCTCCAACAAGGACTAGCTTTTCACACTGAAACCTAAATAAGAATGTTAAACAACAAGGAAAAAAGTTCTAAAAAGGATGTCAAACTATTCGTAACAAAAGCCTGTGCTGTGTTTATATATCACAGATTGCTTTCCATCAGGCTCGCTTCTCCATCACGCTCTTTCCACAGTTAAAATAACATGGTAACTCAAGGAAGGCACCTAAGAGCAGGCCTTAATTTAGAATTACTCTTCTTGCTCTACTCTACTCCAAGGTGAGACCTCGGAGTTCATGTTCTTAAGAAGACGTGCAAGGTTGGCAATTATTTGAGGTTGCGTCACTGCTAACTACAAGTTATTTCTCTGCTGAAAGACAAAAGGAAGGCTGTACCTTGCAATAGGAAGGAGAGACGCAGGTTCGGTCATCTGACTGCACTCATCCAGCATCACTACGGGAAACTTAAGAGTATTCAGACAAGGGAACGGGCAGGCAGCACAGGTCACTCCAACCACTTTTACCTTTGTTATTAGTTAGGGGAAAATGGGTAGACAAAAAGTTAAGATCGTTGCAGTTAATGTCTGTGCAGTACCTAACTATAGCTTCGGCAGTAGAATACACCTAATTCACGTTTAGCAGTTCTACTGCATGCTGCGTCATACTCGCTGGGTCTCAAAAAATTATATTCTAACTTGCAGTAAAAGGCACTGTGTATGCACGGAGATGGAGCCAAGGTTACCATTTCTTATGCTTGGGGTGTTTATATCTGTTCACAGATTCATGTATTTCAAGACCAGATCTGGTCTAGCACAAAGAGAGTTCAGATTACACAATCCTCCAAAACCTTCTGAGCCCCAGCAGGAAAAGTGGCAGCACTGACCACTAGGAATAAGCACAAGAAACAAATTGCTCAGATCTGCTTTGCTACAATTGCTTTATGGCAAGCTGGGATTTTTACAATCTAGGACTGAGGAGAAAAGGCAAATAACTGGAAAGACCAGAAATTGAGAAGATTTTTCTACAGAAAGTAGTAATCTTAAAAGGTAGTACCTTGACGAAGAGTTACTTGAAATCCTCTTGGCAGCTGATACTCAACTCTAGGATAGATTTAGCTCAGTCGTTATCTTTTACCTTTACGACTATATAAATTTTAGTTTCAGGATGAGAGTGCAGACTAGCTGCGCTCAGAAATTTTTCTCTCCCCACTTTGTAAGCTCGACTGGTCATGTTAAATCAGATTGCGCTAAAGTTCAAAAAGGGTTTCTGTCTCATAATATATCCCTAAACAGCAACTGCAAGTTCAACTCAAAGAAGTCATACGCACGTAAGACACTAAGCTATACCCGTGGAATCAAACCTGTCCTAGTCCTAACATTCATTTCATTTTTCAAAACTAGGAGCGTGGCAGGTGTGAGAGGAGATTCCCAGTTTCCATTTGCTGGGCCTTGTGGATTAGACATAGCAAATCCCCACTTTCCCATCCCGCCACTTTGACTGTACCTGTTGCAGTATAGTTTTATTGGTCCCCAGTTTATGTTGCTCAATACTCTTCTTTACGTATACTTTTTCAACTGGAGTTAAATCTTCTTTCATGAGAGCAAGCAGCTCTTTTAACTGCTCATTTTCGTTTCCTGAGCCAGCATGTAAACTTCAAAAAGATTTTATAACGTGCGTTACAATGATTGAAAATAACAGTGCTTTCAGTGTTCGGTGAACACCCGATATAGAAAAATAATCGTACTTTAAACATAACGGTACTTTACAACAAGGTACTAACCTATCCCGAATCCAGCTGAGATAGAGTAGTATAACACCTGTTTTAAAACAGACCTTTATATCCACCAGCTCAGACCCTACCACCCCAACCAGACACATGCGTGTAGTAAATGACTTCTCCAAGCACACAGCTGATTTCAGAGTGGAGTAGAACTGAGGAGAAGCTTTTCAATCGTCTACCATTTTATACCCTTGGCATGCTACTGACACCAAGGAACGGAAATTTAATCTTTATTCATTTTGAACTTCACTTGGTTCTCTCAAATTGTGTTGAAAGTACTATGTAGATTGCTTACTTTTAAGTAGTTAAAGGACAAACCCCAGAAGACTATAGCAAAGATAACTTGGGTAACTAGTACAGAATTCATGAGTTGTTACCATTAATTCTCTGAACGTTAAATTTATGACTACTTCCTCCTAGTTCTTATCACTACAGCAGTACATATCTATTTCAAGTCTGTCTGTTTTGCTTTTCCTCCTTGTGTCGACTCCCGAATCTGTAACTGCCATTATTTTGTTCTCTTCTACTACTTCCCATTTAAAAGCATTAGCTCTATTCAGGAACAAATGACATTCCCAAATCAAAGTAAAATTTCTCCACTGGGGGTGGGAGGGAACCCTGAGATAGGCATCTTACAATCACATTTGAATTACTTCCAAACAGTAATTTTGCAGCATGCATACTATCATGAATCTTAAAATCGCTTCAGATCGCTCAAAGATTAAGATTCTTACCTATGGGGAAGAATTGCTTTGGTGATTTTCCTAATACTTCCCACTCTGATAAAATCCTCAAATCCAAGATCGAGTAGACTTCAAAGAAAAAGAGACGATACGCATTACAGAAATGCAAAAAGAAATTTGGAAAAATTTAAAAGTGGTTCTAAAAAGGCTAACACACACACATCAGAACACTGAAGAACACAAGCTTCTGTGATGAACCAAATGAAGTAACTCGGGCCACAATTCAAGTAAATCTAAGTAAATTACCTCATCATGATTTGTCTCAAAAATGCTTAACGCCTTTAATGATTCTCCTCTCATAAATGGTCTTCCATTTGTACTTTCTCTTCCTTCTTTTATCCTTCCAAACCACAAGTTTTATTTCGTATTAGCTTCATGCTGAAGCTTCCCAAGTCTGACTTTCTCAGCCTCTCCCTCTCTCTCCATCCCTCCTTCCCCTGTCCCTACTACTACTTCCTAAAGCAATACTACTTTCTGTCATGATGGATTTTTATAGTAAATTTGATGAGTAGAGCCCAATATTAATCTCATTTAAATTTGTGCAGCCAGCCTTACAGTCTTTTAGCATATGCATGCTGTGCAAAGGAGCAAGGGTGAAACTAAAGCCCGTGTGTGACCCTTTCTAGGGAAAGAATGCAATCTTTTTGAAGTGTTATACTGGAATACGAACACAATTATCTTTACCATTTAAGTGCCTTATTGTTTTTGGAACAACAGTCTAAAAATCTCAGTAACCTACCCCAGCAGTATCCTGTCAACAGCAACGTTAGTGGAAGAAGCAATGAGGAGTTTCCATGGAGCTGGCCTTGGACCCTCCGTGGTTTCACTGCTTTCAAAGAGTTGTACTAGGAACAAGATCACAACAGACAGCAGATAGCTCTTCCCTGCTCCAAAAACACCTGGTATTTTGGAAGAAAAAGCCAAAGTTACAAATCAAAATTTTCTAGAAAGTGCAGTTTTAATCAATTGTTATAACTTAAGTTTATCTTATGAAATATTATGCTGTGATTTCCTGTAAAAACATTGCACGTGCTTGCTTCAGCAGCTCTAAGTTTCTAGGGGCAACCAGTTGCCTTACACTTTTATGCATTTACTGCCTGCGATAAGTTTAGAAAAAACTACAGAGGAGGGGAAGCGAAGGTATTTTTCCTAAATTTTCTGGTTAAATACATGCATTACTTGCTAAGGAGTCTCATCATACATTAAAAGAATATAAATACAAGTATCTGCATGCACATCTCTCATACCATGTCCTCAGGTACCGAATAAGGAGTTTGAGAGATGATTATTTTGGAATGACTAATAATTTTACCTAGATTAATATGCCTGACAGCCTAACAAAAGCTCAGGCAATTTCAGTCTAGTGGTATCTGTACTAAGGGTGTCATTATTGTCAACGTATTTACTTTGACAGGATCTGAAAACTTATGTTTATGGCAACTGCTTTTCTATACTGATTTAAAAAAAAAAAGTCTTTGAACTAAGATGTTACTATCCTTTTTGTACATGTTGAAAAGGGATAAAGCAAAGATAGAAGGAAGTATAAAACAGCAAGGAGTAATGTGTAATAGAAAAAATTTTACACGGTAATTTAGCAAACCTGATACATGACAAAAAGCGTTTTTAATATGAAAAGAAATAAGCAGAAGACACCAAACAACTCTCATTTTGTGTATAGATCTTGCTAGGAAAGAACTCTATACTTGTGCAAAATCCTGCAAGAGGCAGAATGCAAATTCAAGGTTCAAAAACTCTGTGCTGATAGAATGGATGTTTTAATGTCAAGGTCATTATCAGAGGGGCCTCATCCAAGAAATCAATTTTCAGGAAATGCACGAAGTAGGTGAGGACAACATCGTTATCAAAGAGTTTAAAAGAATATTCCATACACAGAGGCAGTTTATTCAAGCTCACCTCTTGTGCTACATTTAAAATAAGTCAACATTTACCTAGATGTAAGAATCTCCCTTTAAGTCTGCCTGGAATTGTAAACATATGATTAAGGAAACAAGTCTACTGTTTCATCACTGAGAGAATTTGGGGATATTTCATCAACACTTGTATTACGTATTAAGTAGCATTTTTTCAAAGATACAATAGCAGGAATTTTTACAATTATTTGCTATATACCACGTATGATTGTGATAGGGAAATTCCGATGTTCTTCCACTGGTTTGATATTTTCACATGAGGTCATCATCTGAGCTATCCGCATCAGTGATGTAGCTTGATCTGGGTTCAACGAGAACGTTTGGATCATTTTTTTAGCTAGTCCCATTGCCACTTCAGTGCTGACAGGCCCATACACCATCGTACGTTTCAGGCTGACGGCAGGTGGAATAAATTTTCTTTTGTTGACTCTAATAGTAGCGTTTTCAGAATCAAAACTCCTAAGAAAAATACAATGGTCAAAAGTTGCGGTATAATACTGCATATGTATAATTTGTATCTCATGGTTCTGATGCTCTTATTCACCTGACATTGAAATGCTGAGGCTTTATGATTAACAGCTGTCATAATTAAAAGTTGCTGCCCCCTGCACCCTGACATACACCTGGGCTGTATATTCCTGCCCCTTACTACTTCCCTGGGCGAAAGCTGGATCATATGAAACGGGCTTTGGGGTTTTATCATTCTTGCTGTATGTTAACGCTTTCAATCTGACTTACTCTAAGGCCGCGAGACTGACAGAATTAAGAGTGGTAGAAGAATGTAGTCAGAGGTAGCAGGGTTCATTTAATTACTTGTTTTGTACAGTGAATCGTAAGCAGTCTTGGAAATATCCCTACATCACTCCGATTCTCCAAGAAAATATTTTATTTTTACGTTTTATGTCAAGTGACTCTAAATATTAGGAAGGAAAAACAGTTCCACTGAACCCCTACGAAGCATATACATTAACTTGATGCAGATCAGTCAGTGACTGTACTATCAGTATTACAAAAAAAACTTACAATCGAGTTAGAGTTAAGCAACCGATACATTTTCGTTTCCACATAAATGAAAATTGCCTTGTCAACAGTTCGTCCCTTGCACAGTTTTTCTCATTTTAGTTTTTCTCGTCCACTTTTTAGTAGGGCAATTAATTGTTGTTTTTTTTTCTGTACCTATTGAAATATTTTATGTTCACAGTATCACTGAAACAGTAACTTACGTTTTTAGTAGGTACGGTATTAGTGGTAACGTAGATGGATTGAAGTGCTCCTCCATATTTCTTAAAGATGTAAGCTCACCGCTAGCATTACAAACCAGCAAGGCATGAACAAACACTGAAAACGCCACAGAAAAATAAAATTAGGAAAAAATGAAATTGGCCAAAATTTCAAATCAGCTAGATAAATGAATTACAAAATGCCAAAAAAGTAATTAGCCTCCTGTAACAGAAACCAAATTAACCCAATTACCATGTCTGACTGAATATTATAGATGAGGAGAGACCTATTAGCCCTTCTTTTCAAGGTGTGTTACTTTGAAGTATTTTGTGATTCCAACATTAGGAACCTTCTGGGAAGGAAGCTTAGATAAAAATCCTTACACACGGCCTCTCTCTGCACTTAAGGCCCACTAACCTTACTGTTTCCAAAACACTGATGACAAAATATTACAAAAAACCCCAAACAAAAAAGTTAAAACCAAAAAAAAAGGATGGCTGCGACTTAGTTAGGAACAGCTTGCTAAAGAATAAAAAGGTCAGCAGTTCATTAAAAACCATCAGTGCTACGTTTAGTAATATTTTCTTTTTAAAATACAAAGATGAAAATAACTATAACTAGACGGTTTTGTTTTTTCTGAATTTTAAAACACCAATTTTTTAGTCATTCTAGACTGTAGCAACAAAGGCACAGAAAGGAACGCCGGGACAGCTAACTCACAGATTTAATGCACGGCTTTTTATATAAATATAACTTTTTCGTAGTGAGTTGTTTGGGGTTTCTGTTTGTTTGTTTTTCACGGACAGTAACAACATATTCATAGAATGATAGAACGGTTTGGGTTGGAAGGGACCTTAAAGATCATTTCGTTCCAACTCCCCTGCCATGGCCAAGGACACCTTCCACTAGACCAGGTTGCTCAAAGCCCCATCCAACCTGGCCTTGAACACTTCCAGGGATGGGGCATCCACACCTTCTCTGGGCAGCCTGTTCCAATATCTCACCACCCTTGTAGTGAAGAATTTCTTCATTATATCTAATCTCCATCTACCCTCTTTCAGTTCAAAGCCGTTACCCCTCATCTTATCACTACATGCCCCTCTCCAGCTTTCCTGTAGGATCCCTTCAGGTACTGGAAGGCTGCTGTAAGGTCTCCTCGGAGCCTTCTCTTCTCCAGGCTGAAGAACCCCAACTCTCTCAGCCTGTCTTCATAGGAGGGGCACTCCAGCCCTCTGATCATCTTCGTGGCCCTCCCTGGACTCGCTCCAACAGGTCCATGTCCTTCTTTTGTTGGGGGCCCCAGAGCTGAACACAGTATTCCAGGTTCCTGTTACCTACACTCTGACAGTCAATTTGCATTCTATATTATATTATTTACTACATTACTTATATTATCTTCATTCTTCATCACCCATTTAGAATTTCTTAGCAGCTACTTTGCAGGCTTAATTACATTAAGCACTGTATTCAAATCACATATTCAAAGACAAAAAGAAAAAAATACTGTGAATAAAATCATGTATTAGATTTGAGAAATTCTAATCTCATCCTTCATTGCCGGCCAAATTTTTCCCTCAATAGTCATTTCCCACAATTCTGAATTATTTGGTGTAGAACTCACTATTTGATTGCCAGTTTGAGGGACAGTAGCCTTTCAGTGGTAGTAATTCTACTTCATTGTTGGAGGATGGTCCAAAGAAAGCACTACTTGCAATGAAAGTATCAAGAAGATCAAAGTTCAGAGTCTTCGAAACAACCCAAATATCATCTGTCAAAACAATACAGAGTTCTCATAAGCTTCTTCTACTGCTGTCTTTTAACGAAAAGGAAGCTAGACAAAATAGCTCAGCATTTGCTATGCTGCAAATGAAACCACGGCTAACGTGAAAATAGAGGGTATTATGAAGTCCTAAATAAGTGTTAGTTCAGTTCTAAAAGAATGAATAAATAATTCTTCTAGTACTTACTGTCTGAAATTGATGGTAAGTGTAAGTTCTCTCCTAGTGCACTTAGCAGCATTTGACTTCGGACAAATCTGAAGTATTATCAATTTTGAGAGTATTTGGAACAAATCGCTGAAGTATACTACAAATCTAGTTAACCACACTTTTGCCAAAGAATAGCAAGTACTGAAATAAATGTACATTTTCCCTTCCCTTTCAAAACCAACTCATACTGGAGCCTGCAAATGTTCTGTTTTATTTGGCACACCTGATGGGACTAAAGCTCACTACGCTATTTCTATACCACATATTGCAGAGCACAGCAAGGGAGATTTCGAAGTTAGGAGCAGCAACGGTGCATATATATTTGCCTGTAACAAAAATGATCAAAAATTGTCATAGACAAGAAAAAGTTTTGCCCATGGGGAGCTTCAGAATTTAAAGTTACAAAACCCTGATTTGTTAGAACATTTCAGTCTGTACATAAAGTGTGCACAGACACGTTTCTTTCTGCCTAATTTCCTTTGTATCATTTTCAACAACAAAGTGAATAAACTATGAAGATACGGGTGTCAATCCCAAAATTACTGAAGTGAAATGAACTATTGAGACTATCTGGATCAAATCACTGAATGTCCTCCAACTTTATGACATTTCAGTAAATTAGAAGAGATACGCAACAACTACCGAAACACCAATTTGTACATCAAGTTTTCCTTAAATATAATCTATTTTAACACTGGGCTTTCCTGAAACTTCACGATGCACAGATTTAATACACTCCAAACCCAAGGACATGGAATTTATATTTTTCTAAGGTAGTTGAACATTCACAAGAAAAGATGGATTAGTGAGATATGTCGTTGCCCTTCTAGAATGAGAATTGAATTATCAGGGTTGTTAGGAGTTTAAAAATAGGATCCAGTTTTTCTCTTTAGATTACAAATTAAAACTTGAAAAAGGCACAACATCACATGGACAATTCTTCTGATGCTTAAGATTTGCTTACCTTTGCTGTAGAGAGAGTAATGCTCCTTTCTGCTTAGTTTGAGGTATAATTTGGTTTTGGAATCACCATCAAATCTGGCAGGTGTATTCATAAATTTCTTGAACTTACTACATCGCTGTGTTTGAATTTCAAAGGCTCTCCTGTTAAATTGTAATTTTAAGAAAAAGTATGTAAACAATTGGCACATTTTGGATTCATCATCAAAAATAAGAAAGCTCCACAGATTGGACCAAATTATCCAGTGCAGATCTTGGTGGTTGTTCATCATCGTACGTTACCAAGTTTTAAATACGTTTATCTTGACTGCAAAATACTTCTCTTGTATTCAGCCATAATTAAATTGTTTCCCCTACAGTTAAGCAGCACAGAATAGCCTTCGATACAACTTCTAACATGAAAATTACAATCACTAAGAGAATAAATCAAATTCTCCTATGAAAGATTAAAGGAACAGTAATTCAAATGCAACAGTCATAAGGGATTTCATTAAGCAATTGATCGAGTTGCTGGTAAGCAGTTTTGGTTCTTGCTGAAAAGAGTGCCGGCCTGAAATGCCATTGCTGTGAATATTATTCTTTCACTAATTTGGCTTTTACATTTCTACACAGAACTGTAGCCTCTTTAAACATAGTTAGTGAAAGTGTCTGTTAAATGCTACTGAAATCCAGAGCTACTGGAATATTTATAAATCCTGCAATTCACACAGCACTTGTGAAAAGGGCATAGCGTTTCAGAATACCTCACCAAAAGCTGGCATCCCTCATAGAGAGAAATCTTTTGACTTCTGAGGTACGTCCCAATACTTTTAATATCATGAAGCACTACACTAGGTCTGGATTTTATCTGTGCAGGCTTCACATCTTCTATCCACTTGAAAAACGAACACTGCTCAGCTTTTGGGGCATCACAGGCATAGAACAAACGACCCTAGGAAGGGAGGGGGGAGAAAAAAAAAAAAAAGACTATTAGCACATTAAAAAAAGTAAAGCAACGCTGCTATAGAAATAATCAGATAAACACCTGTGTTTTCACTGTGTTTGGCTGAAAAACACAAGTGTGTTCCCAGAACTCTCACCTTCTGAAGCCAGTATGTGTAATCACACCATACAGAAATCCCATATAACCTAGAAAATTATAAATTCAGGTCTTCCTCGCTACATATATAAAAGGTGTTTCTGTATGGAGAAAACTATTACATCAACAATTCTGGACACGAGTGGATACTACAACTGATCTTAAAAGTGATCTCTGTAACACATCACTTCAACCTGGAAATCATACAGAATTGCCCTGTAATTGTTCACACAATATGGTCTATATGCCAAACAAACACCCAAAACTGTAAACAAACAAGGAATAAACAGCACCTTGTTTTGACCTTCTTTTTTAACCATAACAAGCTTAGCAGGATGCATGTGATTGCAGAGTGGAACGCAGCTTTCTTTGCTCTCACTTTGCCCATCTTTCAATGAAGAGTAAAATGATATATCCACTTTTGAAAGAGCATTGTGTAATCTTTGTGACAACTCAAATAGCATTATGTTTAATTGCTCTTGACACAGAAAGGAGAATAAAAGAATAATTAGTACAGCCTTAAAATGGTTACACAAGTACACAACGTTCAAACAAATGCATTTTCATTTGAAACTTTCAATGCAAAATCTAAATCAAAATATTTAATCTGAGTCCTAAAAGAAACCATGTGACCTGCAAAATTCACATATTGCACATGCAATTAATTTCTTCCAACTGCCTTACTTTCAGTCAAATCACATTTAAGTATATGACTCCAAATGATCCAAATACTAAATAACTGTTAAAAAAAAACCAAACAAACAAAAACCCCACAAGCTTAGATAGGAATCTAAAGACTGGTAAACAGGCACAAGGTTACATAGTTGAACAGAGGTGTACTGGTCTTTTGGTCTGTCTTGGCAATTTTGGGTATAGACTGAATGTATTTCAGTATATATCTCTAAAACCAAATGCACACAGTTGTTCCAACAGAGGATGTTGATGATCTCTCTCCCTCTCATCCTGCTCTATGGAGCTTCAGAAATAGACTGTTTAAAAATGACGGCACTTTACATAGCATGGTGTAGACATACCTGTCAGAGCAGCCTTAAAAATCCGTTTGTAGTGAACGTGAGACTGAAACACAGTTGGTATGAAAATCTTTCTTTTAGGAAGATTAGCGTATTTTACTTTATCCACATTAGGAAAAGACAACTCAGAAATCATTATGTCCTAAAAAACAGAAAAATGAACCATTAAAACTTGCAAAACCTCAAATGAAACAAATTTTGATAAATGGCTACTGTAAAAACATGCCAAAACCTACAATTTTTCTTCTCTTTCTCCTTTTTTGCTTTTATATATTGTGCTTTCATTAATAAGTACAACTAAATAGAAAAAATGCAGGGCCTACATTCTGCAACCAGAAGTTTCAACATGAAGACTGTCAATGAAGAATCAGTTTTCTGAAAGCAAAATACAAATCCCTTTCACCAGAAATGTTTGCAGACTTTGTTAACTGTAAGTACAGGAGCATGTACTCCATAGGACTGCCAATAGGAGTAAAATTAAGTACACCTGCAGCTACAGCATAGAGCTTGGACTGCCATTTAGGATGCACCATGAAGTTAAAATGGACCCCTTGACAAACAGCCTGCATTTATAATAACACAGGTAATACTTTCAAAGGCTTTAGAGTAAACGATGTAATTCAGAATCATGTTTTCAGCCCTAGACATGGGGAAGGAGCACGCAAACCCCATTTTTATATATATGTAAAAACACATACAATGTGTATACCAGTGTGTATATGAAATATACTAGTTATTTCCACACCTCTTTCACATGAGTATTTTACTGTACAGTTTTAAAGGAAGAGGAAACACAGCGTACTAAGTTTGCGTCAAAAGAAAAAAAAGCGAAAAATCTAAATTTTCATTAACTCTCAAACACAGCCTTTTGACAACTTTCAAAACTTGTCTTTTGGTTGGTTTTGGTTTTTTTCCAATTTACTCCATTTGTTTAAGACAGTCTACTGGTCACAAACAGCTGTGCTAATTGTTTAGATGCTTATTCAATGTCATAACTTACTTTACCACAATTAAAACTGAAGAAATTTAAAATATTTTAAAATCAGAGTCTATGGTTTGAAGCAAGATACGGGTATTCATTAAAATGATGCTGATTTCACAATTAAGAAAAACTCTTTTTGAAAACACGTTCTTGCCAGTTCTAGATGACAGAACAGCCCAACAGCTTTTATTTCATCCTCCTGCCATCAACATTCAGATTAAAAATCTAAATCTGGCACTGTGCGCGCCAAGGAATTACCTTTACAAAGGATTAGTCACAGCGCTTAAAAAAATACATTAGAAGCTGAGACTCTTTTGTGTCACTACGTATGGAGAAACATTTCATCCAATCGTACCGATAATATCTTGCAGGAAACGAGATAAATGCAGTTACTTTGCCCAGAAAAATGTGTTTCTGTCACTTATAACTGTATTTGCTTGAGCAGTTACACACCTGGCCGTCTCCTGTTACCGTATGGCAGCTCAGATGACTTAACACCTTTTGTGTCGCTTCAGCCAAAGGTGTCAGACTTAAGTGCAGAGAAAGTAACTTCCTCTCTGAAATCAAATCTTGGTTGCTGGCATTTGCACAGCATTTACCAAGCGTGCTCTTCGCTGTCAGCAGAGGTGCAGAGCCGGGAGCGCTTTTATTCACAGCGCTGCTCTCTCCTGTGTCACCCAGCGGCATTCCAAGGACGTTCTCAGCACAGATGTCATCAGTCACTTCCCTATCGTCGCTGTTTTGAGTTATCAAGTCACACGGAGCGCTGTTTTGATATTTTAGCCACTTGCTTTGTCTGTATTGTGAAGTCACGTTAGGGAACACTGGTTGTACGGATTGCCTTTGTCTGTCTTCCGTATACTCTCCAAACACAGAGGTTTCATAATTTCTGTCCTCGGGGCCAAAAGCCCTAATAGGAAATACCGCTGACTCGTTGTATAAATTGACTACTGAAGACCCGACAGATTGCTGGGCCTCCTCGCTCTCCGTTGGATAAACTGCGTCAGGAATCTTCTCAGTGGCAGGAAGAGTGACAAATGGAGTTCGTGGTTTAATTGTGGGTTTGAATCTTGAGAGGTTGCATTCCTCTGGATAGCTGGGTTTCTCCCGTGCTGTAGGGCAAATACATCTTACAAGCAACTTGTAGCACTTACGGATGGCACGTTAACTTCAGATGTACAAGAAACTAAGATAAGGAAAGAATTCTAAGATCTTCCTTTTACACCCTGTCTTCTAATTGGCAAGCTCTTTGTGTCATGCCTGTGCAGCACCACACTAAATTTCCATATGGCGTGAGTGATTTCAACTGTGATTCTTTTAATACTTAAATCCCTATATTCAGAACACATTTCTGTAGGCACTCTGTTTGTATAAAAGAAAATGTTCGGTAGGAATGATTTAAACATTATTGTGTCTTGGAGGTCATTAATCTGATATTCTTGGTAGGTCAGTGACAGCTGCCAACTGGAAAACAAACAGCTTAACATTTGCTCCTTTTCCCGAAAGGATCAGCCACTGGGTAAATTAATATTAACCAATGTAGATAAATAAGCATCCTTTTGACTATGTTCACTATTAATAGCGAATGACAGTCACTGATAGGTGTCAACTGGAAGTGGATCAGAGGACAGCTGAATACGGAAGAAAACTAAAAGCAGGTAAATAAATGAAAACATTAGTATGAATTAGAAGCTTAGCTCACAGCCTTTTTTCCCCCCAAACTAGAAGCTGATTTTTCTTTATAAAATTAAATCACTCTTCTGAACTCTCTTTCAAGAGAATATGATTGGGGTGGGCGGGGAGCATGGAATTCAAGGCTAATTCAGCTGATTTGGAAAACACTGTTTGAAATTGTGCTTAAAAAAAGTAACACTATGAAAAACGTGTGACAAACACAAATCGAACTCTGTAGTTACCCAGACGTATCTCAGTGTATTTCAGCACCCAGGGTAACTGTCTTTTATAGCGCAACTCACTGAGCTTCAAAAATCCCCAAAGATTTTCTAGCAAAAATATTGTAAAGTGCAATTATAAATATAATTCCTTACTGAAAAAAATTTCTGAAAGTTCTGGTTCACTTGGCAAGATCCTGTGTATCAGGGGCTCCTGGATGTCTGCAATAGTTCCCTCACTTCCTGAAGCTAGAGAAATTGTAGAGTCTGGATCCAGTGAGGAAGTCAGTTCTACTGATGAAATCATCTACAGATGAAGAATTAACATGTCAAGTGAATGACTGGAAAAAAACCTTGATTAAAAAAACCATCATTCTTTTGTCACTATTCTCTCTCTCATCATTCTAAACAATTGAAATGTCTCTCAGAGTTGAGATAAAACAGTTTCAAAAATACAAAATTGCTACCATGAACACACAGGAAATAAAGCCAAAACGATCTAGAGGAGACAAGTCAATTCACACCTTGTCAGGTTCCCATGAAGTCCACTGCGTTTGTCTCAAATCAGAACGTGAAGGTGAGCTTGACATTGTCCATGGTGGAACTTCAGAATACATATTCAGTGCCAATGCTAGGAAAAATACGCGAAGGACAGAAGTCATGCAGAATAATTGTTCTGAGGCCAACTGCTGCCATTCTTTTACTTTCACTTACGGGCCTGATCTATTCTTGACTCTTTAATAATGTTAGACTTCTTTTGAAAATTCTCTTCTCTGATAAAGTTGGTATCATCCTCATGAAGACTTCTTGAGCCTGGAGACTTCACCAAAAAAGCATAAGCAGAAGCTTGTTAGAAATTAACCTGTTTATTCTCTATATAAATATTATCTTTGTGTCAATCTTATTTCTAAACACTTTATTTCTAAATCTTATTTCTAGATATAATTCTTCAGCATCTCTAGCCCATTCTGGAAGTAAAAAATGAAATATCAATTTTCTTCCATTATTTTAAATACTGAAATATATACTGCATTAGAAAAAAATATTTTATTTAACATTACATGCCATGTTTCTTTGCATCCAGGAAGAACAGAATCATAATCCAAGAAAGAAAGTTTTAATCCTTGCTTTGGAACTCTCTAACAATTATATACCAAATTTCAAATCCAGTTAAGGTGACTATTATACTGCTAACACCAGGAAACAATCATTGTAAAAGCCCTCTGCCACTTTTCTGTAGAAGCAATCTCTCTGTTTAATATCACACATTATATTTTTCAAAGTGAAAGTGATCAGAGAAGAAAAAAACAAGTTACATCTTGCAAACGCATACTCCTATGACAAAGATGAATAAAAGTAACTGCAAAGTTTTAACCACAAAGCACTACGTTCAATTCTTAGTGATTTTGACATCATTGTAGTATTCTAAAAGTGAAGTCTCTTTTATCCTACATTTACAGGATACTTTCTTGCACTAAGGTTAGCAAGAATAATTTTGAAAAAATTGTTTTACCTGTCTTAAGTCAGAAAGGACATAATTGCTTGAAAACAGAGGTGACAAAAGTCTCTCAGCTGCAAACTCCTTATTATCTGGGTACTGCTGCCATCCTAGCTGTGAGCAAGAAGCTCTCAACATTATCTCACTAGCTGCTGATCCCTTTACTTGGTGTCCTTGAAATGCAACAGGCTACGCGACATATTGGAATTATCATTAACTGAAAATAAGTACTGTTCTGGAACTATCTACAGTCAATAAAGGTACTTTTTATACATACAACAAAAATAATCTGTTGAAAACTGCAGAAGAGAAAAAAAATCTATGCTTTTCTCTTTCTTTCTCTTGCACTCCTGCAACTCGGCAGCAATAAAGTTTTTGCACAAATCTCTGTCAACAGAAAATCGATACTCTGATATAGTATGTTTAGTCGTCTTTTTGTATTGAAAAATTTGAGTTTAAACCTCTCGGTGGAAAAATTCCCACAAACAAATGTACTAACAAGTGACGAGAGGTCCATTATGAGACTGGTTAAATATTTATTAGGACTTACTGTAATATATTGCAAATAGTAATTGCAAATGAATTGAAATTTAAGAAACACTATTCATTATACTTCGATTCCACAGAAATTGTACCTTTGGGTGGCAGTCAGATGTCCTAGGGTCTCTTTGGGCCGCTGCTATAGGGAGAATACATGCCTCTGTTTTCTGTAATAAGTCGTCCATACAGTTCGGCTGCATATAAAAGTATCAAAAGCTAATTAGTCTAACAATTTGATAACAATTTAAAGTGAAAAGTTAAGCTAATAAATCTCTTGTATTTATACAAGAGAAAGCATTTTAAATTACAGACTTCTTATTTGGAAGCCAGAACAATCCATTATAGCATAAGAAACTATGTTTGCTTTTCAAATGGGACAGGAAAAAGAAAGAATTTAATCTAAAATCTTTCTTTCACTTTGGATGGAATGGAAGAAAAAGGCTATTAATAGCATTGGGCAAAAATCCATGTGAAGCATCAAGCACAAACAGATTTGCCAGTATATTTCAAGCCAAGTGCTGAAATTCCTAGGAAAGCCATGCATTCAAAAAGATAGTGAAAGAAAAAAAAAATAGATGGTAAAAGAAGATGGGGTAGTGAAGGAGAAGTACCAGACATACTAATGTGATGTTAAACATAACTAAATATCAAAACTTGCATTAAGTTTCTTGTCATACATGAGACCTCCTGAACAGTTATTGGCAATAAGGTCTGCAAGAGGACATCTTCAGTTTACTATCAGCTTCTTAGTCGATGCCTCTAAGCCTCTATAGTTTCATAAACCAAGAATTTTATTCAAGAAGCCTGATGAAAAATGAATTTATCTTGTACAGATAGATATACGTAGTCAAAAATTGGTTACCATAAGGCCAGAAGAATCAAAGTATGAACAGGAAGATGCCTGTATACTTTCTGAGTAAGGCACTTCTGTAAACTGTTTTGTAGCTACAAGAGATGGAAAAGCATAATAAGTTTCAGTTATAGTATTCTTTTGACATGAAAACATCTGGGCTTGCAAACCTTACCCATGCAAATAATTGCCCAGTTAGGATTTAACTGAACTAAAGCGAAGAAAGACACAGCTTTGGAGCCCACATTGTTGCTTTAAACACTAAAAATTGCAGGAGGGAACCTTCATAACAGATCACTCCAAAAGTATGATTCCTGAATACGAACTGTCCAGCAGAAGAGATAAGAGCGCAGGAGTCAGATAGGTACAGTCATACAGAATTCACTTTAAAATAGAAGCTGACCTAACCTTCATCTTCCACAAGGGGTTCAAATATTTCTTTAGAAGTCTCTGCTTCATATAATACGCTATTATTTTCCTCCATCTTTTGTAAGCTTTCTAATGCTGTGCTATGTTGAGTCAAAGCTCTTAGAAGAGCGATATTGTTTACCAAATCAGGAAGATCTGATGAATTTTCAGCCATTGCCGTGCATTTCAGGCAATCCATTCCTATTCTTTCATCTTTGCAGGCTTCATGAAAGGCATTTATGCTCTCTGCATTTTCAAACTCAGTTTCACCTATTGCGGTTTCCTCTGAGGATGAACGGTCTTTCCCTAAAGGATAGGTAGAACTTCTGGAAATGAAAATATCTTCCTTACGTGAAACACCAAATACCTTTTGATGGTCTCCTGCAATGTACTGAAATGAGCCATAGCTAGGATCTGATTTTCGTGACAAAGCCAGCAAAGGACTACCTGATTTAATGTCATCACTCCTAGTACCCCAGAAGTGTTCTAAATGAACATCTGGGGATTTCATGCGTCCAAGCTGTATAACATCTTCTTCGGTCCTTTCGTCCATTGCAGAAATTATTCTGCTGGTAGGAATACATGAAATACTTTCAGTTTTCTCAAATGTACTGGTTTTAGGGTGACATTCATTAACATTTGTGTCACCAGGCAAAAGATCAGAGTGCTTGCTTTTTATCCGTGACATGCCGTTAACGGTATGCGCCGCACAGCCATCAAGATCCTTCTTATTGTTTGTGGCTTCAATACTTAATTGACTTTCATTAATGTCTTTTACGTTGTGTCCATCACCCAGAAGTTCCACTTCCATTCTGGTCTGCTTTGCAGAGTCTTCTGCAGTTCTCCCTGTATCTTCGACATGGTTGTCACAAAGCTGAGATGGTATACCCTCAGTGCAGTGATTTCCATCATTCTCTCCGTCAAATGTTGAACGTTTGACTCCTTCGTTTTTACCGTGTGTCACTAATTCACAGCAAGAATGCAGTCTTAACGCGGTATTTTCTGCTGTATCTTCTCCCTTGAAGCAATCTGGACTTTGTGAAAGCATGTCTCCTTCCGCGAGCTTATTCACATCTCTTTCACACAGGTCTTCATTGTCTGTGTCATTAAAATCAAAAGCCGCCATTAGATTAAAGTTAACCTCCATCACCTGTTCATCTGGACCATAGTCTTTGCCATACCTACTTAATTCCTCCTTTACAATTCCAGTTTCAGTCAATGTTACGTCCACAGAGAGCTCCAGGTCACTAGGCGCTCTTTCTGAATTTTGTGTTGGCTGAAGCTCACTTGGCAACTTCCCAGATGAACTCTCCTTAAGACGGTTAGTCGCTGAATGCTCCGTGTACCTGGAGAGATTTTTTTCAAAGGTGATTGGACTTGCTGAACAGGAGACGTCACCTGAGGATGGGACAAACTGGCTGTCGCTTATTCTACTTATGGTGGATTCAGGTAGGAAGCAACTATTTGTATTGCAGGGATCTTGTAAATCTTGACTTAAATTATTTGCTTTTTTGCCACGTCTCTGTCCTGTGACTTCTTTATCACAAGGTTGTTCAGCTGAATTTAGAAGCATTTCAGCATTCCATTCCTTTTTATCATTTACAGTTCCCTTCGTAAAAGGCAGGTGCTGAATACTTTGAATGAGTCTTTTGGCAGGGCTGCCTGAAAAAGCAGGTGGGATTGTGCCTTTTTTGTTATATAAACTATCTGCCTTTTCTGATGCCTGAAACCTAGAAAGACATTCTGTGCCTTCAGACGATGTTTGCTCTCTGCATCCTTGTGTTGGTTTGGACTTCAAAAGAGCTATTATCTGTGCTGTGCTCCTGATGTTGTGTGACACTGTCCCGTGACCGGCTGTCTGACTACTAGATACGGCGTGCCCAGTAATTAGAGGAGATGCTGGCTTCACAACCGACTGATCGGAGTTTTGCTTCTCTGTCTCCTCACATCTGTCAAGAAATGGAGCTGAAAGCAGAGAGGAGACAGACATGTGTTCTCTATCATTATCCACACACGCATCTTCACGAAAGTCTGCAGATAGATTTGTTTCTGCATCCTTCTTGCAAATCGTAGAAAATAATGGAGAGGTAATATAAAACTTGGATGGAAAAGTACGCTGACACTGCTTAGATAAAGGCAACATTGTTGGTTTTTCTCCATCTTCCATTGTTGATATTTTCTTTTCAACTTGGCGTGGCCCTTGGAAACCCTAAGAGAGAAATTCTAAATTAATTCTACTCAGAAATCAAGTTCACATTTTATAATCAAATGTTGAAAATAGGGCACGCTCCATAAAATATATTCTGATCAAGTAGCACATGACGATTCCACAGGTGTGTAGAAATAAGCCCTTGCTATTTTCACTGCAGCCTTAGCAATAGCAATCCTGCTAAACCAAAAAGATTTAGTAAACTCTGGGAAAAACAGCTACCGGTAACACGTTCTGGCTTACAGTTCCAAAAAACCAGGAAGACATGATCTATATATTGACTATTCATTAAAAGATGTGCCCTTTGTGTTTTAAAATGCATGTTAATATCAGACATAACTTGAAATGAAGACATACTGTAAACTTCCTTTTCAAGCCGACAGACAGGTGTCTTGGAGGCAGAACACCAGGTTTTACCCCATTTCTATCCACTGCTGGAGTTTCTGCTTTCCTTGGCTGATCGTCAAAACGTTTTTCATTCAATTTTATTGCTTCAACTGTGATCAGATATCGTTCACTTTCTAAATTATCTCCAACATTCACCTAAAAAAGAGAGCAGCAGTTGTTCAGCTGAATTATATAGTGTTATACAAGAAACAATAACAGTCTTCTAAATATAGTCTTCTAAATACTTATATGTAAAGATTTCATAAATTTACACCCGGTATATCACAGCTGCCATAGAAATACTTAGATTAAAATATACATATACTAGAAAGCATTAGCACTTAGCTTCAAGTTATGCTTATTTAACATATCACTGTAATAGACTGCTTTTACCCAAAAGCAATAAAATTCCATAAAATCTCTACATTGGTTCTGGAAAAGCAATAAGACTTATCAATAAATAGAAGCTGTTTTTGCTTTCCATTATTTGCATTGCAGCAGACTTGCATATCCACAAGAACTACCTTAGTTACCAAACAAAGGTTTGAAATGCTTCCTGAAACACAAACCACAATCGAGCATTAAAAAAAACTCCAAACAAAATATACCTGAGATTTTATAAAAATACTCTCCAAACATTGTCCTTTATCATCAAACAAGACAGCCTGTAATGACAAAATAGAATTTTAAATAACTAATTCTATTTCACAGATCAACTAGATAGCTACTGACAGTCCAGCAGTAGCAGATGATACTAAATTCAACGGTATTCAATCTGAGTTGTTCACCTTATTTCCGCCACTTCTAATCCTCAGAATTCCATCTTGCCACGTTTTTGATTTTTTCATTTTTTGGTGAGTGTATAATACCTGTTTAAAATGTTGAAATAGTAATAAGTAAGAAAATATTTTAATAATACAGCAGCTACAGTGTCTTTTAATGTATTTCCACTTAATTTACACAGTGTTAAAAATCACTTACAGTAAATTCTTGAGAAGCCATTGCTTTGGCAAAACAGTCTTCCAACAGCTTATTTCACTAATATTCACATCTTCAGGCAGCCTGAGAGACAGGGAAATGTTCCGAATCCACCAGAGTTGTGAAGGAGATGTATTGACAAAGAAGATAGATGTCAGTTCACTTTTTTTTTTAACTCAAAAGAAGCAAGCTAGATGCAAGACAATGTCAAAACAGCGGGGTATAGCTGATGTGAACATTTTAAAGAGAAACCTTGAAAATAATCTAACAGAAAGATTACTGTTAAAAAATGGCATTTGTGTAGATGCCAACATATTTTCAAACTTTCAGGGGAATTCATTCATTTAAATGAATGGCTGGCAACTCTGAAAACTCCAGTGATTATACTGCTATTCAGAATTAACACATTATCCTAAACACTTGCATCAAAAAAATACCATAGAAGGTATTAACGGAATAACTTTCTCTCAAGTTTATTGACTCTGGACTTGGTCATGCATGCTTAATTCATGTTAAAGATAACGGACTCTCAAAACCAGTTACCCATGAAGTCAAACCTCCTTACGTATTTAAAGTTAGATCACAATAACTTGTAAAACAGCCTTGGATGATGAAACCAGGAACAAACCACTATAAAAGCCGCTCATCTCCAGAAGCTGTGACTTAGTGCTGTACAGACGGGCTTATAATATTTAATCACTTCTAAGATTTGCATCCGTGTTGGGAGGGCTACGCTTACGACCTTAATTCAATCCGTTAACAGCCCTGCAATGGAAACGATCACAAGCGATGAGGCTGTCAGCTACTTTTATACTGTGGATTAGTCAGAAATAGTTTATATTAAGACGGGAGAGAGATTCACGGTCTTTCTTACGGCTGCCAGCTTCTTGGCAGTCCCCGGGTGTTCACTAAGGTGCGAAACCTTAGAAACGGACACCCTTAAAGGACACAGAATTACTCCTTTAGCTCTTAAAAGCAGCTGGATGAACGCGAGCACTTACTACACGGAATTCCGTACGGAACGCCATGGGAACAGGGACGAACAGGAAGGCTGCTAACACGCATTCACACAGAACCGCTAAATCCGCTTCACCGCGCAGCCGAGCGGGGCGCGGGAAGCCCTTTTAGCCCATCAACCATAAACATTTCCTTTAGCACGGTGTTGGGTCCATGGCCGCTTCCCCCCGGGGCTTCGCTAAGCGCATCCCCGTCGCTGGAGCTCGCCCCTCGGGGACCCCCGCCGCCGTTAACGGCCCCCCGACCCCCGGGGTTGTCGCTCCGGCTGAAGAACCCAACATACGCCCGGGTCGTACCTACCTGGCCCGGCCGACCGCGGAGAATCATGGCTGCCGCCGCGCTCCCTCCCCGCGTTCAAAATTTCCCGCCGCAGCCCGCGTGACGTCACAGCCCGCCGACGCGAGAAGGAAATCACGGGCACGCAGCCCGGCGCACCCGTTGCTGCGCTGCGCATGCGCGGGCGGCGCCGCGGGGGCTTTTTTCGCTTCGGCGGCCGCGCGTCGCGCCGGGATTGACGACGACGGGGCGGCTGGAAGGGGGCAGGGCCGGCTGCGAGAGGCGGGCGCGGGCGGTGCGGCCCGGTGTCCCTGCGGTGACGTTGCTTGGCGAGCCCCTGCGGGCGCGGCGGTAGGTCAGCGGGGCGCGACGGGGGGCAGCCGGTCACGGCGGCGGCGGCGGCGCTGGTGGCGGCGCAGGTAGGGGGCGCTGCTGCCCCCCCCATCCCGCCGCCGGGCGCATGCGCCGGACGCGCCGGCGTTCGTTGAGCTGAGGGGGTTGCGCGTGCCGGGCGGTTGGTCGGGCTCCTCAGGTGAAGGGCGGGCGGGAGCCGTCTTGTCAGGGCAGCGCCGCTCCCTGCGTGTCCCCCGCGAGTACCGCCACTCGTGCCCCTTCACCGTGCCGTGGTCTCGCCTGCAGCGGCCCTCATCCTACCCCCGTGCCCGCCTCCTGGGCATCCTTCCCTCCCGGTGCCCACTTCTCCCGACTTGTGTGGCCCCTTCCTGAGGCTTTCTAACCGCCCCTGTCCCTCACCGTCTTTCTGAGGCTCTGCCGCCGCAGCAGCCCGTCGAGCCCGGCTGGTGACTTTGCCACGGGTCGCGGTGCTGGCAGGGGTGCCTTCACGCGTGGTCAAGGCCTGACACCTCGCGTTGGAGGAAAAGGTCCCATGTTGAGGGGGGGGACATGGGGAGCGGCTGACTCTGGGCTTCCGTTACTGTTTTTATGCATACAAGGTCCATGAGCAAGCACGGCAGCAGTGCTGAAACCTGCAGTAGTCAGTACCCGTGCAACTGGCAAATGTATGGCCGTCGGTCTTCTCAGGAACCGGGATTTATCCAGTTGCTCTGCTGACAAAGATGAAGTCGGGGCTAGAAAATTCTCTTTCACATTGTGTGTTTCGCCTTTGTTTGAAGGGTAAAGAAGTTGAGGCTCTTCTGCAGTTGTGCAGTGCTTCTGGGCCAGTGTGTGTGCAGCTGCTAATAGGGCAGCAGAATGTCTTGTTTTGTGCCCACCTCTATCCTGCTCCCAACTGCTTGTTCCTCCTGCTTCCCTTCATCAGCTCTGCTGCTTATTTAGCTTCTTAATGATTTGGTTTAACCCACTCATCCAGCAGGGAAGGACCAGAAAATAGGAACTTACTTCTCAGGTCACAGAGTTGAACTGGCTTACCAGAGGGTGAGGTACTCTGAGGGAGGACTGTGTAGTAAGTAAGATGAGAGATCTGGGCTGCCCTCTTGGTGTCGGTGAACTGTTGGTTCATATAATTGAATCCATCTAATCATAGTCTTGTGCTGCTGGTCTGCGTTTTATTAAAAACCCATTTTCCGCCTCTTGTGATGACAGAGGAAAGGGTAACCATGGCAGGACTGATACAGTGGGATCTGCCTATCTCTGGAAACAGCCTTAACACCCATCGCTGTCATGTGGAAGCAAAGCCTTTTCTGTTTGTGAGCACACCAGTTTTGTGATGTTTCTTGAATGCCTTAAATGTAGGTTTAAAATGATGTATTCGTTTCATTGCTTAAAATGGGGAAAAAGCAGGAGGTTCTCTGTTTTTAGGTTAAGAAAATTGTGCTGTCCTTTCTTAGCTCGCTTTCCGTAGAGTGAAGTTACAAGGCAGCATAGGGACTTAAACTGCTGCAGCTCTGCCTGTGTGTATATTAGAGTAAGAATACCCAAGGTGGATTACAGAATGCGTCTTTGAAAATAGTTTCAGGTTTGCTGAATACTTGTATTTATTTTGGAGTAAATGTCCAAAAGAGGAAATGTTGCCACTGACTATGTGGAAATATTTGCATAGTATAAAAAGTATTTTGAATGGTTCTTTCTCCACTCCCCCTGCCCATCCTTGCCCCATTTTGCTATTTAAAATGCCCGAAGCAAGGAAGCATTTGCATCAGAGCTTAGTGTAAAAGAATAAAGAATATTTTATAACAGGAACCCTGTTTCTTCCAGACCCTGGATTACAGTTAAATTTTATTATGTTTTTCTAGATCTTTATAACAATAGAAGTTGGGTTGGGAACTTGGCTGTGTACAAGTTAGCACCAACATGTTTCATGTTTGCCTTTTAAAGAGTATAGATTAGTTACTATAGATTTGTGTGGACCTGTGTTATTGTGATTTACATTATCTTTGCTTTCCTAGATTTCCTTCCCCCTGCTTAATTGTCCCTCCTTTTCCTGGTTTCACTCTCGCACCTAGAGGCACTGTGATTTTATTTCATTTCAGGAAAGCCAAGAGATGGCAGCTGTTTTGCTTTAACAGAGTGAAGTTTTGTCCCTGCTTTTGCTTTCTTTTGATTTTAATTGTTTATCAGAATGGTGCTGGCAGTGTAAGAGCTGACAAGTCACAAATAGAGACCATCTCATACCTTGGCATTGCAGCTTTCATTGATGAGTTGAGGTTTGCAAGAGTAATTGCGAATGAAGAGAATACCAACAAAAATAGCGAGTGCAATGAGTTACTAACATGCTTACTTATAAACAGTATTTTCTTAAATCCTGAGTTTTAATGTAGTGTTGCCTCAGGTATAAGTATTTTACTACTAAATGTAAGGTTGTATACAGATTCTAATTATAGATTCATAGCTGACGTTTGCTCTGACTCTGTATTTCCAAGCTCCTCCAAAGAAACTTTCTCAAAGCTTCATTTCTAAAGCCAGTAGCACAAAGTGAGGGGTGTCGGGGGGAAGCTCGAAATACGGCTTGAAGCTGTTTTTCTTTGAGCTTGAATGAGAACCTCTCTCCTGAGAATCAAGTCCCAAGGCTGAGTGACTCAAAATGCATGAAACACTTAGAGGGCTTCTTAAAATAAAGCTTTGCTGTACATAAGCCATATTCATTATATGTCAGTGTGTATTAAATACTGTTCAGCTACCACAAGTATCCCATAATGATGCTTTACCTTTAATGGTGCAACTCACTATAGCCCTCAGCTAAGTAGTATATTTTTCTGCTGATTATTAATATTAATGTCTTGCTGAAGGGCTTGAATGGAGCTTGAACGTCTGCTTCTGTTGGGAGTTTTACCTGGCTTATCTTTTCAAGGTAATTGCTGACCTTTCACTATCTTGAGTGGTCAGCTCACAGCAGGGAGAGAAACTGATATCCGCCTAAGGAAGCCCAATTTGCACAATAATTTGAAGACCATTTCCATTTTTGTCATCCTGTTGTAGAGGTGGGCTTCCTTTCTGATGACTGTACTCACGTTTCCTTCTATGCTGCCTTGGCAGGGAGCTGAGAAGTCTTTCATATGGTGATTGCTACATTAATTACTTGAATTTTTGTGTTAATTTCATTTTCAAAAAGCTGTCTGCTTTTGGCTTTGTTTCGCTCATGTAAAATGAAGTACTCTGGTGACTGGCAGTTTTCAAGGAGGACTGACTAGCTACAGCGAATTGAAATGTGAACAGAAAAGATGAACTGATGCATTAAAAAGGGTTTATATTTTTCAAGGTAAATCTGTACATTCAAGTCACATCCCTCTAGTTAGTTGCTAATTTCTAGGGGCCCTGTTCTAAGGTTCTGACAGAACTCGGTTTGCCATTAAAATCAGTGACAGCTGATGAAAGAGCCCTAACCAAAGAAAGGCAAAATGTCTGTTGAAGTGCAGCACACAATGATTGCCCCATGGACTTGCAAGTAAGAATGTGTTAGAACATACTTAAAGGCAGGATTGGAAGGTTTTGAATTCCTGCTCTCTGGTAGGGCCTTGGCAATCGACAGAGTGAGTGGTTTGCATTTTTGACATAACAATTTTTAAAAACAAACTTTACTATTACCAGACCTGCCATGAATATCAGCTGCGTGTCTTAAGTATATCTTTACATTGTATCTATTTATAAGGATTAATAGATGCTTCTCATTTGGAGGTCGTACCATAAATTTTTGCAGGGAGCTCTTCAGCTGCTCTGTGTGTGTCAGTGTAACCTGTTTGCAACCACTGGATTTATGATATATGCCTGCTGAGCACGGTCCTTTGGCCAGCTTTTTCAGAAATCTTCTATGTAATCGAGCTTTTTTTCCCCTGCTTTGGCTTCTACATAAAAGAGTAATTTCTGAAGTTTATAGTGCTCTGGTTTTTTTGTGTGTTGGAGATACAGGGAGTGGAGAAAAAATCATTTCTGTCTTTTTTCTAGGCTAAGTCTAAGAAAGTGTGTTTATTGGGAGGGAAACGGCTTTTTAGATTTAGTTTTTGTAGGCTCTCTTTAGCAAGTAGCTTGCTTTTCTGGTAACAGGGAAGTTAAGTATTGTTAAAACATACTTTGTGACCTGCGCAAGTGCTTTAAAGAATTCAGTTACATATATTTATATTTAGTAGTCCTGCTTGTCTGATAACTTGCAGAAGCAATTGGAACTGTGAATCCCATGACTGCTGCTGTTAGAAATCTAATTGGGAGGGCAGACTGTTAACAAGGCATTTTGAATTAACACAGTAGTACAAATTTTAAATGAAAAGCCTTCTGTTTGGTACCAGCTTGCCTCCAGTGAATCTCTGTGGCTAAAGGGCAGTACTAGGTGCCATGAGACATGAGTTCCAGCTTAGTCTTCACCACACAGTTATTGTGTGACCTAATTTTCCTCATCTTCTGTATGCTTTGTATTTTTCTATGCTACAAATAATGAATGGCACATAGTCTCACAGGGGGTGCGTGAAGTTTTTAATGTAAGATAAAACAAGAATGTTTACTCCTTGAAATAAGAATATTTTGATTTTTCTCAAAGGTTATATTTAACTTTCAGTTGACAGAATGACAGGAATGGAGACTGAGACTGCAAGAGACAAAGCCATGGAAGAAGAAAGCACTGAACAGAAAAAGGAGAGAGAGAAAAAGAAGAGGTCAAGGGTTAAACAGGTGCTGGCGGATATAGCAAAACAAGTGGATTTCTGGTTTGGCGATGTTAATCTCCACAAAGATAGATTTCTCCGAGAACAAATAGAAAAGTCCAGAGATGGGTGTAAGTTTATATTCAGTATATTTCAGTAGACAGATATGTTTAACTTTCTTCTTCACTGTACTGCTGGTGACAGTTACAAGTTACTTTAAGGTGCATGTCTACTCCTGGGGAAGACAGTAGTTTCATGCTGGAAAACAGCATTAGGATTAGCAGCTCAGGAGGCAGAGCTTGGTATTAGTTTTTAGAAATGGTATTTAGTGTTTCTCTTTTTCCTTTCCCTTACTACCAGACATAAGTTAGAGGCATCTGCCAGGGTAGAAATGACTGTTTGGGAGACCTGATTTTCTTTTCTTAACTTTGTATCGCTTTAAGAATAAGCAAACAAACAAGGGGCATTTTGTCCTTGGAGGTACAAGTCTTGACTTGTAGGGCAGATATATGCAGAAATTAGAATGTCGCTTGGATTTGCGGTTAGATATAGATACTTTTTTCCGATGTTTACTGCACAAGTTTGAGAATTTGTGTATTTGCACGTAGGGATGCTCTGGGTCTCTTTAGACAATTTTTGACATGGTTGATTTGACTTCAGAGTAGGAATTTCAGCTTGGTTCTGAAACTATTTGCCAGTTTCTGAAGAAATAAATTTACACATTAGCTGCAGTGACTAGTATGCTTTTGCTTTAAAAAACAGTACGTGTGTGGTAAATATGGTCTATCAGTATAATTGTTCAATTAAGATGGACTAGAAGTGTGGTATGTCTGTAAAAAGAGGTGGTCCTTTTCCACCAAAACAAAAAAATAGCGGTTTCCAGAAGTGTGTACTTATTTTTGTTTTCTTAAGGAGTCCATATTTATTTAAAGTGTAAATCATTAGTCCAGTTGCATTGTGTGAAAAGTGTAGCCCTCTAACTGCTTGGTATAGTCCTCAATTATATTGAACTCTAAACCAGTTTTAGAAAAAGGGCCTTCAGAGGATAAAATTTACCCTACATTTTCTAGAGATACTTGAGCTTGGATGTCTTTAACTTTTTTATTAAAACTAATACTACATAATTTTCTGTCAAGGTTTTAGCAGCATGACTCATTGCAACTGAAGTGAAGCAGGGGCTCTTTTGTGTTGGGAAGAGGGGGTTAAACACATAATTGAGTATTTGAAGGAGTGGCATGTTTTCAATGCAAATTGTTTTTCTATTGTAAAACTACATCAGAAAGGGGGTTTTCTTCCTTTCTTTTCAAAGACAATAGTTATCAATGGGGAGGTAAAAGAATGAAATTCCTTTGATAAAGGTTAGTACAAAAGAAAATTAAATATAGGTTTACTTGAAACTTTAATTTTGATGGTAAAAATTTTCTGTAAATCCTTGGCAGCATGGTTACATACTGCACTTATGACTTGCAGATTGTTTTACAAAAATACTGCCGGAGTTTTAAGGTCAGATTAGAATACATAACTACTGCTTTCTAGATTATATCAAATGATTTCATCATGTGCACCTTTTTTTATCCCTAGATGTTGACATATCGCTTCTTGTTTCTTTCAACAAAATGAAAAAATTGACTACTGATGGAAAACTGATAGCTCGAGCCGTTAAAAGTTCATCTGTTGTAGAGGTATTTAATATTCCACTCTTTTGTACTTGCTGATGTTGGAGTAATAATGATCGTGGTACTGAAGTAGGCCATAATCTTATGGAAAATGCTTGTTCATTTCTTGTTACTTTTAGTTGGATTTAGAAGGAACTAGAATCAGAAGACGCCAACCGCTGGGTGAGCGACCAAAGGATGTGGATAGTCGCACAGTCTATGTGGTAAGGTTGTACTTGTTGTATATGCCTGGTGTCTGTCTGGCAGAGTGCTTTATTTCTCTTTTGATCTTGCTGTTAATTCTTTAAGAGTGCAAAACCTACTGTGTGTTGTCTATGACAATCTAATTGCATAGTATTATTTACTGTATCAAGAGCAACAAAACCAATGTAAAGCAGCTACATAGTTTTACCAGAATTAGAAGGTAGATTTTCTTAGAGAACATCATGGATTTAGTACCAGAAATGTTTACATAAGGTATAAAAGCTAATAGAATTTGATTGTCTTTTTTTTTTTTGTCCAAAAGAAAAGGACAGTGTGAGGGAGGGAAATGCGTTATAGATGTACTGAACTTGTAATGCTGAGGCCGATAGAGTGGGGTTAATGTACATGTTTAATGCAGTAAATATTTTTGTATCAGAAATGTATCTGTGCATCAATATTCTTATTAACACAGGGAGGGACCGGGCAGGTGGCTGGCTACTGTTGCTTGTGCAGTGTACCTACAGGAAGTAAATTCAGCAATTTATTGGCAGGTGAGCGCTGGCAGCGACCATGGCAAGAAAGGGGTTAGTTTGGTACACTGAATTCTTGTACCAGCTTAAATCATTTTAAATGCTGAGCAAAGAGCTGCTTCACCTGCAAGTAAGAAAAGGTGCACTTTGATTTAGCTATTACTGCTTTCACTGGGGTTTTCTGGAGCAAAACTGGTACCAAGAAATATTTACAAATTACATTCATGTAGTCAAAGCTTTAGAATAATAACTTTATTAGTTTTATCAAACAGGAACTGGCTGAGTTTGCAAGACAGTCAGGGGTACTTTATAAAGTACAATCTGTTTACAAAATCAGAGGCAAGTGCCATGACACAAACATCATTCTTTTAAGGGCAGAATGTACCTAAATGAGCTAGTCTTGGTTTAGGGGGCTTTGGGAGTGGCGTGGGGAATCCTCCTAATAGCACACTATCCTGTGGCTACCTTGATACTGAAATGATTCATTAATTCAAATGAAAATAGCTTATGCTGCTGGAAAAACTCTGCATCTCGACATGGTGTTTCAGATGTGTCAGAGTGGAACAGCTATTATCGTATTGTTTATCCACTTGAGTGGTAGCATGGAAAGAGATTTGATGGTTGAACTGTCACTTATATAAAATCCCATGCAATTTTTTAAATAGAGTTGAAGCCAGTGTGGAATTCCCTTTGTCTCTAAAGAAAGCTTTTCATGACTAATGTCAATTTAGGTATATACCTGTAGCTATTAGCAGCTGAATTAGTAATTTCAAGCAGGCACCAAGCTTTCTGTGATAAAGATACATAATAATCATGGCCAAAATGCCAGCCCATCCACATAAAGAGAAGCTGGATTACTCTGATCATTACGTTCTTTAACAAAAGCACAGAAAAAGTTATTTTTAAGTTATTATTTTTAAGTTAGTTTTTTTAAGTACAAGGTGCCAATCATGGTATTTCCCTAATGTGATTACAGGGACTGCTTAGAACTTCTCAAATACTTTGTCTATATCATTTTTTGGAAGAGATATTCGAAATTTAATGAGCTACATAGTCTATACATAGCTTAACTACATAGCTAAATGGTTTTTAATTTGAAGCTTTTCTATAAGGCCGAAATAAGGAACTGGTGTGTTTTGTAAGTTACTGAATTCACAGAGATCTTATTTAGAGAATATCTAGCCACCCATTGTCTTCTCTTACTGCTACCAAAAAGGGGGGATTTTTTTCCTTTTTAAAGACTAGTGTATGAGGTATCTGCTCTTTGTACTGCAATTACAGAAACGTTAAGCCGTCTTAAATGACTGGTATGTAGCAATGGTGGGAAGCAGAAGTAGTCAAGGTGTTGGTAAGTTTTGTTTCATTCTGGAGTAGGTGAAATAAAGATTTTTATGTTGGATTAATACAAAGGTAACAGTTAAAGCCTCCACTGTGAAGGATTGTCTCCAATAGTAGTATGTTTTCTGAATTTATGCAGGAAGTCCAAGCTTCATTTCTGAACTAAAAATTGAGACTTAAAGATGTGTTTCTTTAAGGAATAGTAACTTCATTACTTGGTATTTTTTACAATTTCATTTAATTTAGGGGAAGTTTTCATTAAATTTCTCGGAAATAATCTTACGGTTAGTGACTTTTTTTAATATGCTTTAACATAAACTACACTTTGACATACAGTATTATTTTGTACTCATCCCATAATATTTTTAAAGCTTCAAGTAACTGGCTTTACAACTTTATACCAAACCATAATGAAATGTTTTTCTCAGGCAGGCAAAGTGCATGCAAAAATAGTTTTCTACTTGAATGTGATAAATGTTTTCCTACAAGAAAAAATGGTTTAGTGCAGTAACTTAACATCCAAAAAATGAAGTATTGCTGACTCCATTGTTCTATAGGCACAAATCTGAGAATAGGGTTTTAAAGTATTCGGTTGGGTCTATTTAGAAATTGCTGTCACAGGATTTCTCTTTGATTGGTGAAGGGAAATGTTTAGGAACCGAGACATGATGTCTGCAAGCTGCTAAAATGTCTTTCTATATGAAGGAGTTTATAGGAATAGAAATCGGACAGTTTTATCATCCAAGAAGCTGGCTAAAAGTTTCTGATGCATCTGATTAAGTAGGCCGTAAGTGCTAACTGCTAAGCTTTGAAATGTCAGCTACCAGCAGGAATTTATCAGTTTGAGTAGTGACTCTTTACTGACCTACAAGAATTCTGTCTGTGATACCTTGATTATAACAATTAAAAAAAAAAAAATCCTTGTGCTTTGCAGTGGATACTTTAAGACAATGCAGATACAGCTGCAGCTGAGGTCTTGGTATCTGTCACAGGAAGAAGATAAACATCTAAATTTAATGTGTAATATATTTGTTATAGGTATATGAATGATTAGAGAACCATTTTCAGATCACTGTTTTTATTATCTGAGTTCTGTGACCTCTCGACAAGAATACTTACTGAAAGAAAAGACATTTCTCGAAATTGTCACATGAAACTTAAATATATTTTATTATGACAACTTTTTAATTAGAAGATGTAGTAAACCATCCGATACAATGGTAATACAGTAGTGAGAAAATGACATTTCTTTCCTCCTTTTTTTTTTTTTTTTAGGAGCTGCTTCCCAAAAATGTCAATCACAGTTGGATTGAGCGGGTGTTTGGGAAGTGTGGTAATGTAGTTTACGTCAGTATACCTCGGTATAAAACTAGTGGCGATCCAAAGGGATTTGCTTTTGTTGAATTTGAAACTAAAGAGCAAGCAGAGAAAGCTATTGAGGTGAGTAATGGTGCCTCTGGTCTGTTAACATTATTCCTGATTGTCGTGTTGTGATATGGACGGTGTAGTCTGTACTAGTTCGATACTGAATCTTAGAGAAACTGCTGAAATATCATAATTTAAAAACTTAAGTTAGCAGGAGTTATGTTCCTGTCTCCTGCCCCCAGACTTCCAATGAATTCCACAATTCTTCAAAAGTGTAATTCTGTCAATAACCTGGAGACTTAGTAGAAATGTAGTGGGTATTTTTTGGAATAATTTGGTTGGCTGCTCTTGACATCTTTTACGGAAATAGAGGTCTCTGTGTAACAGTACAATGGCTATTAAATTTCATCAGACAAGCATGGTCATACGTAATTTTCTGTATTTAAATGTGATTTGAAAGTTTAAAAACATTTATGTTTCAATATAATGGTAACAGATGCATAAAGATATCACACTAATAATGTGAAATCAAGCAAGCTCTGCACTTAGAAAGCAAACCCCAACAACAACAAAAAACCCACAAAACCCACCACACCACTGAAAGTACTGGAAGAACAATGTATACCTCCTGAGTCATGAGGGACTACATCTTTCTTGAATAAATACTGGACTGCTGGATTTAACTTGGATGGAGATTCTTTAATAAAAGAAAATATGATTTTTAGTAATGGATTGTGCATTTAATTTTTTTTTTTTAAAGTTTTTGAATAACCCACCAGAAGAAGCGCCACGGAAACCTGGGATTTTCCCCAAAACAGTGAAGAATAAGCCTGTTCCTGCACTGAATACAAGTAACAGCAGTGTAGTAGGTAAGTGTTATTAAGTTGTTGCGATCAAGAAACAAACTGTTTCGTGTCTCAACTTCTGAAGAGAGAATTTTGAACTGCTGTGTTACTGCAGTCTAATGTCACGTTTCTTAAAAACTTGATAAAAATAAAAATGCATTGTTTGTTTGTTGGCCAATGTAGCCTTAAGAATGAAAGTGTAAAACTGAAAGAAATTAAATTCCTGCCTTTTTGTTTTCCTGCTTGATAAAGAACTTAATTTCTTTTTTCCTCTGTTGCCAGCTACCACCATTAGTCATTGTTAGGCTAGCAGAGCAGCTTTCAGACTGTGCAATAAAGCATTATCTAAGCATTTAGCATTAGCAAAAGACAAATTTAACACGGATTGTTTTAAAAATATTTAGTATTGAAGGGAAAGATACAGACATAAGAGCAAAATTATACTTAAAAGTTAGGCTGTTCAGATGAGTTTGTGATCGTCTGACGTATTTCAGAGCAAACCTTGTGGTATTCTTCTCTCTGCTGAAATTTTCTGTGTGAGGTTTATGAAAACAGTGGATTTTAGTCTTTCTTCCTCTTGGAACTCTTGCTGTTTGAGTGGAGCAGTCTAGGGCGGAATGAACTCTTTTCAGCGTATTTACAATTCCACTTCACATGATTCATAATTACTCGTAAAAACCTGGAGGGTATTGCTGAGAAAAGAATCCTGAATTCACAATTGAGCATGTTTCCAATAAATTCAATCTACTACTATAACTTACAAATCAGCATCACAGGATTATGTTGCAGCTTTGATCACTGAATCATTTTTCCTTGTTTCTGATGATGTAATACCATTTCCCAGACTTCAGACATCTTCCCATCTTTTTCATAAGCATAGTGATGAATCATGTTATATTCTTCACTATTACCACTAATTCTTTGTTACATCAGTAACTATTAGGACAAAAAAAAAAAAACAACACCCATGCTTTTCAAACCATGCTTTAGACCCAGATAAGATGCTCTTTACTGCTTCATACTGCATCCTGCCTATTGTAACTTTGAAGCAAGTAGGCAGTATTGAAAAAAAAATGACTTTTTTGCAGACTGGTTAATTTAACATTCTTTAATTTAGTAGGCAAACAGTTGTTCGTTACATAAATAGCGTGATAGATTCATTGGGCTGAGTATCTCCTTTTATTCTCGGAATATAAATCAGCAGTCTTTTCTTATTTTCTTGTCGTTGCTGTTTGGCCTGGAAGGAGGAAGGTATCTCTTCTCAAAGACAAGTAAGGGATGACATAACAAAATGTGCATTTGTTAAGGAGAAGCAAAGAAGTCTAGCTCCTTTCTTTTTAATGTGAGAGTAAGTTCTTCAGGAATCCTCTAGTCAAGCTGCCCCTGTGACCCAGAGGTCTTTCTCACTTGGTGAGAGAGAGAGTCTTATCTGTGTTTTTTTCTCTTCTGCTTAAAATGCCTAGGAAGAACTTCGGGACGATGTATTGCATCTCTCCTATAGTTAGAGGTGGTAGAGACAGGCGTTTCATTTAACTTCCCAGATTATCGTGATGTGCAATATCGTGATTGTTTACTTAGGTCAGTTAATGTAGTTTTTAATCATTGGCAGTTTTAAATATTGTATTTCTAATACAGAAGAGAAGAAGAAGAAGAAAAAAAAGAAATCCAAAATCAAGAAAGAGAGCAATGTACAGGCAGCTGTAGAGACAAAGGAATCAAACACGAACACTACAACGGAGCAAGTACCCAAGTCAAAAAGACATAGGACTTCATCGGAGTGTTCAGAAATGGAGGGAACTGAGACTCACAGGCAGCCCTCAAAGAGAGAGAAAAGAAAATGGGACAGAACAGAAAGCTCAGAGGTACCTTGGGAAAGCAGGCCGGGGAAGAGAAAAAGAATCAGCTCTGGAGATGGTGAGACATCAACTCCAAAAGTCAAGAAAACTGTTCAAAAGGATGAAGTTCGTCCTGTAAAAGAAGAAACAACAGAAGCTCCAAAAGATTCCAATGGTAAAGTTTGTTGCATCTCCTTTTAGTATTTTCATGATTTATATGCATGAATGAAATCAAATGGCAGATGTATCTCTTACAGATGACAAATGGTAGGCTTAGTAATGAGGGAAAAGTCTAGACGAGGAGAAAACCCTGAGTTAAAGAAATCCCGTTCTTTGCAATTGAAATCGTATTTGTAGTGGCCTAAGTTAAGTAAATAGGAATCTTGATATGCTAGAGGGTAACTAGCAAGTGAGGAAAGGGAGGTTGCAAAGAACATGGCTGGAAAGCAACAAGGAATGTAATCTGTGTAATAAAACAGCATTAGTGAACTGACTTTTGGAGGCTAATAGGTTTATTACTTGGATTAAAGATTATTGAGTAAAACTTTGACGTGCTGGTGAAAGATTCAGACACTGAATTTCTGTCTTTGAAAGATTGAAAACTTAACTGGTAAAAGGTTGTTCTGCTTGGGTCAGTAGGTGAAAAATGGTTGATTCAGTTTAGGAATATGTGGTGTTCCCTGCAGTTAAATTTAAACCTGGTAATGAGTCATTTCAAGGAGATAAGCTGCGTGGAGAATAGGAAAGAACTTAGAACACCGAGGCAGGTAAATCTCATCAGAAGTAAAAATAGTTCACAAAGAAGTTAATATCAATAGAACTTCACTGAAGTAAAGTATGGATTAAACAGTCAGCGCAGGCAAATAGCGACAGTATAAGAATCTAGATAAGATTAAAATACAAAAGAAAAAACTGATGATCCCAGTTTCTTACAGGAGATAAGAAAAAAAAGCAATAGATGGGATTAAATGCTGCATTGAAATCACATCCATGATTAGAGGCTAAACTTCAGGTATTTGAGAAAGTGGACTAGAAATAGGTAGTAGGCTCTGATTTTTGTGAAAGGAATGAAAGAATACTATGCCATTTTATGGAAATATTCAGGCTGTGTATCTGTCAATGTTGGAACTAAACATTTTTCTTTTGGACTTTTTAATGTAGACATTTCTGCAGAAGATGACAAAGATAAAAAAGACACATCCCTTTCAAAATCTAAAAGGAAACATAAGAAAAAACACAAAGAAAGACACAAAATGGGTGAAGAAGTAATTCCGCTCAGAGTACTCTCCAAGTAGGTTATAACACACAACTACGTGATTAGCTTACGGTACCTGGTGGATGGGGAGGGATTTATTGTTTAGTTCCTTCATAGCCTTTTTGTAGCATGAGGAATGCGCATTCTATTTTCCATGGTTTCACTCAGCTAATTGAATTTTTTTCAGCAATACGGGGTAGTGGTGGGCTGGCTTCTTAAAAACCTGACTTTTCAAAAAAGCTGACCTACTGCTCCGAGTGAGAGACCAAGGCTAACAATCCCAGCTTGTTCCATTTGATTTATCCACCACCTCCAGTCCTGGATTACGTACAGGCTGGGTGGGCTCAGCTTTCTTGTTTGTTCATAAAATCATAAATTATATAAATTATGTAATAAATTCTAGTACAAAGGTTTTTTTTGTTGTAGTTTCAACTGCAAAAGGCAGTAGTGACGGCCTTTTGGCCTAATGGTTAACCAACTTTTTGCCTTTCTCCAAACCTCGGGCATTTGGAACATTGTTCTTAATCTTTTTTAAGTGTTTTCCTGCAGTATGCAGTTGTATGAATTGTTTTTCAAAGTCACCAAGTTTTGCATACTTTTTATTGAATTTTTATTGCTTAACAGGCTCATATACAATGATTTCACAATGTTTCCAATCTTGGAAATATTTAATTGAGACTATTTAAATCTTTGTATGTCTGACAGTCCATCACCATTGCTAAAGTGCAATTCCAATTTTTTATACAACAGAGTTGCATATTAGCAACAGTATTAGCCTGTAGCTGGAAAGGTTCAAATACTAGAGTTTTCAAGTCCAAATAGTTCTAGGCAGTAACAGTAACCGCAAACCACCAATTTACAGCTGGTTCCTCAGCAGTTAATACATGGCTAAGTTTCACAAAAATACTTGTGCCTCTAACTGTTGGGCTCTTAGGAGTCACCACAACTAAAACATGGAAGCACTTACTTTTTAGGCATCCAGCAAGTACCTCCATGTTAAAGTAGAGGGGGTCCTTGCCATCTTGTGCTACACCGTGATGCAAGATTGTGTCTAACACGGAGGCCACACGTGCAGTGCAAATACTTTTCGGTATCTGTTTCGATATATTTTCAGTTGATAAAAGAAGGATTCACCATCACCAAAACATGGAAGCACTTACTATTCAGGAACAAAGCAAGTACATCCACATTTAAGTTGTGGGGATCCTTAAGTGGAGACCAAGTAACGGGAAAAAAAAAAAAACACACAAAAAACTAAAAAAAAAAAGCATGGTATATACCGAGTTTCTGATCATGCAATAATCAAACATACACGTATATTACTGTAAATAGGCTGCTTGGAGCTGTAGCTGATTTCTGGAAATGCGTTCAAGAACATTTGGATCCACCGCCACTGAAACATGGAAGCACTTACTTTTTTAGGCAGCTGGTACCTCCATGTTAAAGCAAAGGGAGTCCTTTAAAATTCAAAAATTGCTTCAAATTTTTTGAACATACAGGCCACTGAGAAATTGTCTTGTTTCATAACTCTTATTCTTTTAATTCTTGTTGGAGAAGCACACCTTCCATCTGCTTACAGCCAAAATTCTTCAATTTTCTTTTCCCGGATCTAAAAATCTTGCGACTGAAGTGTGGACGAAAAGAGAAATCCTGGACGGTATTTCAGTATTGCGATCAGGATTCACCTCTACTAAAACATGGAAGCACTTACTTTTTTTAAATCACAGAAAGCACCTCCATGTTAAAGTAAAAGGGGTCCACAAAGAGTGGTAGTTATCAATGACGCTTGTCCTCTTCCACTGAGATTCTGAGACTGCTGCATCAAATACAGAGAAAGAGTTTTAAATTTTAGTTAACTATAGCAAAGGGGGTAAAAAAAGTTTTAAGAGAGCATAAGCATTGCAAATACTTGCCTGACTCATTCCCCCTGGTCTTCTCTTCCTTCGAGTCAAGTTAACAAGAAGTACCTCCTTGAGCTTGTATTTATACCATACCTTGCTATGGAATGGTGTTGCCTTTTTATCTCAAAGAATCATTACGTGGGTCTTTTGTTATTTTAATGTCTTTGCTCTGTTGAGAATGTATGATCCTGGGTGAGTCTGGATGCTTTTTTGAAGTATACAGTTGTCAATGTTAACAGCTAAAACCATTACCACAAGATATCCTCCTCTTTAAAAATCCTCTATCAGCTTGTTTGATAGCACAGATTAGGGTAACAATGAGTCGTTCTCACAGTGCCACTATAGGCATTGTGTTTCTGTGGAGCAAAGCTCTAGCTGTTTGCAGAAACATCTCCATGCTAAATGTATGTAAATATATAAATTGCTTCCATGTGGTGGTATTTTTTAACCAAAATGCATTTGAATGGTAAGGAATGTTCTTATCTCAGTAGGTTTTTGGTGAGTTTAACCAGTTGTTGATTTTCCATCAATGATTTTTCTAGAAAATAAATGACCGATTCTTAATACAGTAACACAGGAGCGGGTTCACTGAACTAATTCAGTGAATTCAGAGTTCACTGTCTCTGAATTAACTCTGAATTTAGTGCCTATCCTCTGTGTAGTTCCAGTAGAAAACAGTTCACGAAGCTGTTGTATGTGTTTTCTGAATATGTAAAAAAAATCTGGGAGTCAGTATACGTGAATGGTAGGTTGATCTTGTTAGAACTTGCCTGGAATATTAAAAGCTAAAGCAAAATAGTAAAAATGCTGATATTGACAGGGCTTAATTTAAGTGCAGGTTAATTTACTCTAATGGTAAGAATGGTCTGCACTGCTCGCCAAGTTCAGCTTAAGCTATTAGTAAACTGTTTTGTCTTAAGTGAGTTTCTAAACTTTATTTTCTTGTCTACGACTGACATGCTATGCCTGTGTCGCTGCTTATAGGACCGAATGGATGGATTTGAAGCAAGAATATTTGGCCCTTCAAAAAGCCAGTATGGCCTCCTTAAAGAAAACCATGTCTCAAATCAGACCTGAGCCTGTGGGAGAGATGGAAACGGAATCTTGTGCACAGAAAAAGCCTCAGTCTGAAAATGACAAATGTAATCCTATTTGTGATGTCTTTTGTCTTGTTTTCTTCATGATTCTAGTACACAAACATCAGTGATTTCAGACACTGGTCCTCCAGAAACACTGCAAAAAGGTTTTTTTTTCTATAATGCTGGTGCTTTCTCTGAATGCCAAATATTATTAAAAGTAAACCTCCCTCATTTAGATAGATTTTGGACTAAGGAATTTTATAAGCAAAGGCTAAACAAATAATTTCAGCATATTGCACTAGCACTTTTTAAGCTTCTTTTTAGGATCTTTTTAGGTAATTGTAGTTATAAAAGCCTCAGAGAGGTAAATCAAGAATCAGTTTTTTTGATGATATAACTTGGGCCTGATTTGCTTAGGCTTAACTATACCTGCAGCGATTTACAAAACAATTTCTCTAAGATAAGGCATTCAAATAATGGCTTGCAATTGGGTTTTATCAGCATTATGGTTAAAAGTAGCTTTGTAATTATGTCCTCTCAGTTAAATTTCTACACATTTCATAGATAGAATTGTTCTTGTTTGCTCTGGTTCCTCTGTACTTCTTTTCACTAATTTCAATACCCTGTCTACTTATTTTCAATCACTCTAGAACTGAGGGTTCAACTATTAACTGTAGTCAATAGAATATAAATTATTCTCATAAGGAGACCCTGTAGGCTGTAAAAACTTCTCTAACACTTCTCTTGGAGCTATTTTCTTTTTTCCTTTTTTTTTTTTTGTCACTCACATTGGCTTTACCTTGTGAACAGCCTTGATCCTAGATTAAAAAAAAAGACTTAATCTGCAGTAGCAATATTTGATGCCCTTTGTTTCATTTATTGTGTACATCACATTGCTTATGTACTTTTATAGCATCTTTAGTTTGTCAAACTAATAAATGTAAAACTTTTTCCTTTTTTTTTCCCCTTCTTTTCAAATTGACCAGCCACCAGTGAAGATTCTGCCCCTCCTGCCAAGGCTAACACAATGGGGCCCCAGTTCGTGAGTGGAGTAATTGTGAAGATCATTAGCACTGAGCCCCTGCCGGGCAGGAAGCAGATCAAGGTAATGCCTTTGTAACCTCAGGGTAGCTGTTAGCCTTTCCTCTTACGGTGCCCCCCAAATGTTTGAATATGGAATACCATTTAAACAACTCGTACCGATTTTTTTTTTTTATTTGTTTGGCGAGTAGCTGTGTACAGATTCTTCTCTAGTACCTGTGAATGGCAAATTTTACAACGGCAAAATAGGGTAAAGAGGGTGTTTCAAAGCAAAAATTAGCCTTTAGAGTGCTTCAAGCAATGTCAAGTTTATAATGAAAATAATGACAAAAAATAAAGAATGCTCTAGAGGATGAGTAGCTCTTTCCAGTTTAAAAAGAGAAGTTGAAGACAAAGTGGGCACAGTGTTCTGTATTTGTCACTGTGCCAGTCATTCTGGCACAGTTCAGATCAAGAAAGCTGTAATAGTATATTGGGAGTTTTACCATTAACAGGAATTTGGGGGCAAGAAAATGCTCTCTGTGTGAGAAAACACTTCTTTTTTCAGTAAGAAATTCACAATTACAAAAACTCGAGTTCGGCGAGAGTGACAGCAGTAGAACTTGTCCAGTAATTCATTCACCCATTTCTTTTTTGCCTTTTTTTCCCCCTATGGCAAGTGCTCTTTTTTCTCAATTTTAAAACAGTGTTTAGAATAACTTAAATTTTGTTTCATGTCATGATATGAAAGTTACACGTTAAGCAGAGTTTTGTTTTTTAAGGAAAATAGCAGTTTTAAGCTGCATCCTTTTGAAATGAAAATATTAGAAGTTTACCAAAGGAAATAACAGGCTTTTTCCGGACACTGAATTTTCCATGAATGTGGCACAGGACATTTTCTTTCACGAATTGCACTTCTGGATGAATAACAACTGGGAAGAATTTGAACAACTTGAACTTGTGTTGGAATAAATACTCAGACCACTTAGGACGACTTAGGAGAACGGTTCAAAATGCGAGTTCTGAGATGACTTACCAAACTACCTATATTTGTAACTGAGTAGTCCATTTGAAGTCACTGGCCGCTTGCAAGTGTGAAGTTTAATGCCTGCATAAATCTAAGCAAGATGCGAGACGCCTCTCTCACTGCAAACAAACTGATGATAGGGTTTCAACTTGATCGGTCTTATCTGCCTAGGTATATTGTAGGCAGTTGTCTGAGTGCTGGAGACACTAAGAGAATGTAGTAGTTGTCACTGTAACGTTTGAGGGCCCCTTTGACTGCGGCGTGCACCTTACTCTGTTAAGTTTGTGTCACGGTTTAACATATTGTGGTCAGGAGGTAAGCTTACTGTTCTTGCTGTAGCTGAAAGCAAACTTTGTTTGGTATTTTCAGGTATTTCCAGTTATTCTGTTGGTTTAGTTTTACGGAAGTGTTTCAGGGAAAATTCATGCTTTATGAAAGTCAAGGGGGACAAAATAAGATTGGGGTGGCCTTTGCCATTATTAATCATGTCTTTGGTTCCCATAACAAGTATGTAGGCAAAATATTTCACAAAATGTTAGCAAACAAATAAGGCAAGGTTTTTAGGGAGACGTGTAATTGCAGAACACAACTCTAGTTGGAAAAAGCAATAATCTTTAGGGTGCACCAGCTCTTTTTCGGGTCAGCAGTGGAAGCTGCAAACCATACTCGACACTTAGTGGATTTTTCTGGCCGGTTGCTTTCATGAAAGGTGTAACTCTGACAAAACCTTGCTTTGCCTGTGTTCCGTGACTGTCGTAGCTACAGCAAACACTGCAACAAAGCAATGCATCTAGGGTGGTTTTCCTTAATAAACTTCCAGAATTGATCTGTATTTCTGATTCTGTGGCAGGCTTAATGACTTCCACACACTGGAAAGGTCTTTGCAGACTAGTTCTAGTATTATTTTGATGTTTTAATTTTTTATTTCACTACTTAAATCTTTTGCTATAAAGGCGCTTCTCAGAGATCATGACACTTGCCAACTCCAGTAAGCTGGGTAGGGTCGTCCATGTAAGCATGACTTTGGGATAGCAGAATTAAGAGTGGAAAGTAGCTTTGGTTGGCTCTCAAATGATCTCAACAGTATTGGCACTTAAGTTTTGCTTTAAGGCTGTCCTTGGTAGCGGAGGGTTAACAGCAGTGTGTAATTCTTGAATAGAAGCATCTTACTTGAGCCTCCCGCTGTGAACAAAATTGACTAGGAATGTGTGGTCTTAGTTAATTTCCCTAACAGCGGGTACTACAAGTGAAGTACTTCATCTGAAAGAGCATGTGTGACTCTTCTTCCTTCAGCCGTTAGAGAAAATTTTCAGACAGAGGTCACTTCATAAAGATAGGAAGGGTTGGTTTACTATTACTCATTTCTCAAATAGTCTGCCATGAATGAGCTTGCTTTTATGTATTGCATGCATAGAATGAAGTTAGATATTTTTCTGTTGGACCGACATATATTGATGTTGTAGTACACAAATAATTTTATTTTTTTAAAAAAGTCCATTTTATTTTTTTTAAAAAGTCCATTCAATATCCAATCAATATCAATTTCAGTACTGGATTTTTTTAATTTCAATATCCAGTATTGAAATAAATGGATAATTACTGATGCTCCATTAGTAAAATTATTCTAATGCAAAAAAAAAACAAAACATCTTCAGGAATTACTGCTTTAAATTGTTCTTGGAGGGCAGGATGAGAGATAAATAGATGTTGTATGGTCATGAATCACATTTCAGTTATAACCTTCTTATGAAAAATATAATACAAAACTATTTGACAAGAGATTAATTGATTAAATGAAAAAGTTCAGTTATTGCCTTCTACTTCATGACCTTTTTGAAAATGTCAGTGATCTACAAACGGTCAAAAAGTCAATCTTTTTATCTTCTTTTTTAAAGTCTGGTTTGTGGTCTGTGTTCTCTCACCTGCTTTGATAGGATGCTTTGGCAGTGTTGGCTGATGTTGCTTATGTTGACATGCTGGAGGGAGACACAGAATGTCATGTTCGTTTTAAAACTCCTGAGGATGCACAGATTGTCATGAAGTCATACAAAGAAATACAGATCAAAAACAACTGGAAATTCGAAGTTCTCACTGGTAAGACTTCTTTTCTTTTAATGGTAGTACAGGAGAAGGCTTAAGTACTGTGAAAAGGATTGTATCGCATGGTAGCTTTACGGATATATTTAGATCTCTTGGTAGCTGGGGAGAAGACTGCATTTTTTTTTCCTGTGAGTCTTCTCATTTCGCTATAATAGTGAAATTGGTAAAACAGTAAGAGTGTTTGTGCCACTGTTCAGAGCAAAATAATGATTTTGCTTGCCTTTATCAACTTAATTCCGTTCTTTTGAGATTGATTTATTTACGTCACTTGTAGTGGCAATGGCCTCTAGAACTCAATTCACATTTCAGCTTTATGAATATAACATTCTGATGATGCAAAATAATTTTAAATGAAGATTTCCTTGAAAATACTAACTTGAGCGTGAAATAACAGGACAAGGAGCTAACAGCATGGATATGCTTACAGTGGTTTTAGCACTTGCCTTATAATTAATCTTTCTTTTTTCAGGAAGTTGAATCACTTATGCCAGAGTAATGCCTTTTTTTAATTGTATTTACACTAAAATTCTTACTGGCTTACTTTGGAACTTCATCTTAATATGTGTTGGGTTTTGGCTGAAATTACTTTGCTGTTCTAAATTTGTATCTTGTATTAGATTGGACTAGTCTTCCAAGTGTAGAGAAACCTCTTTATGGAAGTCAGGGGGTAGAAGAAGGGGCAGGGGGGAAGTCTCTCAAAGTTTGTTACTGTATTCATAACACTTGCAAATTCTAGACATGCACTGAAAATCCTAAATGCGCAAAAACCAGGTCAAACAATCCCGATGAGATTGTCTCATCTGTGTATTTAAATATTTTTACCACACTCCTGCACAGATCCTCACATAGGGCCCAGTTGCATGCACATAGGCATGTAAACCCCCATAAATGTCAATTAAGGATTGCAGAAGGAAGAGCTATAATGGAAGCATTAACCTTCATGATAATACCAAAGTTAATTAAAGTTTGAGACTCACTGAATGCTGCTAATGTCATTTGGAGATAATTTGTCTCCAGAGTGTTCTGTGTTCCAGAGATGCAGAAACAACTTGAAATACAGCATTTTCCAGCTGCGTGCGCTGTGTGTATTTGTCGCTGGTTTTGTATCCTTGTGTCAAAGAGTGTAGTAGCAGATTAGGAGTAAGTACTGCATTGTAGGAGCGTTCCATTCATAGTCTTTCAGATTTTTTTTTTCAAACTGGTTCATTGAAATGAGAATGGAAAGGCTTCTGAAGAACACAGAAGTGACTCACAGTAAGGACTTCAGCTTCTTTTGGTGGCATAAGGAGAAAGAGAATAAGATTAAGGAAAGTATCTTTAATGCTCCCTACTGTAGGGACTAAAGCTTTCCCAGTAATATTTTACTTTTTAGGACTTGACTTTGACTAAATGTCTTCAGCTTTTCACCTGACAAGGTGGTAAATATCTATGGTAATGTTTAGGTGTTATTGTGATTGAATGTGTAAATAATGCTGTTAAAACATATGCAAAATTAGTTCTCAGAATTATTAATTCCATAACTTTTGCAGGAATCTTTTCCAACATCACTTGGAAACCTCTCTGTAACTGCAGGTTTCCCATGAGACCGTACAACATAACATCACAAAATTCCCTTCGTGATAGTTACAGCACAAACCAGAGGAAACGGTGGCAAACTGCTTCTTACTGCAAAACAGCCACTGAACAAAGCCGCAAAATTATTTTCTCTCATATTGCCCCCCATGTTCAGATATTCCGAACTGCCCGTGAAGTCCCCAGCGTTTGCTTCTAACAATGGTTTTGATGAAACAAAATCATCTCAGTCATTCTTACAGTAATTATTTTTTTTTCTGTTTGATAGTTGTTTAAAATGAGTCAGAGGTTGAGTACATCAGTAAATCAAAGAGCCTTCAAGTGCTATGGTGAAACTTTAGCTAAAGCTGAGCTCCTTCTGCTAATTACATGTAGAGAGTGGTATTTGCATATTTCCTCAGTTTTTCTTGTTAGGTTCGTAAAACCCCGTGCTCAGGAAAACTTAGTTAAATACCTTGGCAATCCAGTCCTAAAGTTAATAAAATGCATAGGACCTTGATTCGGGTCCTGTCCAGCTCATACAGAACAGAGACCTCGATGTCAGCTTTAAGCTTCTTTGGACAGAGTTTTTCTTTTCTTTGTTCACCTCGGTGTGTGTTGCTCAGGTGTTGCAATGCTGTATGACTTATCTGACTGTGAAATTTAAGGCTGATGGGGAAATACTTGTTAGGTTTCCTTAATAGGTCTTTTCATATGTGTTTACCTTAGTTAGAAAAGATTCCTTCTCATCACAGCTGAAAACACGGCATCCATTTGTACTGAATACTTTTATTCATGTACTGTAATGTTAATTTGTTTTTCAAGGTGATCATGAACAACGTTACTGGCAGAAGATTTTAGTGGACAGACAAGCTAAACTTAACCAGCCTCGAGAAAAGAAGCGGGGTACTGAGAAGGTAATTTGCAAGTAAATTTTTTTCTTATACAGCCATGGTTGAAAATCTGACTCTGTTTCTGTGTAGGTCTACATTTTTTGATACTTTAACGTTTGGCTCGGTATTTGATCCAGTTAAATCGCTTTCTACTGACTTTGCAGCGGGGTTTTACAGCCACAAAATAGAGAACATGTGGCTGTCCTGGTCCAATTGCCAAATGCACGGCTTGTCTTTATGGAGACAATCGGAGAAAGTTAAATCCATGACTAAAAGCATGAAGTTAATTTGTAAGCTGCATTTCCTTTAAAACCCTGTCTGGATGAGCTCATTAAAAAGTTAAATAGTCTTGATTTGGTCTAGTGTGATAAAGTCTAGTATTTTAGTCTTAATTCTCTAGTATGATAAAGAAAATTGTTTTCTTCGGAATGGATCTCTTTTTTTCTCACGGTTTACACAATTTTCTTAGTGTTCTGTGCTATGGTGAACATTGATGTGTTCCTGGTGTAGTCAAGAGTCTGTGCAGCAGTGTGTCTGTGTTCTGATCCAGACAAATCCGAATGCTGCTGCGAGCATCCGTAGCTGAGCAGCTTCCAGCCCAAAAGTGCCTCAACATCTAGTGAAACTTCCTTCCAGCCTTGACCTTGGTGCGCCTGTCAGGCCACAGTGTTGAGGGAGTGTTGCAATGAACTTGCAGGCTGCAGTCTCCACTGCTGCCCCAGAAGATCCTTCCAGGCATGAAGGGCTCTTGATTAAGCCAGTCAGATCCTTTACCTGACAGAGAGGAGCCAAAGAGTATTTCACAGACATTTTATTGCTAGGTTTACTTGGCACACATTGCAGATAAGGTTTCTGAGTTGGCTTTAACTTGAATCTTTATGCTCTTGCTTGCAAAACTTCAAAATCATCTGACCTTAATTATTTGCTGGTGACTTTGGAGACTTGTTGTTTCCTAGACTCTCCAGTGATGCACACAATACTAAAAATTTCCTAGTTGTTCCATATATAATTGAAAAGAAATATTATATTGACCTAAAGGAACAGCAATTGTACAGGTCAAAACTTTGTCTTGTACAAGGCATAGTTTGCATGTATTATCTTGTTTGTCTAAATGTTCTTTCAGAGATTCCATAGACAAATGAATCTAGTTCTTTTAAACAAAGGTGTGCATAAATGACTGATTTCATTTTCTTAAAAGCATAAAAATGGCATTGGCTCTAGCCATTATTCATTAATATAAGCAGTAAGGGAATGTGAAAACTGTACAGTTTTAGAGCCTTTTACTGAGTGCTGCCAGGTTTGGGTTTTTTTTTCAGTTTTTATAAATGTACTTTTAATTTTTTAAACAAAAGGTGCCAGTGGCATCTTTGACTTCAGTTTGGAGTGTAGGTGCCCGGCTCTCAAGTTTCTGTTCTTCGTCTTTTGAAGATTGGTATTTGTTGACCAAACTGGTGTAAATTGGCCAGTAATGTACCTCATCTAGGCTTGCAAATATAAACTGTCTCAGTTCTGCCTAACAATAGCAGCAGCAAGGATGCAAGCTCCAGCTCCTCCCCCTTACCCATCACCTTGCAACAGAGAGGTGTTAACTTCAAAGCTTAGTGAATACTATTTAAATGCTAACACTGTTAAGCAAAACATCAAGAAAAGAATGCCTCGCTGTAAGTCAATAACTCCTTAACCCTTTTGTTACTTTTTGACAGTCTGAATTCCAGAAATACAGACTGATAATAAGAAAAACAGTATTTCTTTCTCTGTTCATTAATATTAATTTTAATTTTTTATTTGAAAATTCTTCCAAAGTACTCACAAGTTGTCTTCTTTTGAAGGTCATAATAAAAGGAAGGAAGGAAGTAATATAATGATTCATAATTGAACTTGTACCGCTGAATATGCCATTAGTGTATCGTTCTTGTAAAGATCTATTCTGTTCAAGGTTTTAAAATCCCTTACAAGATCTCTCTTTGAAGATGAGCATTTGCCTGTTAGCTGTTTTATATGTATAATAAAGACAGCATCTTATCCTTTCTTTCAATTAGTGTTTAAATGTAGGCTTGAAAGTTACATTTATATAAGGTATACAGCTGCAGTGATGTTAATGTGAGTATTCACAGGAATAATGAACATACATATTGTTGCATGGACTGCATCCCATTACAGGCAGTACGCAGTAACAGAGCACAGAGATGCTTTTGAGTGTAACTTCAGGTAGATTGAGATTCCTCTTTGCCATGTGTTGTAAAAAGTACAAGCTTACTCGGCTTTCCTGCAACGGGTCCTGTGGCATGCCAGGATAAGGGTTAATGATCACTTCAGCAGAGGGTTTCTGGCGTAATGCCTCCCTCCCCCCAAAAAAAAAAGTGCTAGAGATTTTACTTTCTCTAGCATAGTTCTTATAATAAACTAAATGTCCAAAAAAGACTGGATACCCCAAGGTTCCCCAGAACTTGTGGCTCATGACTACCCATGCTTTGGAGTTTAAAAAGGTGTTCAGTATCCGCTTTTTCCCCCAGACCTGGTCGTTCATTGTCACCTCTGTGTTCCCCTCTGCTGCCCCATCCACATCCATGTTCTCTTTAGTCTGTTGTTCAACTGCACGATAAAACAACTTGAGTGATTTGGTGATATAGATTAAAAACCTTCTTGCCAGAATTGTTCTTTAGGGCAGTGCTGGTTTATGCAGACCTAAAGCAATTCATCAGTCTGTAGCCTTAAACTCTCTAGACTGATTCAGGTCTTCTGTTCACAAAGCAAAGGCGTGAGTGCCTGCAAACTTTCCACTTGGGTACTTGTCTTCTGAGGGAGGTGCTGCTGAACCTAGTTTACACCTTGTACAGCCCCTTACACAGAAGGAAAGGAGGAAGTTTAAGAGGGTGGGAGTGGTGGTAGAAGTGAAAGGCATTTGGGGAGGAAGTGAGAATTGGGTATTTGTGAAGAGCGGAATAATTTGCAGAATATATGGGAAAGCAGGATAGTGGGAATGCCTGGGCACAGCCCACACGATTCTCTTCTGATTATGCCTGGGGCTCGGCGGCTGTGTCCTTGCAAGACTGACCAGTTCCCTGTCTGTGCGCCAGTGGGGAGAGGTCCTTGCTACCTGTTTGGAGATGTGAATAGTGGTGTGATTAGAAATAGGTGCTGATACTGGATTGATTAGCTGAAAAAGGGAATCCTTGAGGTCTCTTGCAAATTCTGAGGTGCTGGTATAGAAACACTCACTGATACAGTTCACATCTTAGAGCTTTCCTTCCAGTGTTTGTGATTCTCCATCCCATATGTTGAACGAATGAACCACTGTACTCCTCACCTCTTTTTAAATCCATTTTTCAGATACCAGAGAGTAAAAGTAACTCTTAATTACATCTCTAGATAAATTTTATTTCTGGAGAATGGTTGAGAAAGTCATCTACTGGAACTTACGGTCTGATGCTGTTGTAATGAAGTTAAATGCTGGGTGGGCAGGGGGACGTGCCAGTAAAACTGTGGTAGTGTAATTATATTGCGGCACAGCAAACAATGCATCCATGCAACATCAGTGTAGAGTGTAATTCCTGACTGCCATAATCAGTGCAGCAGCATACCTTGCACTTCCATGCTGTGTGCAAGATGCAATGCATGCAGGACATAGCTGTGACCACAGTCATATAGAGAAATAGTAAATAATTTGATTTATGTGTGAAACTTTTCAAATCTAGCAAACTCTTTACTGGACTGCCTGGTGAGCAAGTGCCCCTTTACCTCAGCACCAGCTAATATGTTTTAGTTGTCTCCATCAGCTAAGTTAATGTGGATTTATGCTGGTGCGTTACAGGTGTGCCTACATTCACAGGAGTTTCCTGCTTTCTCACTTTTTGTTCAGATTAGGCAGCCTGTCTTGTCCTTGCATTTTGTGGTTTGTTCCCCCCCCCTCTTATTCACATAACAGTTACCTCATGAGCTCTTGCTTATGGCTAAGGAATCCTAACGGGGCATCGCAGTAACAAAGCTTGTACCTTTGCTTTTGGGTATTCGTATGACTTCGTTGCAGTACTGTGGTTAAATCTGTGAAAGTTCTAGTATGGCTGCTTTAAAAACAAGTATGCTTTTAACGTTGTTCTTAGTGTTGTTTTCTGCCTGAAGACACAGTACACACAAGTTGAACATTAGCAGGTTAGTTATGTTCCACAAGAGCATTTCTCATACCTCTGTACCAGGAACAGCTAACCAGGTACCCTCGTAATTTAGGCAATCTGCCTAAAATGCAACTGAAAACAAACAAGTCCCTGGTCAGACAGGGTTTTGAGTTAGGGGTTCCTAGCATCGATGTTCCTCCAAGCTGCACCGTTATTTCTTGAGATAAATTCTCAGCAGGGTTGTGATATGTATCGTGCTGTTTTCCCAGCCTGAAGGATAGCCCCCCTCTGGATTTCAGTGGTTTTGTTTCTTTGCTAACTTAGTGTAGAAAATGACACACATTTGACTAAGGCTTTTTTTTATGGTCTGACCTTGTTTTTCTTAGATCAGTAACAGTATGAATCCATTAAAGGGGTAGAGTTTTTTAACTTACTGTATGAGACTGTGTTTTGGGAGGCATAATTTTGTTCTCTTCAACCATGTTGGGAGGAAGAAGGGATGGAATGAAAGGTGCTGCACTGCCCAGAGGCTGAAGAGATGTCTTACGACATCTCTTGATGGAACCTCAACCTTGATGGTTCTGAGGCAATACTGAAATAAATTACATCAGGGCTGCTTTAACTTTTTTTTTGACAGCTGTACAGATTAGCTCAGCTGTTCAAAGTTTAGCTTTTTCTTATGAAGTTCTGTAAATCAATGAATAATATATTCATGACTGTGAGATAAAATCATAACAATATAATTTCCTTGTAATCTTTTCTACAATATTTTTCTTGTTTGCAGTTAATTGCTAAAGCTGAAAGAATGAGACTTGAAAAGACTCAACAAACAAGTAAACATATTCGCTTCACTGAAGATAACTAACCAAGACTGATTGTGATCTTGAAAGTGAACTAGGTATTTAAAAAAAAAAAAAAAAAACAACGAAGACAAACCCCACAAACACCACTGCTTACAGCAACTAAGCCATTTCTACGAAGGCATCAAAACCTGGTCCGTTCGATTCATAATTCTGCAGACTACAAGTATGAAGATTGTTCTGAATTCCATTTTTAAATAGGCTGAATGTTTACTGCTTCTGAGCCTTTAGGTAAAGCTTTCTGGAAAAAATGTGTTAAGAGATTTTGATTTGGTTCACTTCTGATTTTTTTTTTGTATGTTGAAGTTTTATACACTAGGTTATGAAATAAAATGCTTGAGAATTTTTCAGTTGTGCATCTCGATTCTTCAGTCTGCTTTATGACACTATAAATAATGAAACTGGTTAATGCTAAATAAAGCTCTCTAGGCCTCTGTTTAGTCCATCAAACTGTTCAGAAATACAGTAGAATGACTATATAATCTTCCATGTATTTTAAAGTGGCTAGGACTGTCAGAAAATTTGTCATTTGAGAAGTCTGGAAGAAAATTTACTTGCACACTAAACTGAATTTAGACTTTTTTTTTAGAAGAATCTTCGGGGGAAGAAATAAGAAAACCTTTGTTTGTTACATCTGGTAACTCTAGCTCCAGAAGTAATTCTCACTTACAGATAAGTGTTTAAGTTGTGTAGTTCACAAGTTAAGACGGTGATCTTAATACGCTTTAAAGTATTTCATTGTAGACTGGCAATATTTTTAAAAAAAAAAAACTAAACATAAAATGAGAATGATATAAAAAGGTTGAACTTATGTATCACTAAGTCTACTGTTAAAGCTCTCTGCATTCATGTAAAGATAAATTCACATGTTTAGATTCACATGTTTATTTGTGAGATTGTTTTAGTGAATTTAATTGCAGGGCAAAGAAGACATTAACCCATTGGTTTATAAAAGTGTGAAACTTCATTATAAATAGAAGGATGAGCAAGTTATTTCGAAGGTAGAAGTACATTACTAAAGTAACATCAGTGTCTCTTGAAGGAAGCTGTGACAATGACACTCCAGGTGTTTTTGCGGCTATAGATTTAGCTGGTAAGGTAAGTTAACATTTTTAAATTCTGTGCTATCAAATTGCCGGAGCGGTGTAGATATTTTAATGATACATATTATAATAAAACAAAGTTTGGTGACACCGGTATATTTTTGCTATCTAAGAAAACAATATGCTGAATTCTTGGAAGTAGTGTGGGTGTAATACCCACGGTGGCTTTGCAGTCAGGGAGAACAGAAGATAAAGGAGGGAAAAAAAAAAAAGGAAAAAATATTTTTCAAGAGATTATACCAAAGCATGGTAACTATAAGCAAACTATCCAAGATGAGAATAGTGTAGAGAAGCATCACAGTAAGAGCGGAAGAATGTTTACGGAGCACCATTTATGTGCCGCTACTTGCGACGTAGCGTAATGCAGCAGCGATGGGAACTATTTATTTGTACAGTTAGGCTCGGGGACCACCAGCCTTCGTCTCCATCCTTCACTCCCACAAGACTCCAATTAGCATCTGAGCCGCCCGCAGGCGGCATCCCTCTCCTCGGGCGGTGGGCGAGTGAATGGAGAGGATTACCGCAAATCAATGGAGGGGGTATAGCAGTGATCAAACTCAAGATAGCAGAAATACAGAGGGGGGGAAAAAGTGCAAGATAAGAGACAGACTTTCGGGGGTGGAGGGGAGGAACTTGTTAATGGTTCTTGGAAATTGCGTAAGGACAATTCCTTCCAGGGAACTGGGGGGGGAAGGCTAAGAACTAACCTGTATGCCAGGCGCTCCTGTGTGGAATGCAGGGGTATTCAGATGTTTAGTCCGATTGCAGGATTTCTTTTTTTATTATTATTTAATCTTCCACTCCTGTGTTATACTATGTGGGTAAGATATTTGATGACACAGTAGAGAGAACTGAGATACCTAGCTATGAAAAGAATCGATCGATTAATGTCTTGTAGGCATTCTGCCTGAAAGACAGATTTTTTTTTTTTTTTTCTATTTCTGTGAGGTGAAGGGAAAAAAAACCCAACAGCCTACTCTGGGTAAAATGTTCTGGATTTTTCTGCTGAAATTCATTTAAGTCAAAAAGTCATCCATGTTATAAATAATTCAGATGATAAATGATTCAGACTTTCTATGTTTTGTGGGGAGTGGAGCAGAATTGCAAAAGCATAAATTTTGGAGTTTTGCTCTTACATTAATAGTTCCGGACTTGAACACATAGTAAGAGAAGTCAGTCTTCTGTTCCTTTCCATATTTATATAGGTTAAGCATTTACAAATAAATATCAGTTTTCTTTTTGTCCTTTTTCGAACTAGCGCAGAAATCTGCTTCAGCAGGGAAGGGTGGTGTTTAGTTCTTTCTGAAGAAGTTGATAATAGAATTTTTGCCACTTATTTCAGAAGTCATGTATGGAGAGTATGGTCTATATGCTTTTACGAAAAAAGCTTGGATTCTTAAGTATGCCAGAATGGTTTATGTATTTTTTTGTCTTTAAGTACACATGACAGTTAATATCTGCTGCTGTTATCCCTCCCCATCAACATATGCTAAGAAGAGGAGTCCATCTGTTGAGTTTTACCATCCCAAGAGTTGCATCCCTAAAGGTACTTCATATTTGACCTTACCAAAGCAGGGTGCTTTTAGCAAAGTCTGGCACACTTACCTGCAGGGGGTTGTCTTTTTTATTTACAATTAAATTTTCTGCTCTACTGTTTCTCTCTAGGTTCATCCGCTCCTAGGAACTTCCAACAGTGACTTTTTTCCCTTCTCCCCGCCTTTTCCCCCCCCTAGAAATACCACATTTAGTTTAAAAATTCAAGATGATACTGTAAAATTATAGGAATTCATAACCTTGGACTGCTCATTTGTTTTAGCTGATTTTTCTGTCTCCTTTGACTGTTGAGTGTTTTGAAAGAACATTATTACACATAAATCTGCCTGGAGCATAAACCAGCATTGATTCTGCTCTTCATGACCCAGCATGGGGCTGAATCTGAAATTATTTTTAGCACTCATATTTTTAATTCGCTTCCACGAGTTGTAGGCTGCATGGCAGCAGCAGGACTCTAACCCTGACCTATGTGAGGCTTTTGATGCCAGCAGAACATCGGTAAATTCTTCAATTAAAAAGAAAGCTCTGGTTTTTTTTAATTTTTTTTTTTTTTTTTAAAAAAAAAAAGGATAAAGTAACAGTAATATTTGATGATTGTAGATTTTGTCATCCACGATCTTGTCCCCCCAAAGGCTTCTTTGGTTTCTCCTCTGATGCAACATTTCCAAGCCTTGTGAGTACTGTTGTCTTTTAGCAAGGACTGTTGCGGTTACCTTAGTGGTGCCAGCTTGCTGACTGGGACCAGGGCTTTGTACAGATAAAGAGCTCAGAAGCACGAGCGACACGAGGAAGGGGAGGAGGAGGATGGGAATGAAGGTGTGCAGTGGTTGGTGTGATGGCAACAAAGAGTGATTTTTAATGAGCAAATGGAGGACCTCAATGGTGCAGAAAGAGCAGCAAGGCCTCCTTCCTCTCGGCCGCAGAACCACTGCACGCCTTTAAGGGACACTCAGCATCTTCAGATATGTGTCCTCCCATTTTGTGACTGTCTGCCTCCCACAAGCTGTGTTTGTGCAGTAAAAGTGCTGGAAGGAAGAACGTGGTTTTAGTAAAACACCCGTGCTCAAATGCAGCAGCCTGATACTCCACAATTACTGGACCTGTGGGTTTTTGTAGCCAGCGGTCCGCAGTCAGTGCAGTATCTCACTCACGGCATGATGCTTGTACCCCGTTGCCCTTTCTACCTGTCCCTGCAGCGTAGAAAAGCTTCTTTACCTTTGATTTTGCACCTTGTGTTAATTTGTAAGTTTCTTGTTTGACTGTCCTCAATCTTACTGTCACCTGGGGCAAGCAAAAAGTCTGGGGAAAAAACCAATCCTATAGCAAATTTGCACTGAATTACAGTTCCCACAGGAGGCTCGAGTTCTCGTGAGATGCTGAAGTGCTTTTGTCCAGGGTGTGGGTGTCTGGGGAGAGAGAACTTCCTAAATCTTTATCTGCCTCCTCTGTTGACATGTTGTATTTCCAAAGACTATGCCCTTCTCTTTGTTAACTCTAATTCTTTCACTTTTTTACCATCTGACTGAGTCTGATTTAATGTTGCCTGTTCTACCTGTTTTATCTTACACAGCTAATACTGACGTTCTGTACGTTCTTTTTTTTTTTTCCCCCTAAGATATACTGTGTATCCTAGTTTAAATCAGAGTTTTGATGGAGCTTTCAAGGCAGTCCTTGAAAGCTAGCATGTAAGTAAATTATCTTTTTTCTAGAGAGGCTCTAAATCAAATTAGAAAATTACCCTCTGATAGATGACAAAGGCGCTTGCCTGCCTAAGTCCCCTAGAACATAGGTCAGTGTCGTAATTGCTTACTTATGGTACCATAGTGTCTAATGATCTCAGACGGGATTAAATCACAGGAATAATGCTGCATAATGCTGTAAAAAATAATTAGATAAGGTATGCTTGGGTGACTTCGAAATGTGCCTGAGTGGGGAAGTAATATGGTTATCTTACCTACAAGTGATTAAGTTTCTGAGGATGGTGTTAAGGAAGTTGCTCGCTACCAAAAGTGGAATATTCTTCCTAGCGTTGAATATGCGTTCTTCATGTTAGTTTTGGCTCTGTAATGGAGGAATATGCCTTGCTTACCTGGGATGTTCTGGGTGTGAACTAGCTATATTTGTAGCAGCGGTATTAAAGCATTATATTCCGAATGCATTTCCTCCTCTTGCAGCAGGTTAGAAGGTTGCTCCAGCAAGTATTGAAGACTATTTATTTTAAATGCAAGTGCACAGCTGTCATGTCTTTGTTTTTTTTACCTTCACTTTTTAAATATGCCAGTAGGCGTTTTGTCGGTGTGTTAGAGAAATGGCTGGGAGAACATACTTGATAAATTTTACAAAGGAAAAAAAAAATATTTGTAGCTGCTTTTCGTTATGTTGTCAAGATGGGATTATCAGTCTGTCTCTGGCAGCAACACTGGCCTAGGAGTCTGTCCCGTCTCTCTCCGGGGATCGCTCGAGCCTCCCCTGAGCCCACAGGTCCTGCTGTGCAGCAGTCCGTCGGAGCCGGCTGTAAAGTACGCGACTCCAAGGATCTGGACAAATAGCGTTGGTAAATTTTAAGCTGACTTGATTGCTGAGGAAGACATCGTGTGTAAACACACCCTCAGTGCCTGGCTGAAGTACCCACGCTGGGCCTACGTTGCCAGGCATTAACCAGAAGTGCTGCAAACGAGTAGTGCAGTATTTGGGCTTTGCAGAAAGTCACCGTGTCCAAAGTAGTTGATGTTGAGGTGCTGGTTGAACATGTAATCAGTCCAACCATACGCATCTTCTAATTGCGTCTTCATCCTCAAAGGGTCGCTCTCTGATGGAGCTGTAAGTGACAGAGAACTGCAAAGCTGGGGGCTCTTGGACTTGCCTTCAAAGCGAGCGGTCGCTATTATAGTGGTAGGCGAATCCTTTGAACTCGGGAGCTGCCAGCGCCGAGAGGCCAGGCAATTCTCCGGGGTACTTGGCAACCCACAGATTTTTGTTCGTTTACAAGCAGAGCCAGGCCAGCTCTCCTATTCATGCCTCCGATTGCTGGAACCGGGGTTGGCGGCATACTTAGCATGCATAGCTGTTATCCGAGTCATGTCAATCGCTGCAAAACCAGGAGAAAATGAAGGCAGGAGTACATGGGAGAGCTTTGCTTGCCATTGCCCAGGCGACTCGTTTTGAGCTAGATAAAACATTAGCTCATCGCTGCTGCGGTTTTATTGCCTTACGGCATTTTGAGTGGAACCAAACACCCAAGGGTGAAAAGAAGTGGGAGAAGGGTAAAGGGAAGGGACAAACCAGCCCTGGCACTTGAAAGCAAACGACGGCTGCGTGGGCAGAAGGGCTGCCTGTGTTACTGCAGCGGGGTTTCTTTTTCCGACCTGTGTCGCAGCGCCCTGGCCCTGCTCACCCCTCGGCAGAAGCTGGCTGCCAGTAACGCCGTTGCCAAATGTCTAATTACAGTGTTCAATCCTAATGATTTGTGCAAAAGAAGGGACCTGGAATCAAGTGTGACGAGGCTGATGGGGAAAAGCTTCCAGTACGGTGTGATTTTACTTAAGGTCATTTAACCCACCCCACTTCTCTCTCAGGTTTTGCAGGGCTGGGGCAGAGCAGGGGGCAGGGGTTGCGGCTCCATCAAATTTAGATGTTTTTATTCTACTCTTCTTCTCGACTTTCTAGGTACTGCTGTTCCCAGAGGGGCCACTACCGACTTGCCAAGTCTCTTGCTGTGTGTAACCCTTGCTCTGCCGGCCTCGGGAAGGCTGGGGACAGGGGTGGCAGCCCCAGGGGTGCCCGTGGGGCAGGGGGTCTCCTGCCTGGGGGGCCGGGCCGCGGAGGCTCTGGCCAGCAGATGGCAAAGCTGCTACACGCTGTCCTGCGCTCCAGGCACCATGCAAAGGGTAGGGCAGCTCTGCATCCAGTGTGTTTTGCTGATCACATAGATGAAGCTATATACATAATTTTGTTTGGGGAAAAAAAGTCCCCTATGTTCCCAGGGAGCCTGCGAGGTGGCCAGGTGCTGGGACACAGGGTCCCCAGGCACCAGCCACGAGCCCTGGCTCTCATCTGCTCCCTGTGATGGACCAGAAAGATGCTGTTCTAGTACACTCAGGAGACATTTTCATAAAGCTGGGAAAGTAATTCTCCACGGGGAGCTAGAACTACTTGAACACCCCCACTGTCTCAGATAGCAGAGCTAGCCACAGAGAATTTTGGGTACTTCGGGACTGAATTACTCTTCACAGTCAATAACAGGCCAGATAAATACAGAAGTTTCATCAACACAGAGATCTCCGCTAACTGGCGGTGGGAGCGTACATCGTCCTATGTGGGATGCAGTTACACACGTTCTTCCTTGTTGCCGAAAGCAAAAGAGCATAATTAATGTGAAAGTAGGAAGCTCCCCGACTCCTTGTCTCTGTGGAGGGAGCGTGTTCCAGTTCTCCCACCCTCTGAACAATGTATGGAGCGGACATGGTTGAATACCTTTTTGCCTTCATGCTTTATGCAATTCTCTCCTTGGTTTTTTTCCCCATCGTGGCTGGTATTTTTGTTTGCTTTCCTTTTGCCTTATCTGCTACACACTGAAATGTGGTTTTGTTATGAAAAGTGGCTTTTTGTTACCTAGCGTTTTGTGTAGTATTAGTTTGGTGAGTATTTTGGGAATAGAGCCGCTCCCTCAGGTTTTCCCCGTCACATCTGGTGCCTCAGTAGATAACTTACTGCAAGGTTTAGCCTAGAAGACCTCTTCCACGTGCACAAACGCCAAGTGTACTAGACCTGTTGGCTCAGTTTAGTCAAACTAATATAATTTAAAACCTTGGTTCAGAAACGGGCTATGCTGTCTAGTCTGAACTTCACATTCACCAAAAAGAGCCTTATTCTAAAACCAAAACGCCTGAATTTCTTCCTTTATGGCAAGTCATATATCTGTCAGTTTTTCTTGTGTAAAAATAAATACAATCTTATTGCAAGGTAACTTAAAAGGTGAGAATTTTCTCTCGCCGATTATAAGGTAAAGTCTGTCTTCACAGAGGCTTTTACCTGGCGTAACCTCAAGAAAATGTGGCATTTTTTCAGTGCAGACAAGTTCTTACGCGTGGAGGCTGAGGTGAGCTCAGCCATGCTGTGCGCTCGCTTCGGGGGCAGCCACTGCTGTAAAACCAACGTGATTCAATCAGCACAAAGGATGGGCCTGTCCTTTTGCCTCTTTTCCCTATCGGTGCAGAGTGTTAATGGGAGCTCCAAAAGCAAAGTTAGGTCACTCCTAATCAAAAGGCAGAAGCCAGTTCCGTCAGCCTCCTTTTATGTTACATTTTTCTTTGTTATTCTCCATGTTGGAGCTGTAGACTTTCTTGCTTCTAGTGTCTTACGCTGTGCAGAGACAGAAGCATCTATCCATTAATTTGTCTCAAGTTTCAGGCACAATCAATCTTTCATACAGTGCTGCTGTGATATTATATATCTTTTTTATCTTTTTTTTTTTTATTCTGACATTTAACACTCTCAAAACTGAAAACTGAATTTTGAATACACTGAAATTCCTTGACTTGCACTGAAACATCCACTCCAAACCTTACTATTTCTCCGCCACAATTCATCCTCAACTAATTTTCCCCCATCTTCTCCCAGCGATAGCTCTGAGGTGTGTCTGGTCTGGGTTGGATTCACCTCTTGTGTCAGACGTGAAAAGGTAGATTAAACTCTGCGCCTACAGCAATGGAGAGAGTATCAAACAACCGCATCTCCTGGATTTTCCACTTGAGAGCGATTTATTTTGCTCTTAGAAGAGCCAGATGACTGAGATGAGCAGATTTATCTGTGTTTTATGCTTTTTGCAAAGGGTTGGTATTCGAGATGGTGGCGAGGGTCTCGGGCTGGCAGCTCCGGTCCGTGCCCTGATCCCACGCCCTGCCCTGCCCGTGGCCGCCCGGCCGGGCACCCAACATCTGCGTTTACACCAGAACTGCTCTTAGGCCAAAAATCACAACTGTGGAAAAAACACAGCGAGTCTTTTGAAAACTTTAAGCAAGAGAGAAATAATTTTCCTTTTCCTACTGATTCACATAATCTTTGTTTTCCTTTCCTGTCCTCCTTTTATGCACATTCTTTCTCTCTTCGTTACTGGTTTCCTGGATGCCAGGATGCCCTTTCCCTCTAACGCTCTCATCACCTCCTTACCACAATTGTGTCTGAAACCGTACTGCTCTCTGCCAGGTCTGTTGCCACGCTCTTACACTGATGGAAAAAACATAATAGTACAGTTTGAATCAGGGGTAAAATATTTAACGTAATTTGGGTGTTGAAACATGCAGCTGTGCAGCCTAATTGGGTTTAGACTGGACCTATATATAAAAATCCATAGCCATATATATCTCTCTCTGTGCATCTATATATAGATACAGCTGCAGTGGCAGAATGGGTCATCCGCAGCTTCCAGCGGGAAGAGACACCCAGAGTCGTTCTGCAGTTTTGACGACTGAGTTTGGCACTGTCCCCCGTTTCAGGTGCCCTGATTACGACTCCTGTGCTATATTTTATATCCCATTTGTTGTCCAAGTATTTTACCATGGCTGGGAACACGTTGATTGCGGCTGGGTTGGACTCTTTGCTTTAGGGAAACCTGACAATGTGGCCCGCTCTTTTTAACTCGCGCTTTCTTCTTTTGTTGGTCAGGTACTCCACGTTTATTTTGTCCTAAATTGTGTATACTTGCCTCTTTGATGTGCGAAAGCAGCAATTTTAAGGAATGTTCAAATATGTTCAAGCAACTGGTAGGCATTGAACGGCGCATGCAGAAGAGAGAGCCCTCCCTTAGGGAGCTTCCTGAGGAGTTCGTATTGGGAAGGGACGGCTGGATCTTTCACAACAGGGAGGTACGGCTGTGTTGGCTAACGCTGACTGTGGTCACATTGTATATGGAGATAACAACTTGGCCTTTGGATGTGAGGTTGGAATTTCTGTGGGGGAATGGAGGTATTTCTGCTTGCAAGCTGGTGTAGGCAAGGCTGAGAGACAGGTAGTGTTTTCTGCAACGTTAGACTGGCATCCCACGCTGGAAAAAGACAGCTTCCCTGCCTGGGAAAATATTATTTCTCTCCACTAGCCCATTGTGAAGGCTGCTGGATGGCAGACAATGTGTCCTGCTGTGTGGGCAGACGTTAATCAAATTGTCTCGCGACGGTTGTTCTGCTATCGGCAATCGCCACCTTTCCAAATCGCGATGGCTGTCTCATCCGCTGCTTTGCCTCTTTGGAAAAGGCATGAAACAGGCTTGGAAAGAGGCATGCTGTTGTCGCGCTGCCTGTGGCCAAACGGAGTTGGAGTCAAACAAGCCGTGTCAAAAATTACCCTGAGAAGCAGAGAGTTTACAATGAAAGTCAGATTACCTGGCTTGGAACACTTTCTAAATATAATGGCTTTTGCTATCTCAGTGCAAGAGGTAGGACAGCAAACGCTGGTGCTCCTGTCGCGTACAGGTGGAGACCCAAACGCCGAGGCAGCAGCACATACGGGTTGAACCTGGCAAGTGGCAGGAGCAGGAAGGACGAGGGGGTCGGAGCTGCCGGCTGGCTGCGGGCAGGAGGGTGGGAGCTGTTCCGGGGACTCTATCAGGAGGTCCCAACCCAGGTTTGAAGGGTTAACTTGAAAAAGGTTTTTTTCCCTGTGTCTCAGCACTGTCTGGTCTTAGCCACGATGGGAATTAGAAGTGACAACATACCGCAGGGGAGCTGTTCTCATGGGGATTGCGTCGCGCCTGAAGCCGGACATGCCAGAAACCTCCCGAGAGAGGCTGGTCTGGCAGACCCTTGGATGACTCGGCCGACACCAGCAATGGTTTGGCTGAGCATCTCAGCTTCCAAAGTGAAAGGAGCTTTCAAGTTTTTTGGCGTTCACCTCTCCTAGCATACCAAGATGTTTTCCAAGCCAGACGCGATGGAGCAGGGCGAGCTGGTGAGACAGGCTCTGCTTTCCCCTGGCAGAGGCAGCGCAATCCCTTCCTGCCTCGCCGTGATCTCCTTGGAGAAGCGTAGGGAAGGCATGACTCCAGGGGGGAGTGCTGGGACAGGCTTTCCTGGCCTCGGCAGCATCCCAGCGCCAAGGGAGACCTCCTACGTGAAGGAGCGCCTGCAGATGAGGGCGATGACTCGAAGCAGCACTGCAACGCCACGCAGCTGGAGAGCAATGCAATGCAAAAAAAAAAAAAAAAAAAAAAAGAATTACATGTATAGAATAGTAATACCACCTGAAAAGCCCAGTAGCTAATACCCAGCGAATGTATTCCTTGTGGCACTGTACTTCCCTGTTGTTTCTGATATTCTAGATCTCCCTTGCAAATGAGGTGTGAACATCCTTAAGAAGAGAGAGGTGACCTGGGATTCGCGGCTGCGAGGTGCTGAGTTCTGGGAGCTGCTGCCGGCCGCTCTCACCGGGCAGGACAGGCCCTTCTGCGGGGCGTGCACGCCGGCCGCCGGTCACGGAGAAGCTGAATAATGTTCTTGGCCTCAGCACGGTGACTCGGTTGCGTTGACTGCTGTATCTCTTGGAAACATCCCGTGTCTGCTGTGGAAAAGGCAAGGAGTAATTTTGTCAGAAAGTAAAGACGTGATTTTTCAATGACATCGCTCTGCTGTAGATGCTGGCACAATAGCTTGCAGGGTTCTCTCGGGGACTGAATGGAAATGTCATATGCATTGCTATGGCCAAACACAAACAGATATTTCCAAAGTAATATGGCTATGAAATAATTCTATGTGAGATAATGGCAACTAAGAAGCACACATGACAACAATCTGGTGAGACCAAATACTTGTTTCAGTCAAAATTTGAGTTTTTTGGTCTGATTTTAAATGCAGTGATTCAAAAAGCTTTTTCATGCAGCAGAGAAGCCTCTTTTGCTATTTTGAAGCTTACCACAGAAAGCTGAGAGAGAGACAGAAATATAGGTGCAGCTTCTTAAGTATATCTTCTGCATAACATGAAAATCAAAACAAGGATCCTGACATTAGGTCAGGACAAGACGAAAGACTAAAGCTGTGTGTTGTTCAATATCAAAATACAAAGCCCAGCATTATGTGACACTAATGCATTACCATGGGCAGCTTGAGGCCCATCGGGTCCGTCTGATGAGGTTCTGCCACCGTCCCATCTGTTTTGCATTCATCTGTCACTGAGACTCAGAGCTACCGGAGAGGAAGAAGAACTGGCAATGTCATGCAGTGGCTTTTTGACATCAATACAAGCAGTGTGGGAATTGCTAGGGGTTGTTTCCTTGTAGTTATGAGCATCAAAATGTAACATGGGGGGAAAACCCGCAAGTTCTATAAATACCACATCATCTCCCACTTCTGAGTAAATACAATTGTCATTCTTCAAAATTTCTAGACCGAAAGCTACATTTCTAGACCGAACCGCCGCATTTCAGCTGTTCTCTAACAAAAGGAGACAAGGCGTGTCGGACTCGGCATGTCAGCTTCCTGCCGGTACAGTCTGAATCTTCCTGTAGGCTCCGCTACGACCACTAGACGAAAAAGGTACCGTATGGACTCCGTTAGCTGCAATGAGCTGTATACGATTGTCTTAAAACAAATTAGATCAAGATTTGGCTGACAGCAGATGTTAAAAGGAAGAACAAGTAAGAGCAGCGATATACCCAGCAGGACTGAGGTTTCCTTTAGCTCGGCACCCCGTCTCCGGCAGCACCAGCAGTCGGTACCCAGGGAAGAGGAAAAAAATGGATAAACAGACACTGAAAAGTCCCTGAGCCTCTAGAGTGCAAAGTATTTCTTTTAACTCCTACTTTATTACCCCTCCTAGTAGGCTTTTTTTCAGTCCTCGGTGACACCTACTAAAGAGTAAATGCTCTTTGTATTCCCCATGGGCTGCCCTACTTTACATCATCGCCTTGGAGATAGAAAACACAATTCTGTGCAAAAGCAGTATCTGCTTGTCCCGATTCCTGATTTGTGTTTTTTATCAGAGGTGAGGAAGCAAAACCCTGACCCCGCTGAAATCCCTGGGCAGGTCACGGTTCATGTTCGGTGCAGGGGCTGCAGCTTTGGGAGGTGAAGGCGAGGCAAAGAGAAGGACTTCGGGCATTCCTTGCAGGTCGTGGCACAGCTCGCCGTTTCTACCCTTTCTGCGGTGCTTTTGTTATTGAGCAGTTTCCATGGTGCCCCTGCTTTGTCTGCAGACCTGTCTGCAGGCAGCGCTCTTCTCGAATACGCCACACAAGATGATTTTACGAGGCGGTGCATTGCGTTGCGTGCCTGCGCTGCCAAGCTGTAGCACAGGCTGCTAAGCATCAGCCGCCACAAATATCTTGCAGGCTGTCTCTCGGGTGCATCTTCAGGAAGCACGAATTGATGTGTTTTAACTGAAGGGAACGATATAGATGATATCTGAGAATCCAGCTCAGCCTTTCGCCGGTCATCTTTGGCAAATTAAAATAACAAGAGGAGGGCTCTTATTGCTGCTGGCAATGTAGTGTTGCTGTTAAAAAAAAAAAAAAAAAAAGCAATAGAGGGCATAACAAGAAAAAGCAGCCGTGCTGCTTGCTGCAGCACTCTGCACATTTTATCTGCATCTGAAATGGGTGTCAAAGTACATGATCCGTATATGTAACACAGCATCGCTCCCCTCACACAGAGACTGGCGAGGATGAGGTCAAGCTCATTTATCTGTTATCCAGCTGTTAATTCTCTGCTAACTGTTCTGATACCAGAGCACTGACCCCCTCAACTGCTTCGGCAGGTGACCGGGAGGACCTCAGGGTCCTCCCGTCAGGTACAAAGTCAGAAGGACTGAGTATCCTGGCCCCTGTTTTTTATGCTCAGGAATAATATCCCTTGAGAAACCTTGAGCTTTGAGGGGTAGAGGCTGTTCAGAGGGTAATGGTGGAGTGCTTATGGCCCAATACTAGAAATATTTCAGCAAGAAAACCAGTTACATGAACCTTACAGGCTGTTCATCCAAAAAGAACTGGAGTGTAAAATCACTGCCCAAATGAAAAAGCAGGCAAAAGGGCAAAGCTGTGCTAACGGGGGGGTTTAACTCCCACGCACAGCAGAGGGTACATGAAATGGTGGAAATAAGGCTGGAAGTCTGTTAGCAGGCTGTGTACAGGCATGCAATTTAATCCAGGACCTGCAGATATCAATAAGAAATGGAACAATACTAGAGTTAGTATCAAAGTGTAGAGAGAATATAACCGAGGACACAAGGGCAGCTTAGAAAGAGAGATGTCCTAGTCACAAAAACTCAATACTGGGAGCAGAAAAGAGGTTTTCTTCATTAAGGTGAAGCTTGTACTGTGTGTTGGGATAGAACAGGTTGCTCCCCAAAGCTGGACATGAACATGAATGGTTTGTAAGTCTTGGCAGAGGTTTTCAAAGATGCCTAGAAAATTATAATGCCCATTTAAATAGGAATTGGTCATCCAAGTTCCTTAGGCGGTCCTGAAAATCACAACCATTCTGCACTGCATCTAATTTTCAGTCAGATTTTTCCCCTTTGCTTCTTTTTTCTCTCCTCTTCTAGCACCGTCCCCAGCTGGCACAGACCTCCAGCTGAAGCCTGAGCCAAATAGCAGGGCTTTGAAACACGGCGTTCGAGCAGCCTCGGCGGGGCAGGAGAGAGGATCGTCCGTCCCTGCTGAGGCCATTCAGAGCTGAATCTGTGGCAGCCGTTACACACCAGCCAACCGCTATCTTCCCACCCTCTCGCTTTTGGCCCATTTTTGTACCTCTAATGTGGAAACACGAAGCCGGATCAGCAGCAGTGAAAGTCAAGACCTGTAAGATGTAGTTTCAATGTTGTTTTTTTTCTTGGCTGATGTTAGCATACATCGTACCATGCACCTGACCTGTTTGGGCTACGGCTTCTGGGCTACGCGTCGGCTCTGGCAGAGATGACGGGAGCGTATGTCCTTCAAGCTGGAGGATGCTTTGCGAAGGAGCGTTAGGCAAAGGACGGCGCGCGCTGAGCACGTCCTGTGGAGCAGGGCACGTGGCACAGAAGGTGGGACTTCAGAGAGGCAAGTCCCCAGCACACGTGATCCTCTGCTGAAGCAACGTCCCCAAAGAGCTTAAATTGACGTAGATGAATGTCGTCCTTCCCTGCTCTCCTCAATTATTCCAAGCCGAGCAGCGCTGAATCACTACCTGCATCAGTATCAGTCCTCCTCTTCAAGCAGGGCACAGGCTGGCTGGGAAACCATGCCCAAAGCGCTGTCGCCATAAGAAAGAAAACAGGAACTGAGAAAATTGGATCGTTCTGTATACATCTGTATTGTTTCACCCTGTACATGGGGGCTTTGCACTGGTCACCAGCAGGACATATGCTGGTTTCCTCCTCCTTCCCTCCTTGCTGCCAGGAAGCGCTAACTGGCTACCAGAGCTTGTTCTTTTTTGCCTCTGACTGAGAAGTTTCTTGAACCACAGAAACAAAATTAGGACAGGGTCCCTTGGGGCTCTTCTGGGTTGTTCCCACGCCCAAGGTTGAACCTCTCTGGATTATTTGGGGTCAGGAGAGAGATTTTTCCACGATCAGCCAGTGCTGTGGGCTATATCAATAAAAGACCATAGGGAGCTTCTCTGCACTAGATTAACTTCCTAGGACCCCCTGGGAATTTTACTATGTCCTTGATTCTCCACACCCACCCCCAGCCACTCCACACTGGAATGGGCTGTACCCAAACGCAGAGGTGAGGGCAGTCCTCCACCTGGCGAAGGCTTGGGAGATAGGAAAGGAGAGAAAAAAAGCTTCCTTATTTCGGAGGTAAGTGGTAAAATACCCCGGCAAGAAAACAGGAGGGAAAACTAGCCCCGAATGTGAGCAGGATCATTGGTGCCATCTAAGACAGGAACAGCGTCGCAAGCTTCCCTTGGAGCCACCCTCCAACAGCACCGTTAAATACCGCAGACTTCAAACTGAAGCTTAGCCATGGCCAGAGCACTGCTGTCCTCTCACCTGTCTCTTCGTTTTCCACTAATTCCCCCCCGCTCCACCCTTCTCATTGACTAAGTAGCTGATTCCCACCAGTTATTATTGCTTCTCAGCCCTCCTTATCCTCCGGATCCATCCAGTCTATCCCTGGTGCTGGAGTTCCTGAGCTCCTCAGCCGCGGTGCCAGCCTGCAGCAGGCTGGAAATGTGCTGGTACATCTCAGGAATAAATCTGTTTGATGTGCGCGAGGTATTGTGGTGCCAGGCACCCCGACGGGATCCAAGGAGAAGATATGGGCAGGCGCCGCTTCTGGAAATACTAGGAGAGGGAGAGTGGTAACGGAAGAAATACAGGTAAGCAGGATGAAAGGTCTTGTAGCAAACGGAAAGGTGTATCTTGCAGTTGTGTTTGGCTTGAGTTTTACGTTTTTACTTGCCTCTAAGTCTGAACTTACTTTTCTACAGGTTTGTAAAAATGTCATGCGCACCTGCAACATACAAATGAGAAATAACAGCTTTCCCCATCAAACAGCTGGCGTCTCTTGTTCAGTAAAAGATACGCCACATGTTACAAAAAGCTGCTGTCCTCCTTGCAAATCTGCGTGAAGGGTTTCCAGTCTGCTCTGAAACACAAAGACTCTTTCAGCCTTTGTTAGGTGCTAGGTAATGCTTAAGTGAAGGTTACCGTATGGTCTATGAGCTAGGCAAAAATTAAGAATGAGTGATACAAATGTAATACATGTGCTGATTATGGGAGAAATACACATGGAGTGAGTGCCAGCTCTCCAAGCGGGCTGAAAGACGTAAATTTATTTGTGGTTCTGCGTCGTCGACTGTGCAGCATCTTCGCGCCTAGCCAGTTGCGATAACAACCTGAAACAAGTTTCCGTTCAAAGCGAGGTTTTATTCTCCCTCCATCCCGCGCCGCTCCCACCGCTCGCCCTGGGCTGGCACCAGCACATGCTCCTGCAGCAGGGCAGCTGGCAAACAGCCCTCCAAAAAACATCAGCCTGCAGCTGGATCCGGCTGGCCACCCCGCTGCCAAAGCGTCCGCAAGGAAAGGATGTAGGGATATGAAGCTGGAGATGGGGCTAAAGGTATTGGCTAAATCCCGGCGCAAACAAGACTAAGTATTTTTCAAATTAATTGGCTGGTAGGAGTAAATTTAGCATGTCCCTAATGCAATAAAAATGATGGTGATTTTTGAGTCTCTGCTTCCAGAGACCGATTTTAGCTGATAACACTAGAAAGCGGGAGGGCTGATAAGATTATACAAACTGGAGCAGGTTCTCGCGCCTGGGGCAGGGCGGGAGCTCGCGTTTCGCAGAGGAACGCTTTTGATTAATGGTTTTCCTACACCTGATATTGAAGAACAAAACTATTTTTGGAAAGCAACTTGTGCGAAGCAGCAAATTTCTTCTTTGCTGAATAAGGAGATCACTTTTTTTAATATGCTAGCAGGCAGATCGCTACATAAGTAGACAGGTATTTTGGTGAGGATTTCTGACGTGGTGCCATACTTAAACGCAAGCGAGCGAAGGTTTCCTTGGCCTGGAAGGGGCGTAGCAAGCTCCCATGGCTAAAATTTGGGAATAAGTGAGTATAATTAACTTTCAGAACCACTTGCCTAGGGATATAATGGAATCATTTTAACCTGACGATTTCAAATCGTCTGTCTAACGTAGCTCCGCCAGCTGTTTGGGGTTTGCTATAGGAGTCACCGAGGGAAATTGTATTCCCAGAAATTCCTGTCTTACGCGGGAGATCAGACTGTGTGATTATAGGGTCCCTCGTGGCTTTAAAATATCTGAATGTAGGCAGCGGGGAATAATTCTTCCCCCGTCGTGTTCCACCCAGATAAAGGCCAAACAGCATTCAGCAGTTTAAAACTCCGCACGCATTTCTGTGCAATTAGGTGATGGAGGATGATGATAATTGCACCTGAAAACACCCGCATTTTTCTAAAACCCTAAGCTGCAGCTTTAATCCTGTATGTTGAAACGGGAAGGTACACGATGTCATAATTTAAAACAAAGCCCCACCCAGTGCGTTCTGCCCACTGCCCGGGGAAGCCCGGGCTGTGGCCACCCACTCGCCGCGGGGCTGGGTCTGTGGGGTGGCTGCGGGTATAGGGTGGGTGGGTGCGCGCGTAGAGTGGGTGTGGGAGTGTTGGGGGCAGCTGTGGAGGAGTGTGTGCGAGGCTGTATGTGCGACAGATGTATGTGTGAGGGGGTGTGTGCGTGAGGGGGGGTGCGGGTGCGTGCCCGTGGGTTGTGTGAGGGGTGTGTATGTGTGTGTGGGGGTGTGTTCGTGCCCGTGGCGTGTGCGAGGACGAGGCGGGTCCTCCCGCCGTGCCCCCCCCGCCGGCGCCGCCCGCTCTCCGGCAGCGGCGGAGCTGTCCATGATCTCATCGGCAGCCCGGCCCCCGCCTCCGCGCCCCTCCGCGCCCGCCGCCGCCTGCGGACACCCCGCCGCGCCGCACCGGCTCCCCCGCACGCCCACCCGCCCACGGGCCGGGCGTGCGGCCGCGCTGCAGCGGAGCCCGGCTCCCGGGAAGGTCACCCCCGCGGCGCGGGGCCGGGGCGGCTGCGGGGCCGTGGGCCCCGGCATGGTGGCGGCCGCGGGGCGCCGCCGGCCGCGGGGCTGAGGAGAGGCGGGCGCCGGCGGGAAGGAGCCGCGGGGCGAGAAGATGGCTTCCCCCGCGCCCCCCGCGCCGGGAGGCGGGCCCTCGCCCCCCGCCGGCCCGCCGCGCCTTCGCCAGGTGGGTGCGCGCCGCGGCGGCGGCGACACGCGTGTCCGCGCCCGGCGTGGGGCCGCGCCTGCGCGGGCGGCAGGTGCGGCGGCGAGTTGGGGGGGCGGAGGACACGCGGGGCTCAGCCTGCCGGGGAGGGGGTCACCCCGCGCGCGCGCGCGACGCGGGTGGGCAACGGCTCTCGCCGCGCGCCGGGGCCAGGCGGGACTCGGTGGCCGGGAGCCGGCGGGGCTGCTGCGGGGGGGGCGGGAAGGGAGCCCCGCTTGGACCGGGACGGGGAGCGGAGGTATTGGGTAGTGGGTGGGTGGATGGGTGGATGCTTTTCTATTCTCTGCTCATCATTCAATAAAAAAACCCACCCCGTAAAATAACACCCCCACCCTGCACCCACCCCGAAATTATTTCCGGCAGCGCACCTGCGCAGGTGTGCCCGTGCAGTCACACGCAGAGAGGGAAGCGCGTGCGCAACTTCACACGGTTGCGAGCAATGGTGGTGCACCGCGATGTATCTTGTGGTGCATTCCTGCTGTAGCAGAGCATATCGAAAGGCATGAATAAAATCTTAATTAACGTAATGCAGCAATTTTCAAGCGGCTGCTGCCGCTCTTGCTGTACGCAACACTTTTCTGCTTGCATCTATCCCCTGGTTAGATGGTTCTCACCGCTCTGGTTTGCGGCGGCTGCTGCACTGATTTACATTTGGAATGGTGAAGTTGGTCGCAGGAGTTGTTTGAAGATCTCTGCCGGCTGGATTGGCACGGCCGAGCTGCTGGGGGTTTTGCGGGGCTCACGCCATGAGCACTTGGTGTCTCCTGAAAATGGGAGAGGCAGAAGCGGGGGGACACGGTGCTGGTGTGTTCAGTTTGCTCCTTCCTGCCAAGGCTGTGATGTTACTGTGGTAAGATTAATAAAGAAAAAGCTGTTGCAAAGGAGGATTCCTGATGAGTAATCAGATCAGCGTAGTATGTACGTACTCAAACATAAATCCAAATATAAATCCCATCCTGCTCCTTTTTTTTTCTTTTTCGTTTTCACTGAGAAGCTGGCGGTGCCCTCGGCGAGGAGATGTCAGGGGTCTGCAGTTGGGACAGGCGTCTGAAAGTTGGGAGGAGGTTTGGGCTGGGTAACTTAAGCAAAAAGGCCTTTGTGTGGGTTTGCTTCTGACCCCGGCTGGAAATGCCACAAGAACAGTGGCATTTCCCCTCACCCCCACGTATTTTGGCACTTCCCATTTCCTTCCCCGCTGGAAACTGGAAGGAAAAAAAGTGTCTGATTTTAGTCGCTAAGTTTGGTTTTTGGAGGGAGAAAAATGAGCAGGGATCTCTCCAGTTTATTGGCAATCCAGACTAGGTGCAATCGGCAGGACAGATGAAGAGCGTCGGGGGGTGAAAAGAAGTTCCAGGTAGTAAAGGAAAGGCCTGGCGACGAAGACCCCAAGCACCGGGGATCCTCATGAAACCTGGCTTCTGTTTGTGTGTAACTTATTCCGCGTGCTTCCTGGAACCGGGCAGGCGGGATCCTTCCAAGCAGCGACCGAGACCCGCAGTGACAGCTCCTCTCCCACGCTGATCCTGTTTCAAACCTTCAGTTCGCTCCTCAGCAGCACGCGTAACACGAGGTTGCCAGTGATTTAATTTGAATAGCAAGCAATTATCACCGTTAATAGTGCTTAATAACAAGCGGTTGCCGCTAGCTGCCGATGGAGACGAAGGAACGGGAAGCCCTGCTAGACCAACAAGCTGTTTTCGCCTCGGTCGTTCCAAATGCGGGGACAGTTTGCGTTATTGAGGAGGTAATCGGGCAACCAATATAGCCGATACAGCAACAGAACAGCCCCACACACCGCCGAGGAAGAGTCCAGCACCAAACCCAGGCCGCTGCGTTCTGGGGAGCGTTCTGAATTGACTTTTCACGGGGTTATTTATTTTACATGAGAATGAGACGACAGTGTAATATCCTGAATGAGTATGCGGAAACGGCTCGTGAAAAAAAATTGACTACTACAGTTGTTTTACTGTCTTCCTGTGCATTTTGTCCACTCTATTTAGAGTTATTTTTAATTGCGTTTAGAACGAAATCACTCATCAGACATGTTTTTGAACTACTGTGGTAGAGTCTAGTATTTATTTGAATTTTTGCTGCTTTTCAATAAGATAGCATACATACAGCTTACTGGGTGACCTTCACAGGAATTTAAAAGTCCGTGAATAAATGCACAGAGCCACTCAAGACTAAGGTAAAGAGCACAGCAATGGCTAAACTCAATCAATTTTTCTATTAATCACTACCGGCCTCCCACTGTACCAAGCAGCTCTTAGGAGGGAAGGAGAGTAGACTTGGGAGAGTACGAAACAGAAGGGAGGTGAACACATCTGCTTAAACTGTTGCCCTGACTGTTCTGTTATCACAGTGCGCTTACCCCAGTAGCCCTTAATGAAAACTGAAATCAGCAACACGCTGAATTCCCGCTGCGCCGGGGCCTCTCAGAGGTCCTTGAGGCTGGTCCCATCCTTCAGCTTGATAGCGGAAGTCACTGAAGAAGCGGTTTGAACTGAAGTTACATTTGTGGAGTTTTTAGAGATCTATCAATCTGTCCTTTATGTTAAATATATATTTGGGGGCGCTGGCAGAACTGAGACCGTTGTTTGCATTGTGAGCTGTGAACCTGTTTTAGCAAGAACTGTATTTTACCTTAAACACCTGGGTTGTACCATTTAAAGTTGTGCTTAAAGTACACCTTGCCGAGTCAAGTACTGCAGTCGGATACCAGTGAAATTCGGTATGTGAAGTTTAAGAATGTACCAAGCAAAAAGCCAAGCTATTGTCAACTACACCGTTGGAGACCATCGTGTTTGGAATAGGGTGGATGTCGTTTCTCTCATTAGTAGTCACGTGAGTTACTTCCACTTTTTTTCCTTCTAATTGTCAAGGCTGTACTTCTCTTGTCAAAAGAAAATTTAAACACTTTTCCTCACATTAAAAAATACAACCATATTAATAAAATTTGCAAACCAAATACTAAGTGTCTTGCATTAGAACACTTGATCGGTAGAAGAAAACAAAGCAACAAAAATAGTATCGAAGGGCAAGACGGGGATGCTGGGTTGATGTTGTGACATGGATCCATGACTAAATGAACCCCCTTAGGGATTTCCCCCTGCCCCTTTGGCAGGCGGGTCCCTTCTTCCAGCCTCCGTGGAAGCTATTCCAATGTTTGACCTCCACATGTGCGGCAGGGTCTACTGCACCCGACTGCCTTCCTCAGCCACCCCACGCGTAACCGCAAGGTGCACTGCCGTTTCTGATGACCCTCCGCACTGTAAAATCAAGCTGGCTTCAGAAGAACAGCTTCAGGTTACTGTATTAGGACCTGACTGATGGATTAAAAGTAGTTCAGAGGAAGAAAGAAATGACTGAAAGTACAAAAGGATAGAGATCGCACTAGGGTTCAGTTCTGGTCCTTCGAACAACCAAAAGATTTCAGTGAGGAATCCTGTTTAATTTGGCATTGTGATTTTATGTGAGTGTGTTTCTGTGAGTAAAATAATGGAAACAGGGCTAAACCCCCCTCTTACTAACTGTTCCCTGGGAAATATTTTTAATCCATTGAAATTGCAAGTTGCCTAACTCATTAGCAGGAAAAACATCCAATAATAATTGTACTGTTTAAAGGGCAACATAAAATTAAGGTAGTTTATTGCTTTGGACTTGAGCTGAGTATATGTCTGGTTAAATAGAAACAGGCCAGCAATACTAAAACTTGTGAATACATGTATTGGACAATGCTAGTTTTACAATGCAGTGAAGAATCTACTACTAAAGAACGCCTTTACTAGAAGAGACGGAATATCCTCTCGCTCGTGTTGTGGATGCTTTGAAGGGCTGAATTGTGTCTGGTGACTTTGCTGCATTCTAAAGGGAAAAGTGAAAATTAAACTGAGGTACAGGTATCTGAATATATATACTGTGCAAGCCTATAGATAGCTTAGAAATGACAACATGTCAGCTGTAGAAATAAAGTCAATGGTAGAGCTAGGCAAGAAATAGTTTTTCAGTTTTGTGAAGGTATTAAGTGCTCCAGAGTTTTGCTGCGTCACACTTGGACAAACCTTTCAACATTTTTCGTGAAGTAAAGAGAAAAGTGCATAAACAGGTACTGCCCATCTTCCCTGGGCTGTGAGACGGGCGGCTGGAAACACCCTTTCTGCCTTGTTTGGAGCAAGAGGCTGAGACGGGGATTGCCACATCGCTAACCCTCAGACTGTTCTGGGGTCCTTGTTTGAGAACCAGTTCTCCTGTTGTAAGTGTCCCGCTCAGCGTTGTCTGCCACGGCACTCGGTGCTGCTGTCCTACTGCGCCCCTGAGCACGCCTGAATGAATCGATGGTCTTAAGCCATTATCTGATATGAAAAGGAGTGTCTTTTACTGTGATTTAACTGATCTCGGTCAAAGTCGCTTATCATCGAGCAATGTACAGCAGTCACATGGGAATTTTCCTGGTGTCATGCCATTATTGATCCCCCTGAAATCCCTTTATTCCATGTCATTCTCTTTTGGTAAAAGACCTGTCTGTAAAACGATTCCCGGAACTGGAAGTCCTCCTTTTCCTATTCAAGCTCTTTTTTTTTTTTTTCTAAAATATGGTTGGACGTATTTGGAAATGCAGGTATGTCCAAAAGGACATAAAGGATTCTGGGGTGCCGAACTCACAGCTTGGAGTGGAAACCAAAACGGGAGAGAGAACACCCACCATGGAGTTCAGAAGAAGAGCGCTGGTGTGGATGTGGGAAGATGCAGAACAGAGCTCCTGTCATTCTGTTTCTCCGGGGATGTTTCCGTGGCAAAATTGTCCCGTATTGCAAAATCCGTGAAAGCAAGATATTTGCTTAAGTACTTAAAAGAGTAGAATATGAGATTCAGATTTTAATCTTTAATTAAGATTAAAATCCTTCAGATTTTACCCAATACCTCATTACTAGGAGAGCCAAAGTCAGCACAAGCAGTTGAGATCGCTGGAAATAAGACATATGTCTGGCCTTGTGTATTGTGCCAAACGTGACCCTGGGATGCAATAGCAATTCATCTCGATGCTCAAATTATACAGTTTTTCAGCCTGTCAGATTACATAAACTCTAACAGATGTGGTCTAATCGGTATGAGGTCTCCACCTAGGGCTTGACAAAAATCTGTTACAGGGAGCACTGCAATTGGTGCGTGGGACCGCAGGAATGAGTTTTCTTCTTTTTATTTTCTTTTCTCAAGGAGTTTTCCCTTCTAACTCTACTGGATTTTCTCTCTTACTATTTTATACTTTTCTCCTGTAAAGGAGGAGGAAACAAGCCCTGCTAAAAACTTGTATGCCGCTGCAGTGTTAGAGGTCATCTTCTGGACCATTCATACTAGGGACTATTCATATACCTGCGGTGTGCTTCGGTGCTGCCTTTTCTAGCCCACTGCTCTTATCCCACTCCCCAGGCTTTTCCTACTGCAGGATGTTCTGTGTCCCCTACTGAGGGTTGGTGGGATTTGAGGATATTTGAAGCTTCTCTTCCATGGGTGGTTTAGACTGATGCCTCTCCCAGCCCACCCTTGCAGTAGCTTTGCTTTGGACAATATGTTATTTGCCTTCGCCTCTTTGCTGGTGTGGATTCTAGTTCCATGATTTCAAAACTTAGATTGGTTTGAATTCCCTGTTTTCAAGGTTTCTTTGAACTTTAATTTGATTCAAGCTTATTTTTAACTTTGCCTTCTGCTGCTATGAAGGATTAGAAGTAATTTGTTCAAAACTAGAATGACTTGAAAATCAGCGTAATGAAATACTCGCTTAGGTGTCCCAGCACTGAGTAAAGAGAACATCTATCAAAACGAACGTTTCTATTTCTGTGAACCATGTATGCCATATCAAAGGGAAAAGGGTGCTAGAAAATGTCTTCTCGCCGATTTGAAATGATGAAACACAATGCGTAATGAACCTGTTGCATAATAGATGTAGGCTAATGTAGGAAAAAGTAATTACAGTTAGTGCGTAAATGACTACATGTATCTAGATTACATATAAAAATTACTATGCTACAGTCTTATTTAGGTTGCAAAATGAAGCACTTCATAGTTACAAACTAATAGAATTGAGGACTGTGCAGTCTTGATTCTGTCCCCTTCTGTATCTCTCCTTTACACTGAATCGGGCTCTGGAAAAAAACGCTTTAGTGATCATATAATTAGAAACTGAATCACAATATATGATAACACACCGTAGGATAACAAACATACTTCTGCCAATTTTTTTTAGGCCTACAATCAAGAAAAGGGAAACAGTAATTTTGGAAAGCTTGCTTCCCAGCCAAACGTGAAGGGAATTTGCAAGCGGAGATTAAAGGTACAGGTCCGGCTCCAGGTCTTTACCCCGGCAAAGTTCTCCTATCACCTGGGGGCTGGGCCTTGGCGTATGGCTGGACTGCAGGAAGATTATCTGATCCTTGGAGGCAAAGAGTATATATATAAGGGAGGTGAAATCTTTTAAAATGCTTGCTTTCTGTAGCATTCAGCGAGGGAATCGCAAACGATCACGGCAGGAAGGGGTATATTGCGATGGATCACACACGAAGCACGTACCAGAGAGGACGGATGGGAAGAACAACGAAACTAATTGCCGGTGCTGTGTAAAGCTGACGTTTGGAGTAGAGAAAGCCTAAGAGGGACGCTTTCTAAAAGCAAAAGCAACCTCAGCTAGAAGGTTAGTCCGCTGCTTAACAGTTCAGCTCAGTATTGATGTTTCAGTCACCTGAATACTCTAAACAATCTCCAGGCAGGCAATAGAGATACTGGAGCTTTTTAAAAAAGTAGCAAAAATTCTCCATAATAAAAATCTGGTATATGCAAAATTGCAGCCAGTCCTTGGTGCTCAGTCCCATTTCCATGACATACAGTAACCGAAAGGTAGAGCCTGCGGGACCGCGGGTTGGGTGCATTTAGTCAAATTGGAAGTTAGCAGATCCTTTCGATGGCACGTGAGATTCTAAAATGAGGGAACTACGGTGAATTGTCCCGATTTGTGCAGAAAATGCGTGCGAAGATTTACCACTGCCATGAAAACCACTTCAGTTTGAGCTAGCATTTTTAGCCTGCTGTGGAGGGGAAGAAATAAAGTTTTTAAATCCATTCATGTTCCAAACAGGTCTTTTCTTGGTTTGTAGAGAAGAGCGTGGAAAAGCAAAAAAAGAAAAGAAAAAAGTAAAGCGATTTGCAAGCGCATTGTCTGTCAGCTGGCATTAAACCTGTTCCCAGACTGAGTTAATTTAGTAAATAGTGTCAGGTGCCCTGATGTATGTGTAATATCTAAACCAGGTGGAAAGGAAAATAGACAAGGTGTCGTTCAAATATTATGACTTACTCCCCGAGTGTATAAAAACAGAAATTGATGATTTTATACCTATCAAAGGGTTGATGCATACAGGCCTGCCGGCGCTGGGACACCCCCAAAAATAAACCCAGCAGGAGACGGTTTGCTGCTGAGCTGCCTTACAGTTTTACGCTGGAAAGCAAACCCCTTGAAACCCAACCAGGCTGCTGCCGAAACGCAGGCGGAGAGGGTTTTTGGGGGGGAAGACGTCCCTGGAGGGCGATGGGCTCAGGGAGACCCGGCTGCGGGCAGCCCTCAGGGACCGCTGAGCCTCCCCCCGCTCCGCCCACAGCCAATATATTGAAAATAAAGATGATTTTCTGTCGCATACATTACAGTTGGGTCTTTAGGGATGTGGAGAGAAACTAGGAGGATAACTGACTGCGAAGGGCATCGTCCCGCCTAAATTCCTGAGGAAAAAATGTCCTTAATCTCCTCAGTGTTCTTTTTGGCCTGGCCTGGTGCCTCACCCCTCACAGCCGCTGGCAGAGCTGGGGACAGCCTGCTCCTGCTCCTGCTCCTGCTCCTGCTCCTGCTCCTGCTCCTGCTCCCGCCCCCGAGCCTGCTCACGGGGAATTACACCCAGCCGGTGCTAACTGTGAGGCAGGTCCCTCACACAAAGGTCCTGTAACTCACCTGGGCAGGCTGTAGAAGGTTCTAGAAGCAGCACGAAACGTTGCCTTAGCAGGGCTGCTACCTTCCTGTCTGTGGGGGAGAGCCTGTGGTGAGTATGGAGGTAGTGGTTTATTTTATTTTGAATATAAATGCTTAAGAAAGAGGGGTTGAACTGAGGGTTGTGTTTTCATACTGATTTCTGTGTCAGTATTAGATCTTTTATGTTTCCGATGCTCTGTGCTCAGGAAGTTTCTTTGCAGGCTTCTGAATTTATATATATGTATCCTGTGAAAAGAGTAGAGCGTTTGGAAGAGGCTTGGGTTTGGGGATTTTTTGTTTGGCTTTTTTGTGGATTTGCACTTTTGGTTTGGTTTTTTGTTTGTTGTTGTTGTTTTTTTTTTTCCCCCTGGGGTGTTTTCTCCCTTACAAGATTTGTACATGACTGTTACCGAAGGCTGACTTTTGGCTGTTGGTGTGAAGTTTTCCTTCAGGGAGCTGTTGGGGATGCCCCAGGGGCTGGGGGGGCCATGGAACCTTCTAGGCTGTGGGGTGGCCGCCATTGTTGTTTCGTGAGGTGGCCGCTTCCCGGATGGTGGGGGGACAACAAATACCACAGCTCTTGGGGAAAAAGCAGGTGCTGCATGCCTTGTGGCCATGAGGATTTGCTTCTTAACTGGGCTAAACATTGAAGGAATGGTGCTTCTTACCAGTCAGTAAGTAAAAAAACTGAAAAATAACAAAAAACCTTAACACAAGCTTTGTGACCCTTTATGTGCTAAATACTGCTTGCTGTGTATGTGTTGTGGAAACACAACTTGTTGCTCTTAATATCGGTAGCTTTGTTGCCCGCCGAGGCTGAACCTTTGTAAAGTAATAGTAACGTTTGCTTTGAAACACCAAAACAGTCATGGTCAATGTGGTGTGTCTGTATTTAAGTCTTATTACAAAGTATTTCCTGTGAGGCTTTCTTTTTACAGGATTTTAGGCTTTATGTTAAGGTGACCTGCCTCAGAAACCCTGTTGAAGGTCTCCTCCACAGCTGTGTGTGTGGAGGCGGTGAGTGGGTGAGGGCTCTGTGGTTGCTGGGCATGGCTGGGCTACTTCAGCCTCTTGGGGCCGTCTTCCTCCCGGTCTGTCTTCCTCCAAGTAACTGGACCCTCAGTGGGTCACTGTACTGTGTCGTCATCGTGCTACACCATCATATATCGCTGCATGTGATGTCACTACGTGGTGTGATAAGCGAAGAGGCTGTGGAGAGGTCTCTCTTCTACGTTTATCAACAGTAACTGGTAAATGGGCTGTAGAAGTCTACCAGCCAATAAAGAACTGACTAACAGAGTGGGGAAAATACCTGCCTGAACACAATGCGTCCTGTTCTGATGGCCATCCTTTCTCTTTTATCCTTCTTTCTGAAATCCCTGATTGTCCTTACTGGGATGGTGAGTAAGCTGGGAACTTGGAAACAACTGCTGTATCTAGCAGGATATCTTCAAGCAGATTTGAAGATGTAACTGTAGTCTGTGTTGTTTATTGACATTCTTAAAAAACCAGAAATATATAAGTAAAGGTAGGGTGTGAGCTAGAAATCGCTGTTCATAGCCCTGTGGAGGTTTATGAACTTGCGTGGGGAAAACTGGCTGTATTCAGAATCCGTGATGCACAGAGATTTTTAGAGCAATGCAAGCGGGCGGCTGGCTGAAACAATCTGACAAAATTTCTGTCAGTTTGAGAGCCGAAAGCTGGGCTTTACTCACTGACAGTGTCAGGAGTAATATGGTACAGGAAAATGGGTTAAAAGTGCAGTGCTGCCGATTTTCAGAACGCAGAATGTGTTGAGGTGAAATTTTTCTTTCAATTGAGCAAAAAATATTTCTTTTCTGATCGTAATTTTAATGTATTCTGATGAAGTAATGCTTGATGTCTTGATAATTGGCTGAACGTGCAAACTAGGCTAGTGGCTGCTAAGCCCTCAATGGACAGACAGCAGCAGCAGTGTGGGAGCTTTGCTAATGAGATTAGGGCAGTCATGTTAGAGTCGTGCTTCACTCTCCCCCTGCCTCAGAACACAAAATTACAACCCTGAGAGCCAAAGTGTTTGCAAAAGTCACTTTGGGGAATACTGTTTAAATACGTGCTTTCTGTAAGTTGTCTAATTATATCCTAGAATAATATTTGTCTCTGTTTTCCCTCGTTCTGTGCCATAACTGCTGGTATCAATTATGTGCAACTGCTTTGCGTTTTGAGATTTAATCAAGTTAAGGCTCTGGTCAAGTTGTACATCATGTCTGAGATTCCCAACATGAAGAAAAATGGACTGCGTTGAGCTGTGGGACTGCACAAGTACTTGCAGCACAGCTATTTGTTGTCTCTGCTTGTGCACTTGGGTTTCTTTTTTTTGTTTGTTTTGAGTGTCTAGTCTTGACGTAGTTTGATTTATCTGCAGAACTTGATTGCTCCTATAGAGTATTAAGAGTACAGTATGTAATGGGGCAGTTATTTGAGACTTCCTATATTAAAGGAAGCTTTGTTTATGCAACAAGGATTCATTCATCAACCCCCCCTGCAAAACGTTTTGGAAAAGTGTTTGCCTTGTTAACTCTTTGTATTCAGTTCTACTGGTGTATATAAAATGACAGCTACAGGAGATTTAAGTTGCTGACCTGTCCCTTTCAGAGGTTCTCTTTCAAAGGTGTTTTGACCATTGGTAACCAAGGCGGGTTTCCACAAGTTAGCTGCTCTCTTTGGCATTAAAGTTGTGTTTGCTGAAAACCGATAAGTTGCTTTACTTATAAAGATAACCTGGGTGCTAAAATGATGTATGTGGGGTAGGAAGAAGAGTACAGGCACTTTTCGGGCTTACACGTCTCCTTCCATGGAAGTGAGTGGTTCCTGTGTGCTGAGCTGCTAATGCAAAGGTCCAAGCTGGTAATGGCATAACGGTCATCCCATTCTTCATTGCTTTTAATATTCGTACTTCTTTAGGCATCCAGTTAGTTTTGCTGAAATCCTTGCATCAGGTATTACGTTCACTATTGCTTATTTTAAATGTGTTAAAGATCATGAATTAAATAAAAATGGTAGCTGTATTTCCCAACAGACTAAACTGGAGAGGCATTTGATCCCTCTAGTGATTGCTCTTTGCAAGGAGACTTGAACACATGCACGATGATGTTCACGCAACTGTCAGGAGCGGCACGTCTTCGGGTGGGGTGTGTATGTGGGGCACAGATGGACATGAAGAAATGGTGTGTGACCTAAAGTCCTGGTGATCTTGCAAAAGGTGCGAGAAGTCTTAAGTTGTATGTCCTGTTAGAGAACTTGCATCTCGTGGGAAGTTTACCAATGTCCGACGGATGGGAATGTATTACAAGCATTCCAACTGCCTGGATTCAAGCTGGTGAAACAGTGCTGTAAAAACCCTTATCGTTTATGTTTGGTCTAATGGTGAAATACTGTTTTATGAGCTTACCTCTGAGAAGATTAAGGGTGTCCGGACTTAATTCACGTTCTCCTGCAATCTTTCTAAATGTTGCAGTTGGTTTGTGTTTTTTTTTTTTTCTTTAAGGAATAAAGATGTGGATTTTTTTCATTAAGGAATAAAAAAAATACTGTATTACTTACCTACCTATATCTGTATATTCAGAAAATATCAAACTATGGGCAATTACCATTTTACAACTCCCATGCACCATGAGAAATAGCACACACCCAAAATCATTGGTTTAAAACAAAACAACGTACATGCCCCCTCCCCTCAAATGCACCCCCCACATAGGCAACTCCAGGAAGAGCAAATAAACTTGGCAATTAACTCTGGACTAGGGTGTTCTGTATAAGATCTAAGCCAGTAACTGGCCGTTAGATCACGTGAGCAGAACTCTTCTGAAGTATCCTTTGTACGCTATTTTAGCGTGCTACAGCTCTGCGAACCCTCCGAGACATTTTTGTTTATTATTTTATCTTCCTAGAATCTAGCTTTCCCTCCTCCTCCCGGTGCAGAATGACTGCCAATACTTGGTCCTCTGTGACCCTCGGCTGCTGCTGCTCTCAGGAACGCGCGTTTGGTTCCAGCGGCGGTGGATGCCTGCGGCCGCGGTTCCCTCTGATGTCTGCTGCGCATCTACGCGTGGGTGGCGCGGGAGCTGGCAGGGGAAGGGGCAGGACTCGGGCATGAGCGGAACTCGCTCGTGACTGCGCAAGAGCTTTCTGGGAACTTGAACTTGCTCAGGCTGGATGCTAATATCCTGGCCTCCATTCAAGACGATATTTTAGTTCTTGCCGAGAGCAGCAGCTGGTCAGTGCACAGAAGCCAAAGCCTGTTTGTTCGCCCGGGATAGCAGACGGGGGTGTCGCATGCTGCATGTAGGTCTCTTGTAACGCTGTAAACTTTGAGAATTTTTAGATCCAGATCATGTCGCTAATAATTTAGTCTTAGATTTCCTGCAAATAGCTTCTTGTATCTGAACCTGCCTTTTAACGAGAACATTTCTGAGAATTATTTCTATAGCGGTTGGAGATTTGCACTGGAAATGCTCTACCTCGAATTGTTGCTGGGCTCATTGTTGTCTTGTATGTGCTCTCTGCTGTCTCCTGGCTGGCTGGCAGTGACCAGGTGGGTGTTCCAAGCAGTTTTAGGACTCTTTCATATGGACAAGGTTGGAGTATACCTGAAAACCAGAAAATAGGGCTGACGCCCCTCCTCCTGGTCTGAATTTTTCTAACTTTAGTTGCTTATCAGGGACCAGGAGGACATGCGATTTTTCCGGGTGACAATAACTGATGGGAAGATGCCATTGCAGTCCTATTTTTACCTGCCCCCACCAAGTAAGTATGTGTCAGCACAACCTTCTTCAGACTTTACTGAGAGCAAGAATGGGCTGTTCCTGAGGACCGTAATGGGTAATAGACTCTCTCTTTGCTGGATCAAAACCTTGCATGAGCAAAGTGCAATTCCAATTCCAACGTGCAATTCAGAATAGCGCATTTGAGTTGCCAGATCAAACTTTCTTGTGTATCTGTTTGCGAACAGCTATATGAATTTATGAAGGTTTTTAGAGCAAGAGCCTGCATTCCTGCTGTTTGAGCACTTGTCGTCTCATTTGCATTACAGGAATACTAAGCTGTTAGGTGTGTCATCTCGCCATTAAAGGGGAAAAATTATGTTCAGCAAACCTTTGCTTTATATTAATCATCACAATGGATCACTTGCTGAAAGAAACAAAAAACCGAAACAACGAACTTGATTTCCAGTAATTCTTCTATGGTAATTATTAAGTTCTAAGGGTGCAATTGGAGGAAATTATCTGTTCATAAAAAAAGGGGCAAGAGCAACGAAGGATCTTGAGTTTCTGTGGCGCTAAAATGCAAAAAGGAGAAGCCTTACGGTGCTCATAATGATGGTTGGGTAAGTCGGAGCAAGTAATGATCAAGAAGAGTTGAGTATAAATATTTAGAAGTTAAAGTACCTGTGCAAAACTCCTGTTGGCTCCAATGGCTGCTAGTTCCCCTTCAGTTTGATCAGCTCGAAGAAGAGAACCTATATTTAGTAAAGCAAATGCGCATGAAATCTATATAAAAGCATTTTGTCTGACATGTTTTGGATGCGTTCTCAAGATTTGGTAAGTCGATGGGCAGGCACCGTAGAAAATCGATTGATATTCTATTTTTATAATATGAAATTACTTTCTCAGCATGGGCTAATGAGTGATAACCTCTTACCACCCAGACTAATACTGCTCCTGGCAGGTAGTTGATTTGCTCCTGGTCTTGGCACCTGTGTCTGAACTAGGCTATTGCAGTTCCCTTGAGGTTAAGGTTAAAGTTCTCAAGCTGTTTGACCTTGGTCTTAAATCTTCCTGAGGACTCTGTAAGAGCGCTGCTTTTGGAAAGCTGGGGACTCCTTTGTGGAGTGGGGGCGGAGGGCTCTGACTCTTACCGAGTGCTCTTGCAATGTTTTTGGGTGCTTTGGGTTATCTGATTATGGTAGAATCATAGAATCATAGAGGTTGGAAAAGACCTCTAAGATCATCGTGTCCAACCGTCAACCCCACACACCATGCCCACTAAACCATGTCCCTAAGGGCCTCATCTACACGTCTTTTAAATACCTCCAGGGATGGTGACTCCACCACTTCCCTGGGCAGCCTGTTCCAAGGCCTGACCACTCTTTCAGTAAAGAAATTTCTTCAGCAAGGCGTGAGTTGACACATTCCACCATTCAGCCCAGAGCGTTGTGTAGTGCCATATTCCCCTGTAAGTTGTTCGGGGCTCCACGGCTCGGGCAGCTAAGGTCCCCTCGCTGGCTGGGCTTGGCTCTGCAGCTTTCTAGTCGTCTTTTCAGGTGATGGCCAGATGTACCAATGGATACAGAAGCATAAGAAGTTCCTGTCAAGGTTTTACATTTTTGGCTGCTCTTGATGAAACTGGGGTCTCCTTTGTCTGTAATGGTATTTTAAGAAATATTAGATTTCCTGAAAGTAATACGATATAGAGGCGAGGTGCAAACCTTTGCACCTACAAGTGTGGTGGTGGGGGTGGCAGAAAGCTCTGGTTATATGTAAAGTGACCTGACACAGCCTTTGCTGCAACTAAACATAGTTTGGTATTCTCTGCAGCTGTCAGCCTGCTTGTTACTGTGCCCATTTTGGAGGGGTGCATCTAAACCTAGACCTTTACCTGGAGTTAGTTTCCACATATACGAAAGGTAACTGGCTTGCCTTTGTAAGTTTTACTAATGTAAAATTATTTAAACCCCTTGGAGGATCTGGCCTCTGAGGCATTTGGAAGTTGAGGAGATCACCAACCTCTACTCCTTCTGTTGTCCCATTGAGCTTTAATTTGACTACTGCACGCGGGAACTTTGGATCTTGAGTTTTACTGGTGCATCCCCAACATGCAGCAATAATACAGCATACACACTCTTCCCCGTAACAGTTTCATTTGAAATTATGGGTGTATTGCATCTGTGTTTCTTTTTTCTTTTTCTTTTCATCAAGGTTTTGTAGAGTTAGTGTAGAGATCCATTTCAGTCATAGAAAATTGCTCAGCAACAGCACCATTTTTGAGATTAATAATAGAATGTCTTGATGACTCTGCCACTAATGATCTATCAATTTGAAATACTAGAAATGCCACGTACTGTAAAAACAAGCTCCAAGTCAACTCCAGGTTCCTACAATACTATTGCTATGACAAACAAACCCCAGAACATAAACCAACTACCTATTCAGTCCTGCTGCCACTTAACAAGGAATTGAGGAAGTTGGTCACCTTAGTTTCAGCTACAACTTAAAATCCCTCATTAGTCTGTGTTGCTTCTGCAAAAGTCACAAAATTGGCATTTGCTTAAGGGCAGCAAATTTCAGGGCTGCATAAAGAACACGCTATTAATCCTTTTTAGGTAAGTTGTATGTGTGGAATACACTGCCAACGTTTATTCGGAATAAGTGGTGTGAGCTTATGTTGCAAAACACATCTTGATGTAAACTGAATCTATGTAAGAGGTTGGAGAGATAATTGTATATCAATACTCATTTTATCTTGAATTTTAATTCTTCTGGATTTCAAACGGAATTTCTAAGGCTTGTACATACAACCTGAAGAATTAATTTGCAAGTCTACGGAGTGGCTCACTGTTGCAGAATATGTAGTGTCATTGTTAAACAATTCCCGAGATAAATTATTTTGTAATAATAAATGTTTTGAAGCTGGCTACTTAAAACAAGGGCTCAGCTGTAGAATATACACTACTGTAAAAAAGGCTATATCAAGTCTCATTCAAAAGAGTCTAATGCTTTTTCTTGAGAAATTAAGGTTTACTTGATGTCTATTCTTTTGCTTTGGTAATATATATATATTTTTAAACATCTAATAGGAAGCATATGTACCAAAGACTTTATACTTAATGAAGAAATAGCAATGAACCCTCTAGACTTATTTTTCGAGTGAAGTGGCTGGAGTAGCATACAATGATACACTTACCTGATAGGAAAAAAAACCAGAGAATACATTCTTAAGGTGCGTTTTGAAGAGACTTCTTTGATATTGTAGAAAGCTGAAAGGATTAGAGCAGGAAGAGTTAAGTAGTCAAATATTGTGAAATCCAAGATGACAAAAATTTCTTACTGTAAATGGGTGACTTCTTGAATCTCTGTCTTAAACTCTTAATATCTGTAGTTATTATAATGACTGTAGTTGGCATAAAATAATCCTGACCTCAATGCGATTACAAAGATAGATGTGTTTTCAGAAGTATACTTTGATACAGGAATGAAAAATTCAATCTTCTCGTTTAGAGAAGACACAAATATGTATTTCTTGGTCCCTGTTTGTAGGAAGATGTATGGCAGAACACTTACCATGGTAACGTAGATTGTGGTAGCTGAGCCATTGACTTTTTTTATACTTAAGATCCAGTGGAAGCCACGGAATAACTATAAAAGGTGATGTTTCTATTGCATTTTTAATTGTGTTAATGACTATATATTTCACTCAAAGCCCACTTAATGTGTAATTGTATGCAATTTAAGTATCAAAAGAACACAAATCTGCATATAGAAATCAGTATGCATTTGGAGAAATAATTCTCTTCTAACATGTAAGTACTGAATTATGGTTCGCACAGGGCGTTTTGCGTCAGTTCCGTATTCCTCCTGTAGACGGAAAACCTGTACAAACCTAACTGGGGATACCATGTAGCCCTTCATTGTAATTAAGTGCCTCTGTTAAGGATTATGTTCTGCCACAAGCGAAAGCAGCCTTGCATCTAGATGCGTATTACTTAAATTAAACCATTTATTAGACTGAAGACTTTTTCCTCTCCCCTGTGAGGCTGTAAAACCGATGTGAAAATTTTATGCTGGTGACCAGAATGGTTGGAAAGAAGGAATCAGGAAAGATGGGTATCTTCCCTCCTCTTTTTTCCGAGCCTAAATGAAATGTTGCAGTTCTCAGGTGAGGTTAATTTTTGTCTTTGTTTAGGCAGGTTGAATGTGTTCAGCTTTTTATTTGTCTATATTGCTCACAGCAGAAGATACAACAAATGTAACTTTTTAAAGGGCAGATCAGCATCTATGTCAATTAAAAAAAAAAAGTATTTCAAGAAGTCTGTCTGAATTTTTGAGGTGAGGTGTCATCAACCGTGATTCCCTGCCTGATGAAAACTCATGTCTTGCCTCCTTGAAGAAGGAACAGTCAGTAATGTTGTTTTACCTGACAACTGCTCTGCTCAGCTGGCATCAAGCTGCTGCTCCAAAGAGAACAGGGAGCTGGGTGGCAAAACCAGCTCTGTTACGTGGTGGAGAGCAGCGCGTGGGTCATCTGCTACCCCAAATGCAAGCTCCGCAGAGTTGCGTTGTTTTGGTTCGCTTCATTTTAAAACTGCGGTCATGAAAGACCAGTTAGTGTTACTCTGAACACAGGGAAAAAAAACCCTTAAAACCCCAAAACAAACAAAACTGCTGGGTGTTGCTACCAGAGCCCACTATTTGACTGTGTTGCCAGACAATAATACTATTGAAAACCGGGTACTGGTGTACATGATTTGACAAAACAAATACTTCTGATTCCATATTTACATTATTGAGATTACTCGTGAGGAATTTGGACACCAGTAGACATGGGAAATGGTTGTGTTTACCCAGATGCATGAACTTTAGAAGAGAAGTCATGTAACTCGACTCGCCAAATATTTGAAGAGTGTACACATTTCAGATGTCCTGTGTATAAATGTGTTTGTGTATCATAGATTGTCTTCTGTGCTTTCCTCAGGTTTTTAACTGCTCTTGCGAAAGACTACAATTAAACAGCCCTGTTGCATGAAGGCACATGTGTAAGATTACCTTGTTCCTGTAGTTGGGCAGCTTCTGAAGAGTTAACTCAATAGGAAAAAAAGCCACTGTGTTCACCTACTGATCTGCAGAATTATTACATTTGGCCCCTAAGTGCTTTTTAATTTGATTTGTTTAGTATTTCCTAAACTTTTTCATATATTGGGTATCCCTATGGGAAGAGAAGTCTTCATTTACTGTAGCTTTGCCAGAGCCAGTAGAGGTTGAACCTATTAAACCTGTATGAGAAGACCGCTCGGATAATGAGATCTTGACATTAGCGGCACGTTCTTCGTTGTTGTTTCTTCTTTGAAATTATGAGAGGTTGAATTTACAGCTATTGGGGAACCAGACCTTGATTTTGCATCGCTGCAAAAACTTGTCACGTAGTCTGCTGTTTTCTCACACTGAGAAAAATTGCTATAGCTGTGGTAAGAATATGGCTTTTTCTTTCAACCATCTCCATCTTGGCTGTGCTGTTTCCCGAGCGTGCCCGTTTGTATCCTTCTCGCTTCTGGAAGATTGTGTATTATCAACCGTTTGCAGGCATAGTTGTATTGGAAGCGTGGTTAACGTTCATGTGCCACTTCTGGATAAAAATTGAGCTTTTTATCCTAGTATTGTATGCATTAATGCCTATATAACTGAGATACAGGAGTAGCTTTAAACTAGTAATTTATAGTTTTATAATAAAACTAAGGGAGAACTAAATATGCAGCTTCCAAAAAGTCAGTAGCACCATTTTCATACCAGTTGCCCTGCTGGAGCATTGTTTATTCTACAGCTTTTGTGTACTGGCTAGGCGTAACTGTGCTATTTGCTATATTGCTTGATGATTACAAAAATTGAACATGAAAATACTCTTCAAGTAAATCAGACGGTGATAGAGAATTTGGGTGGTAAGTCCTGAGCGATATTATTTTGAATGACTGATCTCCCCCACAGAAGAAGAAACAAGCCAAATGCGTGGCTGAATGGGCCTTAAAACCAAACCTGATTGTGGCAGCTCTTCAGCTTCATGTTTTGAGTGACTGTGGTTGTCTGTCTGTTCTATTTACCACATATGTTAGGACAGCGTTAGTGGTTGTTATGTGAACGTGTCTAGAGGATAAACTTTATTTAACTGAAGATAGTTCCAGTAATAATCTTGTTTTCTTGGAAGTGCCTGCCTGTCTGGCTGGTTTTTTTTTATAGGCTGGCTCTTCAATGGCTTATCAGATAAATCAAAACAATTTTGGAAAAATGCACTTGAACTGTAGGCCATGCCTCCATACAGCCTTCCCCTCTTTCAGTCGGAATATGAGCAGAGAGTCTGATCAAAGCACATTCATCTTGAAATGTTTGATACTGTGAAAGATAAAATACAGAATTTCTGAAAGGGAATTATTATCAACTAGTAAGAATTGCTGAGAGAATGGAGCATATCTGTAACTCTTGACCTTAGTCTAATAGGAATCTATGGGAACAAGAGTCTCTAGGCACACTTACTGTGGGAAACAGCGTACTTGGAGTTTTCTTTTTATTAGACACCTAAGATTTTGTTTCAGACAGTGTTTTACCTATACGGATTCTCTTAAGACTTGAGAGGTGAACTCATGTTGCTACTTGAATCTAACTGGAACAATTCAGGCAGCTCCTAGAGCAATTCTGGTGGCTGCAAAACTGTGTATTTCTTCATCTCGTTTCCTTTTAATGCTTTAGCAGCGTAGGCTGTGAGGTGCTTCCTGTTGGGGCACGGCCTTACGAGTCATGCCAGGCCAAGATGCTGATGCACCCAGACAGCCCAGTTTGTCAAAATGGTTGTTCTTTCCAACTGATATTAAAAGAAACCTGAATTTTGGGAGCATCAGCGTAGGAAGCCCAAACTGAAAGACTGGGGATTTAGAAGATGTCAGCGTGCTTACGTTTTGCCGAAAGAATCTACCCCTGTTTGTAAAGTAGCACCTTTTGCCATGCTGGTATCGTGGTCAGGCAGGTGACTATTTTGCTGTGCCTGTAAAAGCATCCAAACTCTGCTGCTATCTTCTCTCTTCCTGGCACTGCCGTAAGGAGGACAGGGACTTCGTGATGTAGAAAGGGTCTGATGATCATTGACCTCCGAAATGGTGAACAAATTAACAGGCTGTCCCATCAGAAGTTTCAAAGATGGAAATCTAGGACTTGAAGTGCTTTGTGAACAGCTTTGGTGGTATTTATCACACATGTTAGACAAGTCCGAAACTGATGAAATTCTTCTTTAAAACAAAAAGTAACGGGTCAACTTTTTTATAAAATAAATGTTTTCTGGCTTCTTTTTGCACAACCAACCGTGTGTGTTAAGAGGTTACTTATAAGCATTGATGAAGGCTATGCTCTGTATGGAGGGAGCCATCTGTAAAAACTGCCTTTAACTTGGAGCAGTAACAAAAGCGAGAGAAGGTAACTTTTGTACAGGGAAGTTGGGGAAGGCCCTTTTTGATGGGAATTGAAAGAAACACAGGGGGTGGAGAGAGAGAAGAGGAAAACAAAACTGATAGAGTGGGGAAAAAAGCAGAGGCAAGACAATGGAAGACATCAAAGAAATGGGAAATGAAAGCAGAATGCTTTCAGCTTTGTCCAACAGTTTTACAAATTACAGCCCAAAATACCTTACTCATGTGAAAGCACAAATGTTTAAAATACGCTGTTCTTTTATAAAATAACTATGTGGAGTTGACACTTCCCTAATGAACAAATATATGAGAATCAATGGCTGATTTCATTCACAGAAAGATTTCCTTGAATTATTTTTTCATTGGTGGAGGGCAAAGGAAATTTTGTTTTTTATGGGTGTTGCCAAGTATTTTTTTTGAGATCTCTGAATGAGTTGCAGGATGAAAATGTCAGAGAAAAGTATTAACTGGAATTTGTCTGTTTGTCATGGTCTTACTGGTGGTAGTGGTACCTGAGAAGAAGTAGGGCATGGGCTGTTTTGGCTGAGATGGCAAGATTAGCATTTCTGCAGCACATCTGATTCCCAGATATCAAATGACACAGTAAGTAAGAACTGCACAATGTTTTTTCTCAAGTATTATTTCAGAGTAGAGCTACTTTAAGATCTGACTTTCTCGTTCAGTCTTAGAAATCTGTACTCTCAATACATACTGTAGCATGAACCTTGCAAATCTTGGGGAAAAAAGCATAGGTATTAGATTTAGTGGGAAATCTTTATCTTAAGTCTGTCTTACTATGTGTCCAAATGACAAATAGAGATGGTTCAGAATTGTGACAAAGTTATGAATTGCTAGCCCTTGTTTATTTCTTCAATGCAAATAGCACGTGTTTTCAATCTTTGCTGTTGCTTAATATAGATTTTTCTGGCTGGGAATACAAAAGTGAAATAAATCAGATGTGTGAAATGTTTGCTGATACAGAAAGCATTTTCCCAGGGATATGCAAAGTTGGCTCTGTTTTGACTTCTTGCCCTTCCTGCCAGGTTCCTGCATTGATGAGCTTTGAACACATCCCATGTCTTCAGCCACAGAGTTTGTAAATCTTTGCTCTCGGTGATGTACTCGGTGCGCCTTTAAGAGACAATCGAGCGAGTTTGCTCCTACAGTGCACTCTGTGCGTTCTCACCGCTTCATTTCAGTCCCTTGAACAATTAGAGCCCACCAGTACGTGCGATGGAGAGGGGAAAATCCGAGATTTATTGTGGAGTCCGAGTTTCTGTTTTCTCAAAACAGGAGCTTTCTTTTAGTGGTATTCAGCAAGTTCCCTTTCTCACAGGAACTGTGCCAGAAGATGGCATTGCTGTACGCAGAGCGCTCATCTCCATTGCAACAAGTCGTTAAGAGGAGTGGAAAAGCTGCAGCTTGTAAGTCCATTAGACGGAGTCAGGCTGACAGGAAGCGAATTTGCCTTCATATCACACATCAAGGACAGTTCCATTAAAATATATAATGTGCTGAGGAGGTTTGTGTCTCTTTGTTTAGTTTTTGTTTAACAAGAAGCTTGTGTTTAAAAGTACAGATTAATCTGTAGGCGGAGGGGGTGTATCTCAATACTGAGAACTCTTTTTCAAATGGAAATAGAAGACACTATAAAAGCCCCCTCTGCTCACACTACCTCCTGCCAGCATCTTACTCTTCGGCTTCGGGATCTGCTCATTTTCCTCAAAACACTTTCTCCCAACCACCCCTCAGGTGCAGTGGAAAAAGCATTCTCAATAAATTCTGGTAGTTTGGTGTTGCTAGGGTCTATCTGCAAGGGCAAGTAGCACTTGGCATGCTCTGAAGGCTACTGCAGTGAGTTTAATCCCCCAAAATAGTAAGCAGGCCTTTGGGGTAGGTGGAAGCCTGAGGAAAATTTGTACTCAATTAGCAGAAATGTGGGTTGTTTTTTTTCCCCGCCAACATTGTACTTAATAACAAATTCTGTTATTTCAGAGATGGAGCACTGTAGCTCTGATTTCCACAGTCCGTAGGATGAATTGATGTGATAACAGACTATAGCTTTTCTTGGGGAAAAAAAAAAATCAGAATCTAAATTTTGCTGGGTATCGTAGAGTGGATCCAGCCTGTGTGGATCTGTGTGTTTGTAAGGATTACAATGTAGTCGTCTCTGGGCACCTTGATGGAACCTGCCTGCTGTGGTACTGGCTCCCCGGGCAATTTTTAGGTTGGTTTGAAAGCTGCTTGTTCCCATCGTGAGCTTTGGAAAATCTTCAGGTTGGCTCATGCTGGTGGCTGAACATAGGAACCACCTCCTTCAATTATGTCCCAAACACTAAACAGAGATGCACAGAAATTGGATTAGGAAGACGTAATGCTGGAAATGAACAAATACCAGAGAACTTCTTTTTGCCTATGCTGTAAATGAAGTTAGATTCCCTTACCAGTAAGGCTTTGAGGGGGAGGAAAGGGAAGGCAAACAACAGTGGAGAAAAATGGCAAGAGTAGAGAAGGATTCTTTCAAGTTACCCTTTCAACCAACAAGTGAGCATCCTTCACTTGTTAATGTGGCTTTATTATGTTTCCTGATTCTCCTCCCTTGAAACCCACCAGGTTTTGGAAGAGGAAGTCAAGGACATAAGTTAAATACTTTTTCTTTGCTTTTCCCATTACCTGATGAAAGTGAGTCCGTGGGATTTGGTTTGGGGTTAGTGATAGAGAGGTAAGGTAGGAACAGAATTGGTGCCAGGAAACACATAATACTATATTTGAGTGGGTCAGGACCCACGTGGGTGGGTAGATGTCATCTTGATCTTTCTACAGCTGGAGCTTCCCCTGGGGAGAATATGGATCTGCCTCTCATATGAAAATTCTGATTGATCCCTTTAACAGCAGTTCCTTTTGAGAGGGATCTCTGGGCTTGCTGTTACCTTTATGAAGTAACTGCCATGAAGACTGGAACTTTTACAAAAAAAAAAAAAAACAAACCCCAAACCAACAAGCCTGCCTTTGAAATACCCAAGTCTCTGATCTACAGTAATTTAAAGCTGCTACATAGACATGGGCTAATGTGCATTTGGCAAGTGCTGCTTGCAGTCTGTGGCTTGCTCTGCCAGGAAGGTGAAAATTGCCCCTCGTTTAGTGGTTTAAGAGATAGCATGTGAAGGGCTCTGCTCGGAGTTGGCCTTTGTTAGCTTATTTCTGAAGGGATTAGTGCTGGAGAGAAATATTTTCCTTTGCTTTTGTAGTCTGTTACTATGCAGAAAAAACCTCTTATTTTTAGGGTGAAACCCTTGAAGCATTCTCTAGCAGGAGAAATGGGCTCCTTTTTCTGCTGGTTGGTGATGGGTTATTTTGGCCACTTCTTTTTGTTAGTTATGTTGTAATGTAATCAAGACTTCAACTCCATAATGGAAAAGACATTCTAAAGTTCAGTGGATATGAGTGTCCTCCTTGAAATGCATCTTTGGGTAGTAACCTGTTGGTTCGTGTTTTTCTTCGTTTGGTTTTTTTAATTTGTTACTGAGCCGAGTCACAAGTTAGCAGCCTCAGAAGCACGGCCCCTGGCTTGAGCTCAATGGCGTGTTCCACTCTGCCCATGGCAAGGCAACTGCGACGGAGGGAGGCTGGGTTGCTGAAATGTCAGAAAATGAAGCGTGGAAGAAGAGCTTTAATTAGTGAAATGGCTTGCTTCCTGCTGCCCCCTCCAAGAGAGAAGAGTCTTCTGCTCAAGCTGCTTTGACACCCAATGCAGTCCACTAAGAAGCATTAAAACACCGTTGCTTTCCCCATCCTTTTAAGAGCCCCAATGTATGTATATGTATTTACTTATGGCTATGCTGGGCCTGCTCCAGCATTACTTTGACACTTGGGATTTGCTCCTGTTTAACTCTGGAAGGAGTTAGGTTTGAAAGGGGTGCAGCATTGTGCTGAACTCCTGATGTACTCAGAGCTAAAAGCATTATCGATTTCATTTGCTATGAATGAAACAACTTAAATGTATCTGGAAAATGAGAGAAGGAGGAATGGGGAAAAACAAATGAATGTTTCATGCCACATATTTCAATGCAGCAATTTCCTAGCATTCTTTATTCTTGGCTTCCTTTGTGTTCTACTTGGTGCATGTTTTGTGCTGCAGGATTCAAAATACCCTGCCTCATCAGGCTGCACAAATAACACCGCCGCTTGCTTTGGTCTCAGAATGAAGTTGTAGGTCACTTTAGTCATTTTATGTCAGTGGAAGCATAACACAATTTATAGGAGGAAAAAAGTATGGAAAGATCTGTTGGGAAAAAAAAAAAATTGCAACATAAATATCTTAACTTCATTTACAGTTTTGATGGGAAGAGTATTGAGAACTGTTAAAGCTTTCTCAGAATCAGTTCCAGATAGCACTGACCAGAGCTGATGTATAGTTTCTTTGTATTTTTGCTTTTCTTCCTACTTGCTGTTTTCTTTAACCCTTGCTCCAATCTTCTGATTTTAATAGCACATCAAAGCCTACCTTCTGTTACTTTTTGATGTGTGGATTAATATTTTCTTACTGAAATTATCGAACGTTATGTGGCTGACACTTCAGTATTCAAGATCCATCTGCTTGCACTACAAGGTTTTGTATGCTTAATACAGAGCTTTCTTCCTTAGTCAGAAGACTGCACAGCTAGGAAAAATACCTAGTACCCTTCACTGTTAGATTCTATTCTTGCACTGGAAAAGCCCCAAAATTGTAATAGCGCTAAACTTCGTCCATTCTATGCTGAAGTGATGATATACTAGATGAATGAGAGGTGTTACCATCATCTTTGAACCACATCGTAAAGGATGGTATTTTCTGAAACTGCTTTAGAAAATAAACCCTGGTGCTGACCTAGAATATCCCCTTCTGTTTTGCAGTGACCATTACCTCACTGACTGCTCGGTTCACCACTGCAGCAGCATTCTGCCAATTTATTTTATCCTCAAAAAGGAGACCTGTGTCTGTGCCTGTAACATGTAAAGGATTGGATAGAGTAGCAAATTTATTTGAAAAATCCTATCGATTGCCGTATGTGTGGTTATGAGAACGTGGCCCTCTGTTAAACGGGTAGGAAAACCAGCCATTTACTTAAATGAGACCTGGTTAGGTTCTTGAACTGAAGTTGACCTAAATCCTTGTGATCAAATTAGCTTCTGCTTTCCTGTATTAAACTGGTTCCTTAAAGCTCTTAAAGTTCATTGGGGGGAAGAAACAAAGTAATAGGCGGCAAGGCATGGAGGGGAAAAATAAAAAGCCACTTTAATGAGACATTTATATCAAGTAACCTTTTTGATGCTATATAAGCTTAAGCTCCCTTTTAATCTCAACAGTGACCTTCACAGAAACCAAACAACCCCCCACATCGTCTTACTCGAGTACCACTGTGTTCTGTGCTTTTCACAGCCAGGGCAGTCGAAGACTGCTCTTCAGACCATTTGAATTATCACGTGGAGAAATACGCTGTGGAGCTGTTGAAGCAGGGGTCTCTGTACTGTGTTGCATTTCACTGCTGGTGGTGGTGGCACGCCGTTCGCTTTCTGCCAGCCCTATCCCATGATGTGCCTTTCCTTCCGTCCCTAATTCTCCCAGCCTTTCCTTTCCCAGGGCTTTGCTTTCGGATGCTACTTGAAGTACTGGCTTAGACTTAATTTCTTACTCCAGCTTTGCACCTCAAGCATCATCATTTTTGCAGAGCTGTAGTCACAGAAGTGTATTGTAATGCAGCGGTAAAGCAGACTTGGATGTGTTTTTAATCAAAGCTAGCATCGTTTGTCAGCTGGCCTCCTAGCCAGCTCAGCCAAACTGTTTAGAAGCAGCTGCTTTTCTCCGTTTCCCTTCTCTTCCCTGCTCCCAGCTCTGGCACTGCTGCTGTTGCCAGCGTTTTGGTAATCCACCAGCCCCACTCCCAAAGGTCACGGTCGCTTCCCAGTTCACGAGGGGGGCAGTGGGGGAACAAAAAGCAGCTGTATGTGTCTGTGGTGTTTATAGTCTGTTGGACGCCGTTTTTTTTGGTGTGAATCCCCTCTCTCCTCCCCCGGTAAGAGCTAGCACCCCCAGAGCGGCGCTCAGCAGGGACGGGAGGTGCCCGCCCCACTCCCCTGCCAGCCGGGGCCGGGGGCCGTCGAGGAGCCCCACGCGTGTTCGTCTCGCCCGGGGCAGCAGCTCTCCCGGGGCGGGGGGCCGTGTCACAGAGTGGGGGGGGGCGGGTCCGGCTGTCCCCACCGCCCCCGCGGCGGGCAGGAGCGTCCTGCGTGGTCGTGGGCTTGAGACAGCGGGAGAGGGAGGGGAAGAGGGAGGGCTTCCCTGCGCGGCACTGTCACTCGCGGGGAGCCGCGGGAGGCGGGCTGTCCGCGGCTTGCGGCAGCCCGGGCTCCTCGGGTGGATGGAGGGAGGCTCTCCAAAATGCAGCGCTGAGCAAGGAAATAACACCCGTGCGTAAGTTATCGGGGGTCCCGTTCCCTTCAGGGGGGTTGTAAGGGTGTCCTGGTTGGTGGCCGGGGCTTGGGTGTTGTGGGGTTGGTTTTTTTTTATTGGTGTTTGTCGATGGCAACCCCAGCACTTGTACTGTGAAGAAACTATTGAAATAAAGAGCAGGGAGGGATAATCAGAACTTTTTTTTAAAATAGAAACAGGAAGTCTGCCTGCTGGCCAAGTAATGCGTCAGGCAGACGGGGGCATCGGCTAGTAAAGCCCCCATTTGAATCGCTAGCTGCGGAGAGATTTTTCTGTGACATCCCGGGCAGCCGAGGGACGGTAGGCGCAGGTGCTCTTGCTGCATCTTTGGAAGAACTGCATGGAAGGGGGCTTGCCTCAGCTGTGCCAAACTCTGCACTTCTGCAGTCCTTGGGTGAGAAGGATCATTGTGATGATTGGGAAGATGCAGAGGGAGATTTGTCAATAATTCCTGTACCCTCTGGAAAGAGTTGTCTGCAAGATCTGCTCAGTGTGATGGGAGGGGGTTGCTAGAGGAGGTCGTTGGGGTTTCTGATTCTTCTGTTAAATTGAACGAAGGCTCGAGGGAAGCAAAATGTCCTCATTCCTCAGCTTTTCTTCCTTTCCTTTCTTTCTCCTTAAGGAGCCTGAACGGTAGACAAGCATGTTGAGTTCCTTGCTTCCCATTTAATTTCCCTCATAATATGATCAGGCAACACTAGTTAGTGTTTGTGATATTAAACAGCTGAATGTACAGGCTGCTCATGTGAGGTGCTTTACCACACGGTTTACAGGCTTAGGGCTTCGTTGGCAGCAGTGTACAGATTCTGACTGTGCAGAAGCCGAAGACGAAGCATTGAATAAGGCCCTTGGGCGTGTCAGCTGTTTGAAATACAGATTGTTTTAACCTTTGCTTTTGCTTCTGGATTTCTTTTTTTTTCATATGAGGGGGGAAAAAAGCAATCACCAGTAATGTAAATTCATCTTCTGTAATTTAGTCTCAGCTATGTCTGACTAGCCAGCTGATGTATTTTACTCTCTTTTTCTTTGTGGTAGAGTGTTGAAGAGGGAAAACAGATTTTAAGAACATGCTTAAACTGCCATGAGTGACTGTGTATGGGGCCATGTCTGGGAAATAGGCCTGTTGCCGTTTGCTTCTCTCATTTTTCTGCAAAATGGGCTTGATCTTTGTGGAGGTGTTAATGGAAGCAAAGTAGCATGTAGTAGCTGCTGGAGAATGTGTTTGTGAATCTGTGCTGCACTTTATGCTCAGAAACCTCCACTTTTTTGGGAGCACAAGGTGGAAGAGTTGGTTAGTACAGAAAAGCGAGAAAACGCATTTTAATAAGCTGTTTTGCTGCTCTTTGTTGTTGCATTGTATATCATTCTTATTTCCGCATCTATGTGCTTTCAAAAGGGCAGAGCCACGCAAGGTTGGCACCTGATGGTAATTATGGCTTGAGTTTAAAGGATAAGCCGGTACTAGTCAGGTCAGCACTGGTATTCTAGGGCTTGATCTGAAGGCTGCTACGATTGATAAAAAGCAGTCCATTGACCTGGATAGATTTTTGGATCGGCTCCCTCTATGCCCATCTGGGTAATTAGTGACTCTGGATTCCAGCAGGGTGTCTTGGTAATGAATCCTGAACTTGTTTCTAAGCATTTCAAAATAACGGTAAAAAAATTCCGATCTTAGCTTTTTCTTATTTCACTAAAACCCATTAAAAGCAAAGTATGGTTTTATTATAAATCTTGCGTATGGTTTTGTCAGGTAACTTCATTGGCTTGCAGCAATCTGCTTACCCTAGCAAGCTGTGGGTAATTCAGTGGTCCGGATACAATCCTTGATTGGTATTTTCAGTTTGCGCATTAAGCTACACTCATAGTGTCAATAAATTTCCACTTCCAACGCTGCTTGGGTGTTCTGAGTGTAATTAGACCCCTCCTAGGCTTGCTACATTTGTAACTCCAGAGAAATAAGGAAAGCCTCTTGTTACCGAATGGTGTCCTATCCCACTCGATGATTTACTCTAGTGCCTATGTGGCCGTGTGGACTCTGTAATGGGTTTAAACAGCTGAAAGTGCAGAATTCTCAGTGATTTTCCTGTCTTGCTCTCTGGCAGGTTAAATCAAGGGTGGTTTTGCTGTAATCTGTAGTCACATGCGAGTCTGGTGTCACGTTCACCCATTTCAGAAGCAGCGGGAGTGGACCCAGTTGCTAATGCTTTCTAAATCACCTTTTTGTGAAGGTTTTGAATGTAAATCGTGACAAGTCCATGACTGGAAAAGAAGGAGGTGACTGTCAGACGATAATGCTTTGGAGGAATTAAATACCAGCTGAAGTTCACTACATTTTGTATTAGTGGGTAGCTTTACTCTCGTGCTGTAAACTGTTCTGCAAGCGCTGTATTTGAGTCTCTCTAATTGGTATCACTTAGGCATAGAGCAGAAGCCGATATCTCATATAGTAAACAAAGCAGCATATTTAAGTTAATGCTAATGTGTTTACAGTCTGAGCCAAACGCCTTTCAGGGTTATTATAACATGCTGGGCAAACAGCCCATCTATCTAAGTGTCTGAAGGAGACAAAAGTTATGGATTGACTCATTGTACGGATCGGCTCATCTGAAAGTCAGATTCTGCTGTTTGTTGCCATCAGTAATTTAGTTGTATTAAGTATGGCTGAGAATGGATGGCAGCGTGGCCGGAATATTGAGATGGGATTTCTGAGATCCCAGGAGCCGTTCCCGGCATCACCGCGCATTTCCTGTGTGATCTGGGGCAAATCATTAAATGTTTTGGTAAAATAGGGTTGATGATACTTCCTTCTTTTTCATAGGGCACTGTGAAGATTAATGTATTGCAGCCATTTATGAGGCGACCATATAAATACAGTATCAACCAAAACACTAGAAGAGTGTGTGCCCCATACACAACTAGATAATACGTGCTTTGTAAATGTATCCTACAAATGTGCTTCATACTGTAGTATACTGACGTATAAGCATGCACAGCTAAAGGGGCTGAGTTTTAATTTTGGCAATAAATCCTGAATATTGAAATCCTGAATATCGATTTGGGCCAACTGTGAGAAGAGCCTTTGTTCATCGTCGATTATGAACTAGTATTCAGAGACCTTTCCAGTTGTTAAATGTGACATTGAATTTTGTTGTGTCTTAACAGTGACAAGATAATGCAGACACTGACAAGGACTTAAATGTGTAATTCCTATGCATTGGGGATAATGGCATGCTAACTTCTCCTCCTGTGACTGCTGCTATTGTAATCTGAAAGCATTTAGGCATTTAAGTTTTGGAAGATTTAACTCCTGAAAGTAGTTCAGTTCCATTCATTGGGAGTGCTCGACCAAGTGGAAAGAGTTTGGTTATCTTGAGCTATGTCAACTCTGATACTAAAATTAATACGTATACAAAGTTACATTTTAAGCTTCATAACCTTAGCCCTTCCTTAGGAGAATGAACTGACAAGTTAGTGTAGATCTGTGGGTCATTTGTCTGCTTGGAAGCAAAATATTTGTGTTTCCATAGAACAACTTTATCAAGGCTGGTTCATTACACAGAACAAGTTGGTAAGCTCTGTGCGGCAACTTTAATTATAAGTTTGGACTCCTAAATGGGTCATGATGCACAGCAATTAGTCATAGGCTGTTTAAGATTTTTTTTTCGTACTGTCTTATATCTAACATCTTACTATAAATGGTGTTACAGTTTTATGATCATACAAAATATATACCAGTCATGTAAATGTGATTCTGTTGGGTTTTTTATCCATTGTTTCTCAGCATGTATTCCCACTCTTGTCCCAAAGCTCAGCCATGTTGCCGTGTGGCTGCTGCAGAGGGAAACCTCACACCTGGAGCGTTGACGTGCGCCGGGCGTTTTGAGCAGGGGGTGGGATGAACAGGGTGCTGTTCGTCTGCATGACTGTCGTGCTCTCAAAGCAGGGTTCCAGCCCAGGGAGCCCAGCCTTCCCAGCCCCCTCGGTGGTGCTGGCACGTTGGTGTCTTCCTCTCCTGACGGGCGCGATCTGTGCCCCCTTTCAGACGAGTCTGCCATCATTGTCATCTGGAATGAATTTATATTTTGATAGTTTCTGTTTGAAGGAGTATCAATAATTTGTCCAAGATATTTGGAGCTCAATGTTTTTACAAGAAGTAACTAGCAATAGGACAAGAGGAAATGGCCTCAAGTTGTGCCAAGGGAGGTTTAGACTGGACATTAGGAAAAATTTCTTTACTGAAAGAGTTCTCAGGCCTTGGAACAGGCTGCCCAGGGAAGTGGTTGAGTCACCATCCCTGGAGGTATTTAAAAGACATGTAGATGAGGCGCTTAGGGACATGGTTTAGTGGGCATGGTAGTGTCGGGTTGACGGTTGGGCTTGATGATCTTAGAGGTCTTTTCCAACCTTAATGATTCTATGATTCTACTTGGCTAGCTATGCCATTTTAGCTCTTCAGCAGAACGCCCGTTCCACTTCCAGAGACAATCTTTTGCCTTCCCACCCCCCAACATCTCTTCTCCATCCCATCATTGACCTTTGCAGTGAAACTAGAAGCTGAGACTTGTCACTTGACTGCCTTCCTGTGCTATTTCATTGACCTTCCTCGGAGCCCATAGGTTAAATTTCAGAGACGTTTATATAATTTTTTAGGTTGCAGAATTCTTATTAGACTAGTGGCCTGAAAATGTTTTTCATCTTCTTAAACTTCCTTTCAACTTATTTGAAATGTCTTCATCCTCTCCTACTCTCTTTTTTTCCCTGACAAAAGCTTTCACTTTACACTTTTTTCCCAACTTTGCAATGTGATTTAGAGACAAGAAGCAAATATGTTATAAAAATATGTATTTATATATATATTTTTAAAAAAGTATACATGTACATATATATGTAAAATGGAAAATTTCACTTGCCATCTCTTAGCTCACTCGGAAAATTCATTTTGGAAAGTAAGGGAGAGAACTTTTCAAAATAAGCAATGTATCTCATTTTAAAAAAAAAAAAGGAACTTAACTTTAAACATGTTCTACAAAATTCAGAAGTCTTTAAAACCTTGGTTATCGAGAGGCTATTTTGAATCTAAAGCCATTTTTTGTGTGTAAATAAAAGCTTAAGATGATGATCCCTTAGGTTTATTTTGACCTATGGTGCACTGATTGAACACACACTGTTAAAAATAACTGAACTCTATTGTGATTTTTATTTTGTGGCTCAGCACAGGTTTGAGGTTGTAGTAGTCCTATAGTCCTATTCAAGTTCTTGAGCTTCATTGATGGCAGTATATATTTTTTTAACTTGCATAAGAAACATCTCCACTATGTATTGTTACCATCTGCTATTTGAAGTTCTGGAGACAGAACCTAATGCTGTTTCTTCTTGGTTTTTCTAGGGAAAGGCGTAGGGCGGTGGTGGGATTTTAACACATGCAGATTACTTGAAATAAATCAGTTGGGGCTTACAATTATAATCTACCTAGAGAGAAACTACAAAATTAGCTGCAAAGGAATTTTGCATATTGTGCCTTATACAGAAAATGTAGGTTTGGGGAGTTTTTGATATTAAACAGGAAGCACCTATTTATAAGAGCTCCTATTTCTATTTATTTCTTGAACAGAAAGTTGATGACTACTAGAAATAAGTATTTTATCAATTTTTAAAAAGATGAATTGATTCAAGAGCTGGTTTGTAAGCAGAGAAATCAATGTTTTGATTTGAGCTGAAGTAAACACGGTATTTTGGGCTCTTTGCATTTCTTGGTCTTTTTAAATAGTGGCAGTGACTTAAAATCTTAATTGCCTGCAGTTAGAGAGAGCTCTTAAATGTCTGTGCTCTGACCTGCAGAACAGCTGGGCTGATTTCATACCACAGTTTTCTTTGTGGTTCCGATCCGATGATCGTAAAGACAAAAAGGTCCTAGAGTGTGGAGCCCGGTGCTCCGCAGCCAGCTGCTGCCTCTCATGTGTATCGGAGTTGAAATTCTCCCAGCTGTGTGAAGCCCAGCTGCCGCTGGGTGTTCTGCGTGCTTCCTCGCTGTCACCTGTGGGAGGGAAGCGTGCCGAATGGAACCGCTGAAGACCGTGCTGCAGGGACCGATGCAGGTTGCATGCCCGGAAAGGAAGATGTCAGTTACGATGCCTTCCAGGATACTCCTCAGCTTTTATAGATGTGCTGCTTTAATTCGGAGAGACAGCAGGAATCTTCATAAATACAATTAAATCCATTAATCCAAGTGCTGCTTGCGTTGGTGAGGCTTGTTTCAGTAAGTCACCTTCACTGGCTCCCTCCTTAGCTCTTCCGTTGCCCTGAGCGCTAGCTGCTCCCAGGGGTTTACGTGCTTGTTGGCTTCCTGCAGTTGACACGTTAGGTTCTTCGCTATACATTGTTTAGGAAGATAAAGCATTTCAGCTCTACTTTTCTGTAAAATGGATTTCGAAGGATTGATTGAAAGGTGATAGATGGAGTGCATACACTGATGAAACAAAATTATCATGTACTATGGAACAAATTATTGGTTTAATTTTGAAAGAAGAGGGTTTTTTTCCTGGGAGGTGAGCAGTGTTCAGCTGTTAGCGTTCCATAATAATATCGGGTAATGGTGTACAAGCACTTAAAAGAAAAAGGTTTCTATTTCTAGTCTTTGAAATGACTCACTAAAACTGTAGAGCTGCAGCTACTGCAATTCCTATGGCATAGCGTATGCTGCTGCAGATGTCTCCTTTTCTCCCAAGGGACGAAAACACCCTATCTTTTCTACTGTGATTTCCATACAGCTCTGTACCTTGAGGGGCTATAATGAGTGATCCCCTCTTAAACTACCCCTAAGCCTCCTTGCTCTCAGTCCAGCACAAAGGGCTGAGAGTGCTTGGGATACCGGGGGCTGACGGGTGTCCGGCAGTGAAGTGTGTGCGACATAGGAATGACGTTCAAGATCTTCCTCCTGTCCCTTGCCTCTTTTTGTCATTCCAAGAGAATGGTTGTTCAGTAGCAAATAAAAATGGTTTTGAATGGATTTAATTTCACGAACTTAATCTACTGTTTGTGGGGCAGTTTTCTTCTGCTTGGTTGGTTTTTAATGCCCAACATGTGACCTTTACTGGGGCCCAGGTAAAGTGGGCTTACTGCTTCAAATACCACTTTAAACTTACCGCTAAAATTCACTTAGACCTGATGCAGGGAAGCACATGCTTCAAGTGCAGCATACACTCAATCAGGCTCCCTGACTGGAGCTGGAGTTCAGCTTTTAACGGTCTGACTCTTAATAATTTCCATGTTTGATTGTTTATCACCTTTATCAGTAGTTGTGCTAGTTTTTAGACAATGGTTCTGTTATGCACGATGGTTAATTGCCAGTTTCGAAGAGTTGCGTATTATCTTTGGTGGTGGTTCTCTGAAGAGATCTGAGTGTTGTCCAAGGGTTTTATCTTATGATTTCTCTTGGGTTTTTCTCTAACCAAAAGGGAAAAAAAAATCAAAACATTTGCTATGTTGCGTCTTTTCCCCACTTCATTTGTATAAATTTACAGAGTTGATAGGTGCATCTTACACCTGCTTAATTTCTACAAGTTTTTAATCTGTATCTGAGTGATGACTGAATGACTATACATGAAATGACTGCAGTCATGTTACTGAAACCACTTCTGAACAATCTTGAATAAAATGTGTTGCATTGCCAATTAACACAAGCTATTATATTGGCTATAAAAAAAGAGGATAAAACAGTGAAGAGATGATGTACGCTTGAGGCCCTTCGGTCTGAAGGAAAAGCAAGAAGTGCGAAATGGGCGGCAAAGCTTTCACTGGGTTAGATTGGTGACTTTAGTCGTGGTCAGAACTTTTTAGACTAAATGTGTTTCCTTGAAAATCTGCCATTTTCAGTAGTGTCTGGATTCAAAAGGAAGTTTTTTTTTGAAGTCCAGGATACTCTGCTCTCGATGAAGGGCAGGGAAAATATCTCAGCCATGATTCTCTTGAGCTCCCTTTACTTTGTGGAAGCAAAACTTGATTATGTCTGTGCGTAGTTGCTGTCTAAAAGGTTTTATATGTGGTCAGTCCTCTGCTTGTCATACTTGTCCTGTGGCTGAGAACATCTCGTCTCAGTGTCTTGAGTCTTAATTGCTGCAGCCGAAGCCAAAGGAAGAATGGCTGCAAGTTTTACAGGCTATGTGACATGTATCCATCAAAGACTTTTTTTTTAAATCATGTAGTTAATGGTCTCTGGCAGCATATAGGTAGTGTCACTGTTTTCCTGGTTGGCTAAAACGGCGGTTTTGATTTGTTTTTAAAGGGCTTTTTTCACAGCAGGAGTGAGGGGACAATTTGATTATAAAATCCTATGGAAAAAAAGATGACATAAAAACATGTTAAAACACACTTCAAGAATTATATACTTATAAACTGGCTAGATCATAAGTGACTTGCGTTCTTTCACTCCTTGTAGGATGGTAAGCAGAGAGAGCGACTGGATGACCATGTTCTGTGATAACTTTCAAGGTTTCAAAACCTGGGTTTATTTTATCTTGTTTTTACATCTTGTTGATAACTCAGCACTAAACATAAGCTTGATGGCAAAGGCAAGTGCTTAGGACTGTATTTGCTGTTACCCCTTAAGGAGTTAAACTACACTGTCTCCACTTCTCAAGAAGGAGAAATATATTTGTGTATATACACACATTTCTACATAGAAATATTTTGTGTGTGTGTGTATATATATAAACAGAGCTGCAAGATGTGAAGGTAGTGCTTTATTCTCTTCTTGCCCTTTTTTCCTTATCTCCTGTTTGGGAAGTCTGCTAACCAACTTTATGTACATAGTTCATGCTTTTTGTTGCCATAAACAGAATCTTATCAAATGGATCTGGAATGACCTTTCTCTTACACAAGCAGGAATGTTCACGTCTATACTTTCATATGACCTACTTTTTGGAAGTATTATATGTACAGTGTGCTATCGGTGAGATGTATCCAATTATTAATTTGTATTGTGCACAAAGTGACTGAATATTTCACAAAAATTCACTTGTATTAAAAAAGAACATTATTGTGGCAACCTTCCAGTTTGAGGAAATGAAGGGGAGAAAAGGTGACTATAGTATGGAATGATATAATGGTATCAATCCATCTTCAGAGATCTCCTTATGGTCCAGGTGATATGCTTGAATTGATGTGCTATCTCAGCTTACCTTCATTCTTATTATTGCCACCTGCCTACTCGGAGTGAGAGTTTGATGTAGATGTTAGGATGGCTTCTAAACGCAGTGAAGTGAAGCTAATCTCAGCTGTGTTATGACTAGAAGGGACTGTATATTTAAATGTATGTAAGTCTTTATTTCATGAAATACTCCCTGATGTATGAGAAGGATAGGCAGAATTTAAAGTTAGTGTGAAATATCTGACTTCTGCAGTGTAATACATAGATATGCTGCAAACTATTTGGGGCACGCTATTCAAGATGCGTAAGACTGTGGTCACTTCGGCAGAGAATACTAAAACGAAAGCTCAAAGTACTTGGAAAATACTAAAATTCAGATCTTCGGAGAAAAGAGCAAAAATCGATTTGAAAATTATTTTAAATCGTTTCTGCTGAAAATTAAAATTACTTCGGGAAAAACTGAATCTAGTATTCAGATTAAATTGCTGTCTGTATTTGATCATTCTATGTAATTCATGTCTAGCACTAGCAGTATCAAGTAGAAGGTGAATGTGCAATTGTAAAATGTTTTTATTTTCTTTTACTTTAATTGATATGAATTAAAAAAACAAAAAGCAAACCACTGCAACAGTGTTGGACATTATGTGTGATAAACAGACCTTGCTTTTGCAGATTGAATTACTGGCAAATAACAGTAATTTCTTAGGATTTCACAGCATAGTCTGTTGTTTATCTATATCCTGGTATTTCATGTCCATGTTAATGTAATTGTAATGGGCATGTTGGTAATGACTACTGTAGCGCAGCATATTCAAGTTCTCTTTTTTTTTTATCTCCACACCTTACAATTTCTGAAAAATTTTCTATGCTTATTTCCCCCCCTGTACTTGGGTGCTTGTTCTTTGCTTTTTGAACTATTTTATGACTACAAACTATAAGAACATTCTTAAATATAGGAGCATGTTTAGCCTTTCTTGAGAGCAAAGGAAATGCAAGCCATCTGTTTTCTACACTAGTTAAAATACTTTAGCTACGTATCTCTTCTCTTCAGTGAGAATTAACATAGGAACCACTGAAGTCTAGAATCTCTATAACTGGAGGCAAAGCTTTTGCCACTGATTGACAAATTGCTCCTAGAGAAAGCCCTGAGTGAGGTGGGGATGGTTTGCCATGACAATTTCCAAGCCAGTTAAGACAGTCATGCTTACTTCATCAAACTGCTCAATTCTGCAGTCTTTGTTGCGATTTACTGGCTTTAAGCTAGGTTGACGCGTTCTGCTTTAAACTATGTCCCATAGACAGCTGAAATATTAAAAATGGAACTTAAATAAAAGGAAGAAATCTTAATGAGCTGGTCCTATTTGTAAGGCTGATGATGTTAGTACACCGACTCAGAGTTGTGTAAGAAGGGGCAATATTTGCGAGGCGTTTTGAATATTAATAGTTGGAGTTTGTGAGTGTGCTAAGCTGCTATTAAACTTTAACTGGCTTTTCCAGGCTGTTCTAGGCCTTCCAGTTGACTGTTAGGATGTATATCATGTTAAGTCTTCAAATGGGGCTTTAAGTACTGTGCAGTGACAATTATATTAATGTCATATATTTAGGTCTTGTGAAATAAAATAACTTTAATTCTTTCTATGGGAAAGTAACCATTGGTCAAATGATAACCTTGATGTTACAGAAATGTAGACCACAGAATTTTTTTTTCAACTAAAAATGTGTTGGACTCTCCGTAATTTTTTTTTCTGTTTAACGTTTTTTTTTTTAAAGTGGCTGTTCTCTGTTTGGCTCTCCATATACCTGTTGTCTAAAAGAATAATAAATAAATATTTAGAACCATCTGTGGCAATATGAAAGATAGTTTTAAATTAAATATTTTAACAGGTGGATTTTCTTTTTTCAACATACAGGGCTGTTTGTATGTAAATAAACAAGACTGGCTGTACCACTTGTTTTAACATCATGAGAAGAACTTGCACCTGCCTTATCTTACCGTCTCAGTTGTTTATGGACCCAACTTCCTTAAATCAGTCTGAATGACAGCACTGCTATTGCTCTGTTGCATCTTTAGCAGCTTTAAAAGACCTTTAAAAAAAAAAAAAGGGGGAGGGGAGCTGAAAAAGATACTGCTATCTGAACTGATAAGACCAAACGTGCAGTTCAGAAATTGGTCTTACATTTGCTTTATCTAGGTTGGGCATCATCTTTTTTGTAGATGAAAGATGGTAAGCAGAAAGGGAAAACAAGTAGTTCAGTGTTATAGTTTATGCAGAAAGGAGACAGTTGTTGTGCTCATATGTTTTTAGAGCTTTGTTGCAAAAGTAATCAGACTATGTGGGGAGGTTTTTTTTTCTGTGGGTAGAAAACAAAGGACAACTGTAGCATCTTAAAAAAAAAAAGCTCACTTCTGCTTTGAGAAATTTTTCCATTGTACATCAGAGATAATTTGTTATCAATTTATTACTCTAAACTTAGTATTCTTAAACTGGGAAAATCTCTTATAGAATAATAAAGTATTCAAAATTGCTTAAGAGATTCAGACATGCAATTTCTATTAATTTAAATGGGAGCTGTGTGGGCTCCATAATCACTTCAGTAGCTTTGAAAAAACGCATCCTTAATGTATTATTTCTCTGTAGTAGTCAATGTTTATAGTCTGCTTTGAACAAGATGAAAAATTCCTTTTCATTGTACCGAGAGTATACCTGAGTGTAGAATTGCCATTTTGTACTTAACAACAGAAGCGTTATGAAAAAGTACCATTTTCTTTTAAAATCAGCATGAAATACTCATCTAAAAATGTCAATAAATACTTAAAGGTGATGTGAAATTTTCATGCGTTTTCAAGAGTAAAACAATAATTATAAGCTTGTAAGGACTAAAAAAGAGTTGTACTAGAATCTGTGAAAGCAAAGATTTTTGGTTTAATTTGGAGAAGAATGCAGAAAAACATGGTGTCTTATTATTAACCTCTCAGTTTCTGTAACCTGGGATTAGGGCACTAGATTAACATGTGGGAGCCCCAGAGTTGCTTTATCTCCTCGGATGGAATGGAAACTCCTTTTGGGTCCGTGACTGAGGTCTCTCGTGTATTAACCAATGTCTATAATATCAGGACTCTCCTTTTGAATCAAGACCTGTATTTGGGCAGAATGCAATTCTGTCCTTCGGTGGAGGAAGGAGGGGGGACAGGACACGACCCTGCCCCAAACCAAATGTTCAAAGTCTTACGGTGGCTGCAAAATAGCTTCGTCATCCTTTTCCAGTCAGGGTTATTTTGAGGACTGGGTTAGGGAGAGAATAGTCTGCTTTTTATTTAAGAAACCTATGTTCCAGTGGCTGTATGTGCCTCGGCAGCGTAGAAAACTAAAGCCTTTTGCCTTCGGAGTCGTGGGGAGAGGGGAATAAGGCACCTTCTGAATAAGTGGAAAGCTTGGGGGCAGGTTTTCTGCTAATACAGTTACTTGATAGTGGAAAACTACAGCTAAGACTGCAGGCCAGGCTGGTTTATATTTAGGTAATACCTTACTTTTTTGATTTGCTCTTGGACAGCCTAAGACTTCTGACGATGTTTGAATTTCATTTGTCTGTTTTAACGTAGTTTGTGCCTAAGCCATTCTTGGGGCTTTTGTGTCCTGTTCTCTGTCACCTGCATCAAGCGATGCTTTGAAATACTCCGAGTGCAGGTCTTTGCTTTTTTTAACTGATAGAGACTTCAGGAGAGTAGGATTGGATACCAGAATGCCTGCACAGCCAAGTACTTCTACTGGGGTTGTAAAGGTTCAAAGACAGAAGAGGAGGAGGATGTGGGGGGAGGCGTGTCTCTTACTAGACAAACTAGTAGAGTTAAAAAAAAAAAAAACCACCATGAGCTTTGTCTCCTTGTCCCATCATCAGTGAGGACTTTCAGAGGTGAAAATATTGACATAGAAAGAGACAGCGTCCATCCTGGATGCTGCTAGGACAAACTCTTGTCCTGTAGTAACGTTGTAGAATGCAACTCCTCTGAATTCAAGATTTATTTTTGGAGCATTTTGAGTTCAGTTTCAAACTTCTAATATTAAAACAAAACCATTAAGGACCATGTGCCTGATAAATTTCTAACTCTGTTTACTCTTTTACACTGATTAAATAAAAGGGGTAAAAAAAAAAAAAAAACCCAAACAATAGTAGAAAAGAGAAATGTGTTTCCTTATCTGCTAAGGGTTGATGGGTGAGATTATGAGGGATAGATCTGGATAAGGAATGATGGTTTTGTGACGTAAAAACCATGTGTCTTTCAACCAAATGTTGAAAAGCAATGTTGAAGAGACCCTGGAAACGTTCCAGAGTAGCAAAATAAAGGTAGAAGTTCATCTTCTGCACTCACAGTTAAGTAACTGTTCAGTCTACCAAGCTGCCTCTTTCTCTGTAGCTGTCTTGAATGCATGCAAGCATTCCCAAGTCCTTCAGGAAGGAATGTATTAGTTAGTCAAAACTGAAGAATGAGGTGAATGTCTGCTAGTTTGAACCAATCTGAATTTTCCAACTATTTTGTTGACCAATTCTAACGGAAGTTTCTTCTCAATGAACACGGAACGTTGTTTGAGAAGGTTACTTTAAATCTAAAAGTGAAGCTATTGTCTAAGATTAGGGTTTTCCTCTATAGATAATGAGGAGGTTACCTAAAAGCGATGTTTGAGATGTAGGTGTGGTTAATTCTTTCCAAATAACTACAGGCACCCTTTTGAAAGTCAACTGCACATCCTTCTTTGTGATAGTCTACTATTCCCTTCTACTTGAAATAAGAAATAACTGTTACTTCAAATGGGAAAAGATAATCTTTTTGCATGATAGATCTGCATGGCAAGCTGAGGTCTATGAATATATATGCAGGGAAGCCTGCAGAAGGTGCAAAACCCCTACGTACTGGAAAAGGACTTTGACATTATTTTGACAATAGTACATATCCGGTGCAACCCGACAGACTCCTGCAGCCTTTCAGAAATGAAGTTCTCATATTTTGGTAGCTTGTGTCCCTGAGAAGGACGTACAGATAAGGGTGGTCTCTACATGCGTTCAGTAAGACTTTTTCAGAAGTACATGGCGCTGTTTTTATTGCCTGCTGGAATGAATCATAGGGTGTCTTGGGATCAGAATGAGGGCAACGCTCAGGACTTCTGAACAAAACTCGTGTAAGCTGTTATTTCCTTCCTGGGTATCAGGAGTTAGTAAACAAAGAGAAATTGCATTTCTTGAAATGAAAATGAATATTGCGATGAATAAAATAATAATTAAGGAATTTAAACCAAGAGACATGTCTGAGAAGACAGATGAACATTCATTCTTGTGTTTCTTTGAACTGTATAGAGATGAGATTTAATTATTTGGGCAGATTTCCTTGCCCATACAGATCAGAAGTTTAATTTCTGAAACAGTAGGGAATACAACTGTACTCTAAAGTCCCACTTGTTTTCACAGTGCTGAAAAAACATACGAAGGGAACTGAAGAGTAAATATTGGGGAAAAGGGAAATGAGTTTTAGATGAATATTCTCCCTTCTGATTATTTAAAATCTATTCTGAAATTATGTCCTGTCGGTTATATTTTTGTCTGTGGTGTTAATGTTAGCTTAAAAAGGAGATTCATTAAGATTTATCCTGCATGGGTACTTGAAAGATTTTTGAAGTGTGAAGTAAATGGTGCATTTTTGGGTGGGGGGAAATAGAAAATAAAATGCTTGACGCGAGGCAGTTTGGAAGTGTGCATGCCTGGGTCGCGAGGAGAGCACGCGGTTCCCTCGTCACTGCACGCTGGTGACTCAGGCGGAATTGCTCCTGGTTTTGATTTCTCGAGGGGAGGTGAAACATTGCCAGCTTTATCCCTTCTTGGCTTTTTTGGCCCTAATATTGTTCTTTCTAACTGGCCTTCTTTGCTCCTTCGTTGCCATCTTTGCTTTCGGTCTCCCTTCACGTTGCTTTCCTCTGAGGCTCCCCGGGGACTGGCCCCGGGATTTTAGATACCCTTCTGAAGAGGCTTCTGAAATTCTGGTGTCGAGTCTACGATACCTGACCTGCTTGCAAATAGTTAAATTACTGACAGAATGCATTATATATATATGAAATAAAATGCCTTTTGTATGCTGAGGAGAGATGAGGTTGTAGTAATTACTACCTTACTGATATTAATCCTGCTCTCATTGCTTCACCCATCCCATGTCTCAGTTCATGTGTTGGCCTAAAATATGTTTAGAGGTGAACCTACTGCATGTTTTTGTATGATGCCAATATAATTATGATATAAAACGTCTGGAAGAACTTCAGCTTTAGTTTTTCTCCCCACTAGGCTGGCTGCTATTGTCTCCTAGGAAAAAAGCTCACTTTCAGAAGCATAAAAGTTCATTAATAATCTAAGAAGTTAATAAATTTTTATCAAGCTGAAAAAGAATTAGAGGCTTACAAATGAGTATTGATTTACACTGCAGCAGAAGTGAAGTCTACAGTTCAAATACCAGTTCAGCAAACCAAGCCATGAAAACTAGTGTCTGTTGAAATGGTGTGTTTTACTATTCTGTACGTCTATGTAAACATTGACGGCATTAATTTTATTGACCGGTTATTAGTTTTCTGCACTTTAAAATGCAGACATAATAAATTGTCTTAATATTCAAATACAGCATAGCATTTTAACTTGAGGAACGTCAGTGCGAAACAACAAAGAAACGATGTTCTAAGTCTTTATTACAATGTGTGATTTTTGAGCATAAAGTTGTTCTTGCAAGTGTAAAAATCAAATGGGAAATTAAATTGTTTTTCAATCTGAAGAAATTGAAATAAATTATATCGTGATTATCATAATTTGCCAAGTATCCTAAATAAATGTAGTGGTTTGTGTACTCTGCTAATGATTGTAGAATGCTGCTTAATTAAAACAAGTACAACCAGAAACAGCAATGCAGAAGGGGATGCCTCTGTTGACAGGAGAAGGCTTACTGAACAGTGGCTTCAGCAGGCAATGGGAGACAGCAGGGATTACTCCACTGAGGATGACGCTACCGGCAAGAGGATCAGACCCTCAGGCCTGTGCTACTGATCTTCTGACTCGCCTGCTGTGCAGCTGCAATCAGAGACACACGTGGCACTGTACAACCAGAAGCCCAGCAAGTGTTTTCCTTGGATGCAAATAAAGCATACCATAGTTATGGAGTCCCACAAGAATGCAGACATCTGACTTCCACATTTCCTAAGTTAATCTTAAAAATTTCAGATTTTAGGTGGCTTTCTGGCCATTCAGGATAAATTAAATGGCAAGGCATTTCTTGAACTGGTTCTGACTTTTCTTCTAAAATTCAATTCCTCCAGTTGGAAATCAAGAATAAACCTATAAAAGTTGCTGAGCTTGTGGCATTATCAATGTGAGCCCCATTTTGGTGGGCCTGGGTTCAGAACCTGAAGGGTCTGCAGGTGCAGTGAGATTCCAAACACCAAAATGCTGTATCAAGGCTTTATGACAGATTTTTTTAAATGCACGCTTTCTGCAAGTTGCTTTGGAGGAGTTGCTTTTGGGTATTGTGTTCTGCCTCGGTGTGCTTGAGAATGCGAGTTAAGTCTCTAACAACCTGCGCGTTCATCAGCTCCTGTAACTGTTGTATCTCCTGGATTAAGGACTAGGTTAAGTCTAGATGGATATTGGTGTAAATGTCATCTAACTTTAATAAATACTGTTGTAAATGTCATCTAACTTTAATAAATACTGTCCTGCTTACATCCTGATTCTCAGAGGTAAGGGTTATCTTCTGAGTGGATCAAAACATCCCGTACCTCTCCCGTACCCAGGACACGCTGCCTGCACCTTTCAAAAGGCAGTGCTTTGTTCCAGAGCTCTCTAATTAGCGGAAAAAAGCAAATGGGAAATTCCTTTAGCACAGTTGGAGTGAATGTTGAAACACTTCGTGCAGGGCTGAACTCCAATTCACGAATGTGCTGTAGGCAGCTTTCGATATAGTAATGCCAAAAACGGGGGCTGCGTTGTGCCAAAGACCCAGCTATACCAGCACACTAAACAAAATCCAGGCGCCTCTTGTGCTGACCTTTGGCAGACAGTTAATTAAATGTCGGGGAGATTTAAACTGTCAGTCACTCCAAAATGATGCAAGAGAGGATCAATGCATCCAGGCAACACTGTCGGTGTCCTCACTTTTGCTAACAAAAAACATTTGGTTTCCTGTTCTATCTCTGATGTGGATGTAAAACTCTGAATCTTCACGAGGAGATTACCTAATCTTCACATAGAATGGTCTCTAATTAGGGTGCCTTGGTTTTTGGGTTGCGTCTCAGTATAATTTTAAGAGAAGTTGTGTTTCTGGTCCTTCCCCCGAGCCCAATTTGTAGCAGGTCAGAACCACAATTTGACTTTCTAATCATCTTAGCTGTGGAGCTCCTTGCTCTTGCACCCGCGTCCTCTTAACAAGGTAGGACTTCATGATGAGACAGCGTTAGGTTGATGTAAATCAGCAAAGCTCCTAAGGTGGAGCTGTGTTTTTTTCACTTGCTACTGGGAGTTTGAAATGCTGCACGCCTCCAACTTGATTTTGGCTTGTATGGGTTCATTATTACTTTTCTCAACTTAAGTTACCTGTGTAAATCTTCTGGAATTACTCTATCATCCAAAATAATACCAAGAGTAAGAAATATTATCTTGGTGGCTATGCAAAACAATGAAGGCTTCCTTTTTTTTAGTGGTGTGTTTTATGTGGTCTCTGACATATTAGCTAGAAGAGGTACAAGATGTTTTGTCATGACTTCTAAGGAATTGGGAGTCTTAACAGAATCTTCTGGAGGATGGTCTCTGCAGTTTGGGGACTCCTATCCATTCTGATGAATTTTTTGCAGCTTTATTGCTGAATGTGACCAGATATCAGGTGGTGCTTATTGTTCCGGAAATATAAATATCTAGCAGTAGAGCACAGAAGGTATCCTCCTCTGTCTTAGTAACATTTGAAAGAGGGACATGGAGGTTCACTTTATGTTGTCAAAATTCTGACAATGGTGCTGGCAGGAACATCCTGCTGGTCACTTACGAACAGTTATTTTCTGGCTTAACTGTAATGAAAACTTTCTTTTGCGTTCATTTTCTTCTCCTCTTCAAATTCCCCCTTGTGCATTCACAAAGATAGGCTGCTGCTCCCTGCCCAGACTCCCAGAGAGATAAATCCAGCTTTTGTTCTACCAAATTCTTTCAGCCTGGCACTGGCAAGGCTAGTGGCCTCATCTGACTAAATCTACTTCACTGCCGTGCAACATGACAAATGCTTTTGGTTCAAGTTGAATGGTAAAGCTTTTGCAAACAGGAAAAACAGTTGTCAGCTGTCACTGTACCGAATATGCATTGTGCCTAGAACAAGCAGACAAAAAAGCCGATGAGGTGTACAGCAGATCAAATGGAAAACCTACTTAGGGTACATCCAGTTCTATTAAGACTTAAGTGTGTTTTTATCAAGACTTGTTTAACAACAGAGGGGAGAACATGTCAGCAGTTCTTAATGCGGAAAAATACTGTCTTTGGCTCTCAAGAAAGCCTAGAAATTGCACAATTACATGATACAGTATCATTTTCAAGATAGGAGGTTTTGAAATCTTAATTTGTTTTGCTTACAAGTATAGCTTTTGACACTTTTTCTGCAAAAAAAAAATCTAAAATGTTTAAAAGGAAAAAAGCTGTTTGGCTCTGGAGTGGTGGCTCTGCTTCAGAAATTAAGATATGGGAGTGAGATGGGGTTGAAAGTGATAGCAATGGCCATGGTTATGGAGTTTCTTGTGCAAAGGCACACACGCGTTTTTAAGGTAATACTTATCTAGGCAGATATATTTTTCTGGCTAATGCAAAATATTTTTCTCCAGTGTAACTACTGCTTAGTCACATGTTATCACACGCTTCTGAAGTTCTGCTGCGGTAGTAGTAGTACCGTTGTCAAATCAAAGGGAGCTGGGAATATTTCTTACTGTTCCAGAACTCTGGACCAAATCTTACCAGATTCTCTGTGTTCTTATTGCCCCCCTGCTGAAGAAAGAAGTAGAGAAAGTTTGTTTATTACAGGACATGGGACAAACTGGGGTATTTCTGAGTTAAGTTTCTGTGTGTGTGTTCTCTACTTAATTCCTTCTTTTCTTGGAATAGATTAACAAAGGAGCGAATACTAGCTGTTGTTTTTCTTAAATGACTTGCATAAGAATAGGTAGCTTTTGAATTAGAGCTTGTTTTCCACTCTTTAATCTGGAATATTATAGGTCAGCCTCAATGCTATGCCAAATTTATGCTTAATCCCAAACCAGATGAGTTTTAGTTGGGCATCTTATCCTTCATGCAGAGAGTCCCATCCATGGTACAGTGCATGCTGACATTTCCTTTTGGGGCTCTTCTTCTCAGAGGTTATTCATTCAATCTTTTTTTTTTCCAGTTAAATACAAGCAAAGTCTAAATAGATCAACTTCCTAGAGAAGTTTCTGTTTTAAAACCAAGTCAAACAGAAAATACTTCCCCATGTGTGTTTGCCAGATTCAGAGATTTCATAGCTGAAAAGTGGGGAGGAGCAGCACCATCCTTGAATTATGGCCATCACTCTCAATTTGGCTTTCCAAATATAGGCCCAGAAATTATCTGTGTACGCTGCTGCGCTAACCGCGTTGTACACTCGGACCGTGGCATGTCTGCTTTGCCATTTACAGGCAGACCTGCCCGCTCGCTCCATTTTCCAGGCTGGCTGGACCCCAGCCAGTTCTGACCCGCAGGCATGATGTGCAAGATAAATAATAAGTGTTGCTGAAAGCATGGGGTAAGCTAATGAAAGCAGCAGGGCTTTCGGAGCGGAGCTTGTTCCTGCTGCAGATGCGTCAAAACCAGGGGAGACGGGCAGAGCGCGGCAGACGGGCTACACCTTCAAATAGGACAGCTAATAGGCAGGCTGTCTCACGGTGAACGATGGCCGCTTTTTCTAGAAGGCCAAATATAAGAGGAAAGCATGTGCCCTTTGCCCAAGCAGGCTGTTCTGCTTTTGTTCTAAGAGATGGTTTCGAGGTGTTTTTTTTTTTTTTCCTGAAACACTTTTTTGGGGGGGAAAATGAAAAAGGTGTGTTATTGCTGCTTACTCCTTCCTTCTCTTTTGTCCCTATTCTTCCTCCTCATCTCTGTCTAAGGAAAAGATTTAATCCTTTTTATGCTCTAGGAGGAGTACAAAAGGAAAGCTGCTGTAAGTTTTAATCCGAATTTCTTACCCCTGTTTTTTTCTTATTCTCATTATTGAAGGAAATAAGAGTTATTAGTGTCCTTTGGGGATTCCTTTGTTTTTTTAAACTTACATAATTAAAATATTGAAATAGAAGATATGCAAAGAAAAGTGACTATGATGATTTAAAAAAAAAAAAAAAATTATCTTTGTTTCTGCCCTATGGCATTTGCCCTCTACAGCTCCCCAGACTGTAATGAAACTTGCCTTCACTAGGCTTTTCATACTGAGCAAGGGAATGTTGACCTGAAGGTCATGAGTGGCTTAATCCTCAAACTGTCGTGTGGAGCCATCCTCATGGCTATATCTTTATAATATGCTAATGTCTTAGTCACTAGTGAGAGGAGTTAAAATACCCATGCCTGTCAGCTATAGAGCACCAACAGTCCTATTTGGTCCTTAATATAGTAAGGACATATCTTAATGACTGGCATTCCTTCCTCCTCAGCTAGAGAGCTTTGTGACCTTCCATTCAGTTTATTTTATATCACAGCTGTTCAGGAATTGCTAGAGCCTACCAGCTTTGGGGGAATCGTATAACTGAAATAAGAAAGTAATTTCTGCCATTGCCCCCTTTGCTTCCTGAGGTGTCATCCCTCCCTGCTCCCCAATAATATCTCATCATAGACCAGTCGGTAAATGGCAAGTCTAGCCAGACTCAGTAAGGAAGACTAATTTTTTTTTTTCCCAAGCTACACTTATTTTCTGCTTCCTTTTAAAAAAATTAGATCAGCATCTTTATTTTAATTAAATAGACTGCTAGCTAAAGCCTCTTGAGCACGTAGCATTAAAAAATAGGAAGGAAGCCAAACAGAAGTGACTGCTGAGATAATTTCATCTCGCAAGTAGGGGCCCCAACTGTGCGTCCTTCAGCTTAGTTTCCTAAACAGTATATTGAAGTCCGAAGCTGCTTGGCACCCAGTGAATGTCACGGTAAGCTGCGCTGTCGCCCTGGGGCTCAGGAGTCCCTTGTGATACCGTGAGTGTGGTCATCAGAGGACACCTGTCCTGAGACAGCCAGTAAGAAAATCTGCTTGGGTCACGTAGCAAGAAAACTAGTGAGGTGTCTCAGAAAAGGTGTCAAAACATATTAATGCTATGAAGTAATTAATCAATAATTTGGAAGTGAGTGAGCAGTCATTCCTGCTAAGAGTTTTTTCAAAAGTTCTCAGCGTTAATCTCTCTGTGCTCTCAGTGGAAGCAATGGTGTATATTTATGGTGGGCAATTACCTAATTACTGGCCATTAATGAGTATCTGTAGTCTCTGACCCTACTCAGAGAGATGAGGAATGTCATATTGATGGATTGTTCACTCTATTCGTTCTTTCCTTTCTCCCTTGTTCTATATTATAGGCCACATTCTGCACTATATATTACAGGCAAGGAAAAAAGACAGTTGCATTCACTGTGCTGAAGACACAGAATGACTTTCAGAGGTTCCTCTGGGATTTGTTTTCTGACGCGACTGCTCAAGTAGTGAAGCTGGCCTTACGCCCGCTGCTGCTTCTCTGTCGGGGATGAAAGTCAGCGTGTTGGATCGGGACTTAAGCAGGAGAGGAAGGCAGTTGTGGTTTTTCACTACTGCCCCATCTGCCGTGACTGGGTAGCTTTGCGGAGATCCTGGTTTGGCTTCATGTTCCAATAGTTATTAGTTTCGATGTAGCGGTGAATGAGATGTCTGCCTCCGGAATGTCATTGTTGGAGAGAAAATGCTAGGTTGGGGGTTTCGATATTTCAAAGGAAAAAGATCTAATGGTCTGAGGAATAGCTGTCAGTTTGACGTAGTCATCTTTCAAAACTGAGTATTGTGTAATGTGGAGACCCAAAAGGTATAGAAGATGTTGAGTTATCTACAATGTTGGGTCTCTAGTCCAAACTGAAATACATCCTAGCCACTTCTAGACACCTTGTCTATATTTGGACTGTCATACTGACATGACTACAGCAGACTTTCACTTCTTCCTTTCCTCTTTAATGCCTCCACTCTAGATTCTTTTTTTTTTTTTCCCCCTGTAATAACTCAGTTATGCCTGTTGTTTATGCCTGTAATTAAGCACGTCATACATTGGGGATGGGTGTGTGTCTCTGTAGGTATGCCTCTTTTAGTGTCAGTCTGGATTTAGTTGGGTTTAACCCAGTTGCGTCAGTAGAAACGGAATTTTCTGGATTTTTCTTGCAGGGCATTTTTGATATGTGCCTTACTTGATCAAACTCACAGCTCTTGTTCAAGTTATTATCAGGATGATGAATGCAATGGTTGTCTTAGCCAAAATCAGTCTTTCGGTGTAGTATGAAAGTAAAATTTTAACACGAAACTAACTTTACTCTTTTGTTCTAATGCCTTCTGGCTCAATTTTTTCCTCTAACATGGAATATAACAGGTATTGCTTTCGGAGTTCTCCAGAACTTCTTCCCTCCCCTCCTAAAACCAAGACCCTTTGTTTACTAACAAACTGTTGACTTCTCTCTCTAATCAGATCATAATATGAACTTACCATATTTATTGCCCTTCAAACAGAAGCTTACAAGCGTTTGCCTCTGCTTTCCTTGTATGCAGATACGTGCAAAGCCATTTCTTTTTTGGCCAGCATTCTTGTGGTGTGTTACCATGGTTTCTGTAGAGCATGCTTCTTAATGAGTATGTTTTGTGATACCGTGTGTTCGGCCCTGTCCATTTGTGATGATGTTGAACAGTACCTCCTTGTTTCCTTGTACTTTGCTGTTGCTTTCCCATTCCAGTCTAGAATCAGTCCTGGATTCCAGTCTTGTGGAGCAGAGATGGTCTTCTATTGCATCTGTGTTGGGCACGATGATGTGTTGGTCCTTAAATAAAGCTTCTGGTGCAATACTTGGAGAAATAGGATCAACTGTAACAAGTCTTGTCTATTGCATTAGAAAAAAACCCCAACCCAAACAAACAAACAAAAAAACCCCCTGAAAGATGATGACGGGTAGGGGTGATGTGAGGGTATCTTGCCCAAGGATCTTGTCCTTGAGGCCTGTGAGATCAGAAAGGAAAGGTAAAATACGAAGTGATTCAGAAGGTTTTTGTCCACTTCCAAAAGAGACCTCTGGAGGTGAGATGTTTCAGAAATACCTGGTAGCAAGCATATGATTGTCAGCTAGCCTGGACAAAGTCAATGGGTACTATTCCTTCACTAATGAAAGGTTAAGCTGAGGTGGAACCGCATCATGCAACTGTAGTGCTATTACACTGCATCTACTTGCATCAAAATAAAAGTACCATTAAAACAGACATCTCATAATGGCTGACATCAGTACAGCACTTAGTAAAAGGTTTCTAGGTTTTCCCATGAAATCTCTTTGGCTCAATGAAGCAATGATCTTGCTCAATGATTTCATGAAGCAAAATTGGAATTAAGTACCGTTGTATGTGAGGAGCAGAAACTTCAAATGGGTTTTTCATATATCACTTGCAAAAAGATGGTATGGCAGGAGAATTCAGACAGCTGCTGTGGAAAGCAAGATGTCATGAGCTCTTCTCTCTTGCTTGTTCTTTTTTATGTTGGAGAAGCAGAAATATTCTCTCTCCCTTTCCCTAGAGGATTAACTAGATTACTTTTCTACTAATGCCTAGATTTACTTTCGTAGACACCTTGGATCCAGATATTAGACTCTTATACTTTAGTGCTTTTAAGAAGATTGATGTAATCACAGTAAGTGAAACCAAATACAAAATACTGCATTATAGCTTTATATATACAGTGTACATATCTAAAAAAGCATATTGGGTTGCTACCCCACCCTCAAGATGTAACTGAAATTTGCAGGACCATTAATTTGCTATTAATACAAAACTTAGTCATTCTCTAAGGTAGACAGCTACAAGTACACGGTGGATTGAAACTATTCAAAACCTATTAAAATATCTTTGGTGATGCTTAGGGTTAGGAGGAAGAGAAAGTAACATACTTTTGTGATGCAGTTGCTGTTCTTATAAATAGTACCGATGGCTTCAAAGAGTTTCTAGAATTGGGCTCTGTAACGTTAAAGCTCCAGTTAGACGAAAGAGCTTTTTTTTGAGGATTTTTTTTTTAACTGAAAACATTAAAAGCTTTGCACTTTGAAAGCCTGCGTCAAAGTGAAGGAGTTCATGCTATCGGTGCTTTGAGTATTTGGCATATTGTGCAGTTGACACTGTCCCGACAGTACTGTATCCCTGAGCCTGGCTCTCGCTGCCTTCCGAGGAACCCGCACAAAGGCAGCGGTTGTTCTCCTCCTCCGTGACCCCGGCGACTCGGTGCTCTGCCAGGGTGCGAAACCGTTTGCTACAGAAAAAAAGAAGCTGGCTGTAGAGCTTTTGAAGAGGAGGATGCAGAGGCAGTTGGTTTGAAAGGGCTTAAGAAGAAAAATAGGTAAATTGCTTCTAACGCATCACTTCTAACATTGTATGTAGTGCATGATGGTCTCAGGGATACAAATTAAGATTTGTATTCAATGTTTACTATCTTGTAGGGTTTAATATTGAACTTCATATGTTAGAAATGGTAACCAGGTGTAGATTTTAACCACTGTGAGTGGGTGAAGAAGTGAGCAATGCTAAGGTAATTCTCACTGGCTATGTTTTTGTTTGGAAAATACGAAGCAAAGGTTCTGACAGCTAATGCACCCCTACTCCTATGTGTCTGATAACTAGAAGAAAAGTCCCACACACAAGACGTCCACCAAGGACCATCCATTTGGTATCAGAATCCTATATATAAATTAAGATTACTTTGTCTTCCGGTAGGCTGGTGTTTTGGCTTGCAGCCTGCTCTGTGTAACGGCTCTTTGGAGTGAGTCAAATGTGTCTCACTGGAGTTAAAAGTAAGATGAACTCGGCGAGTTCATTATTCTTGTAGTTGCTCCAAGTTCTGCTTGGTGTCATCTTAATTATTTGACAGGATTCGTACAACCTCCTGAAGCATAATTGTTGGTGTTAGTGTCACGAGTGTAGGCCTGCGGTTTCTTTCTTGCTTCTTGCCTTTCCCGTCAACCCGTGCAGCTATCTAAAAATCTAAGATTAAAGCAGTAGTACAGATTTTGACTCTACGAATTAAGAGTGCTGTGATGGAACTTGGTCTAAAGGTGTTAAAACCACATCCCCATTCCAAGCTTGAATTCATATGAAGCTGCACCATCTTTGAGACGTCAGTATACCAGGATTGCTCCTGTTGGTGGGGGGAAGAAAAATCTTTCTCCACAGAATAATTATTGTTCTCTTAACTTCCTTTTCTCCCAAAGCTTGCATTTTATCATATCTCAAAAGCTGAACACTCTGAAGAGAGACCAGAAGATTTGAGGCTTCAGTTGCTGGTTTGATATGCACTTTTTGGTGCCTTTCCTGCGTGGAAAGGGCAAGCGTGAGACCAACCAAGCTGGAGGGGACAGGGCAGTGACGTCTGAGTGCAGTGAATGCGTGTGGCGTGTGGACTCCTGGGCCCTCTGCGGTGTCCTCCGTGGCCTCTCCCGCTCCCTGCCCATCTTGCCCGTTCCTGCTGGCCTTCTCCGTCTTCTCTTCTCAGGAAGCCTGTGCTGATAATTAGTTCTCCATGCAGTTTTGGAAAGAAATATGTGTAAAGGAATTCCGCATATTAGTGTGCTAATAAGTATGTTATCTCATGTAGTGATTGCTTGCACATCCTTAGCTTCTGTTCCTCAGAACGCTTCATTCTTGGGTTCTTTTATGCCTCCCGCCCCCAGAAAGTTTCTTCCATGCCATCTTCACTCTCTTGCCTGGATACCTCCATCCGAAGTTTCCTTTTCCAGGCTTTCTTTTTGCCTGGATCGTGACATCCACATCTCCAAAAGCAGGAAAATGCTACTAGGCGGAGTGCGTGCTTCTCCCTGTCACTCGTTGCTTCTCCCTGTCACCGGTCCTCTGTCCCCGCAGCCATATGTAGAAAGTTAGGGTTCTAACCACAGAGACCCTCCTTACAGAAACGTACCTAGGGAGATGCAGATAGCCCAGGTGATACCTAGTAGCCGGAGACTATTTCTAAAATTATTTAGCAACCTTCACACAGATGGTTTTTTACATGGAAAATCTCCTGTGAATCTGGGGAAAAAAAGCAAGAAAACCAAACCCTGTGCAGAACACAGTTCCATTTCTTTCCCTCTCTTTTAAGCACCCAGACAGAGCTATAGAGCTTTGTTTTCCAAGGTAAAACACTTTTTACCTCCTTTATATAGGAGAAACAAAATTATTCAGACAGATAATAGTGGTAAGTATCTTCCATTTACTCTCTTCCCACATGGGAATGCTGAGGTGACCATTACAGTTGTGCTAAGTGTGATGTGTTTAGTACTGCAGGAATATGAAGTCTGATTTAATATAGCTTTTCTCAGGCTACTTCCTCAGGGAGTTGCAGGTATCAGGATTAACAGGTAAAGGTATCAAGGGGAAGGGGAAGACAGCTAAATCCTTGCAGAAAAGAGGGAGCAAAAAATAACACTGAATTTATTAAAAGATGAGTTCAAAATAAGATTTGTAAACACAAGGTGTTACGGTGAAGGATAAAAGTTACTAGGTTGGAAGAATGTGCTTTGTAATCACTTTCTAATTTAAAAAACAAACCAAACCACAGTGTTTGCTTCTCGCACAAGGTGCTTAAGGAGATGCAAGAACCTGGTGATGAGAATGGGCGTGGAAACGCAAGAAGACCATTATTAGGGCTTGGGATGAGCCAAAGCAGTTAACGGGGTCACTGTAAGACCAGCCAAGTACTTTACCAGCCAGGGCTGACTCTCGGAGTGAGTACTTTGAAGGTAGGGCAGCTTCTTAGTGATCTAATTTGGTGGGGACAGATCCTGCAGGAAGGCGATTTGTCAGTGTTTCACAGAGCCGATGGCAGTATACAGATTTGGACTAAACTGTTTTCATTTCATGTCCTCTGCAGTAGTAGGAAAAATATTATTTCGGCCTCGTAGCTGTTTATGTCAGTAATTGCTAGTTAATATAATTCCGGTCAGAGTCTTTGGAGAATCGCTCCTAATTGTTAGACAGACAAGAGACAGCTTCATCCCTTAGCACTAATCCTATTTCACAAGAAGCTCAGCGTTTAAGCTGTTACACGGATTTCCTCCCTGATTCATAATAACTGTTGCATCTTTATCCTCCTCTAAAATTGGAGGAAGGAGTGGCTTAGAGTCTCATGGATGAAGGCGGTATTATGACACCTGCTCCTAATGTGGTCATTATTTGTTTCTCTACAGTAGATATTGTATTTCTCTTAAAAATTAATATTGGAGAAGAAGAGAGCCATGCTTATTGCGTACGGTAGCATTTCTGACAGTCCTGTTGTTTGTAATGTGCTGGTATGCTACGGAGAAAGGGGGAGGAGGGAGTGTGAAAAGACACAATTGGCTCTTCATACAAATGGTGGAGCCTAACTTGCAGATTAGTCATCTTAACATATTTCACCAGCACTGCTAGCTTCACTTCAAATGCCTAAGGAAACAGTAATGTAGTTTTTAATGGCTCGTCAAAACTCTGGTTTCTTCACTGCTTTACGACACACGTTATACATCCTCTTTCCCCAACCCAATAAATATTTAACTATACAAAGTGGAGCAGCTCCACAGAAGAAGCTCGGAGCTCGGTGATCAGGAAGGATCCTTGCATGGTGTGTTGGCATCATAAAGCTCCAAAGCTTGTTTTCCCCGATTCGGAGCAGGATCTTCAACATAGTCCCCCCAACCTTGATCCTACAGCCTAATCTAAGTGTGAAATCTATATTTGGCTGGTTTAGATTCAGAATGCTACCCAGGACCCGAGAAATCTTTTTTCTTTTTTTCTTTATTTTTTGGGGGGGAGGGGAGCGCTGGGAGGAAGGAAGGTACTCTTCAAGACTTTTTAAGGGTTCTTGAAACAGATCTGTGAAGATCTACTGCACGCTTTGGCACCAGCTCAGTTACTGAGAGGTAGTTCTTCCGCGGGGTAACGCACACAACAAGTTTTCAGGATTTTGTTGGTCAAGCATGTGCTTAACTGCTTTCTTGAACAAGCAGAGGTTCAAACCATGTCTATATCCCATTTAATCATGTGCTTAGGTGCCCAGAACTGTGTTACTTTCACAAGTCAAGCTCTTGAGCTATTGCTGTCAACTACAAGCAGTGACAATTGCAAAGCCTGGTAATAGCTGAGATACAAGAATCTAGGAGCAGCGAGCAACACCTGCCCTCAAGCAAGAGTGCCTTCAGCTTGACTGTGGCTTGGTGTTGCCTGAAGGAAGTGGTTGAGATGCCAGTTGAAGTCTAACAGCTTATGTCCTGGGTCTGCACTAAACAATTCCTGAACCAGTATAGTCTTAGATGCCTTGGGTTGCGAAGGTGCGAAATGAAGGATGTTACATGAAAGAAATGGTATGGGATTCATTATCTGCGTATGAGTCACCTCATTTGGAGTCTGTCTGATCATTGTTTCCCGCATAACTACTTTTCACTGATAAAAGAGAAATGTACACCTCATTTCAGTGGAATGCTTGTGATCTGCAGCTAGAATGGGCAAAGGACAGCTGAAGTATGTGCGTTGTTGGCGATTGCTCTTCGAGCACAACAAGGGGCGCTTGTCTTGATTTCAACTCTTCTGGTGTAAGCCCCAGGCAATTGAATCGGTGTTACACTTCCCAAATGGCAAAGGACAAAGATATTTTTCCACGGAAATAAGCTTTGACTGTAGTACTTGAAGTTCAGTAAGTACTTTTTGTACGGGGTCCTCCCAACTTTTTAAACTGCAGAGGCAGCACTGCAAAAGAGTCACTCAAGTTTTTGTTATCACTTAAAATTATCTGTGGAATGGGTACGTGGGTAACCTTTGCAAACAACTGTAGGAAAACTATCAGTGAGAGTGCCTGTGATAAACAGAATTAATTTGCTTTCTGGCTGACCTTGAGAACTATGCTGCCTCTTAAAGGGGAAAAGTGGGGAAAAATGAACCAAACCTAAAAACCGGCACACTTCATCAGACAGTTGTAGTCAGATGGCAATAATACATTGAGCTGTCACTTTAAGGACAAAAGTATATAGTAGTACATTTTAAATCCAGCTAAATACATCTTGGAGTTAAGCACAATAGTGTTATAAATTCTGAAATGGGCTTATACCCTGGAGAAGTATGAATTGTAGCTGGCAGTTACATTTCTCTTGAAAAAGACTAAACATGCGCATGCATATGGACCAGAGGATCAAAATTTTCTGCTTTGAAAGAGGGTGATAATATGAGTTCTGCCAGGAGGAAAAAAAAGTTTTCATTCGGAGGCATCACAGAGTAGGCTGACAGGAGGTGGAAGCAGCAGAACTTGTGTGGTAGATGTCTGAATTTGGCAGGGATTTAACATTCAGTCTAAAATAAAGTTAGTTGAGTACAGGCAGATTTAATGTTGAGCCTGTACACTCTGTTCAGTGTGAGCACATCGTGTGAAAAAGTGAAATTTCCATCTCAAATTCTTCAGAAAGCTTGGGCAAGCATAATGCTTGCAAGTATGGGGTTATGATTTAAAGAAATTCAGATGAGTTTTTGATTAAATATGAAAGCTATTTAGCTGTTATGGGTTTCATCTATGTTTCTTATCGCTTTCAACTTGTGGTATTGCTTAAGAAAACATCTGAAAAGTCAGCGGTCTTCCAGATGAAACTTGAATTTAGTAGTGCCAATAGTAATTGCTTTATTGGGTTTTCACCTCACAATTGATAAAACCATTACAGCTCTTCCTCCCAGGAACATATGCTTACATGGCTGTATCACGTTTTGATTTTTCAAATATGTTTTTAGTCCTTTTCCCGTAAGCAAAAAGCCTGAAAGACATGATCTTCCTAAAACAAGGAAGCAAACAGAAATCTAAAATAAAGAAATAGAAGCCCCCGCATACCAAACCCAGGTTTATGAGTTTGCAAACCAACTCACCATTTCGGCTTGTTGGAGGCAGGAGCCTAGCGGGACTCGTGCTTGGCAAATAATGTGCGCTGGTCAGCCTATCGTTGTTGTTGGTATTATATATTGCTTGCTAGTGTTGCCAAGTACTTTTCCAAAGCTGTCAATTCTGTCACAGAAGTTGTGCTTTAATTTAATGTGGGATAGTAGTTTATGCTGTGAGTAACCAAAGCTATTTCTATACAGTGTAGAGAATGACAGGACTGCAGAATGGATTTTTTTTTTTTTTTTTTTTTTTTACTATTTGGACAAACATGAAGTACAATTCCAATCCCTTGTGATAACTTGAACTTAATCACTTAAGAATTACAAATTTTGGCTATTTCTGGATGTTGACACGGTTATCGTTAAGAACTTGAAGTTTGGAAGGGAAAAGCCTTGAACACAACTATTCCTTTCTAAAATTAAGTTTGGTAAAAGGAAGATAAGAGCACCAACTTCTGAAATGGTTTTGATGGCTGGGGAGGAGAAGGGAGGGCCAGTGAGGAGGATGAAATTATTGAGTGAATGAGTGAAGAGGCAAGCATTGCTGACAGCAAGCTTTCTTCTACTTTCTCAATAGTAACTAGTAACTAGTTCCTCAGACAGGCAGCAGTACCTACCGTTATACACCGTTGTTCAATCTCCAAAGCCATGAGAGACTAATGATAGAACTGAAGAGGAGCTCAGTGGGTTAAAATATGGATCCTGTGGAGATTGGTGGGAAAGCTGTACCTCAGTTCATAGAACTAGTCTGTCAGCTAGATGGTTTGCTGTCCTGTGCTCTCTCTGCTAAAAACGTGGTTTTTTGCCAGTAGCTGTTAAGAAGGTGCACAAATGTCTGCACAAAATTCTGTGCTGAAGACCATGTTGAGGTACTTTTGCTCAATGTTTTATATTTCCGTTACTGTGACTGCAATTATGACTTTTTTTCCACAGTAAATACACAGAATGTGGAAATCAAATTATTGAGGGCATCAAGTAGCTTTTATTTAGAAATCATTTACTGGGAAGGACAAAAGCAATAATAATAAAAAAAAAAATCTTAAATTCAATTACTGAATGCTTAGCTGAAGCAGTAGTGGAAACATGTCATCTAAATTAAGAACATAACCAAACCCCATTACCTTAATAGTCTTACCTTATTTATAACTACTGAAAACTTACAGGGGAGCAGTGGAGAGCAAGGTATGTATTGATGATAGATTTGAGAACATGGAAAATTAATGTGTTTTTCCTTTTTTTTTTTTTTTTTTTTTTAGGTAAGTAACTGAAGGGGACATGAAGAATTGACATTTAAATGGCCAGCATGTTGCAAAAGGTATTTCACTTCAGATTGAAGAGGAATGCACGAATAATTCACTTGAGTACATGTTTAATGAGTATTTGCATCTTTTAAAAAAAAAAAAAATAATGGATTAAACCTTCTTTTGTAAACTGAATGACCGAAAGAAGTAAAAATCAGCAAGCTTGCGTTTGGTGTTCATGCTATACTTAAGTGATATCAGCATCTAATGGGAAACTGGGTACTACTCTTTTAACTTTTTACCTATGTAACCCCTGCTAATCGACCAAATGCCAAGGTGTCGTAGTTGTTCCACCTCTCTGGTTTGCAGTGACACTACTGAGCATGCAGGTAAAGTGTTTGTGGTGCTTCACTAGCAGGTCGCAGGTTATTTTGAGGTAAGGCACGCTGCACCATGCAGTAATGGGAAGCAGCTGTGGGCAGGCAGTTTTCCTGAACTCTGCTTGCTGTCCCTATATGGGGGTTTAATCCTTCTTTGCTATCAAACGACATCTGGACTGGCAGGAGGTCCTCACTGTGTCATTGCAGAGAAGACAAAAGAACCTGTTTTTAGCGAGGTGGCTAAAGTTATTTTATTTACTCTATGCTAAAAAAAGTAGTAGGAGTAATAATGTGCTGAACGGAATGTGTCAGTATCACGCTTGAAATCTTTTTCTGCCCCAGAGACTTTGCCTGAGGTCAGATGAGGTATTGCTAATTTTGCTGTTGGTCACTGGAAAGTCTGTTTTAGACGCCGATCATAAAGTTGATAGACGGGTCACATCTGATTCCTAAGAGATGATATCAGTAAGTAACTCTGAGAAAGCTAAACCGGTATCTGATCTCTAAACAGCCACTTCCTTGCCAGCCAGATGGTTACGTAGGTATGCAAGGGCTTACCGTGCGTTGGGAAGCGGTATCTGTAAATAGGCTGCTAACAAAATTCTTGAGCTTTTGCTGATGACACCCACACATAAGCTTCAAAGCACACCCTGCTATATTTTATTTGCAATGATTGTCCTACTGATGATTTTTTAAATCACTGACAATCCATTAGAATTTTGTAGAATGTTTATTGTCAAATGCAGTAGTTTGTGACATCCATCAGAAGGGTGTAGGTTGATGGGAGAGCAATGGTTACATAGAGTAATTCCACTTACTACCTATTGGGGGTGGTAACACAAAGTTATTGGGAAGAATCTTCAAAAAGGCTGGTTAAAGAAAAAGAATTCTGTCTTATAAAAATGTCAGTGTTTCCTAATGACTTCCATTAGAGTGAAAGTTATACTACTTAATATTTTTGACAGAAGAGTGAAAAGAGGAAAATGGACCTTTTGATGGACCTTTGTGTCTGGGATATGGACGGTAGACTCAATTTCTGATCTCAGAAAGGCAGAACTGAGGTTTAACTCGGAATTTCCTAGTACTGAAAAGATAATGGAGACCAGTGGGTTTTTGGCTGTTCTCCTTCCCTAGATTTTGAGTTAAAAACCCAAAACTACATTGGACACAGAAATTAAGTATTTTCGCTGAAAAACAAGATTTTCAGCTGAAAAATTTCAGCTTAAAGGTTTTGGCTTTTATGAACTTTCCACTATTGGCTGCAGGTAAGTACTTTATCATCTTTTTCTGCTGTTCTTCCTGCTTTTCTTTTCTCTCCATTGGGGTTCACTGATGTAGAAATGTCACAGAAACAAAGCCTTACCTGAAGCTGATTTAGTGAACTGGAGTTTGGGAATATTTAGCTTAAAAAAAAAACCTGTCCAACTAAAACTTTGATCGGACTTGATTATTCTGATTTATATTTTAAGCAGGAAGTATTTTGAAAGATGGGGTATAAATGTGGTGCAGCTAAGCAAGAAAACAAATCAACTTTTTTCTCTGCTGAAGCTTGCAGTAGTTTTACTAGCTTAGAGGTCCTTCTGAACAGAAGCACAGACGTATCAACGTAGAGAAGGTAGCGATGGCAGAGTTGTACTTACTATCAGTGAGTAAGTGCCTGTGTGGGAACTAAACATTCTTTTAAGTCCCCAGAGAATGCCACAGCATGGTTTTAGCCTTTTAAAAGAGAAATCATTTGGCTAGCATTAAAACAAAATGCTGGTAATTGTGGCTGCTTTAGATTTTTTTTTTTTTTTTTTTTTAATTTGAGCAGCTAAATATTAAGAAAACCTCCAGTTGTGAATCGGAGGCAAAACTTTCAGTAACTTGGGAATGACGGGTGGAGCCTGCAGCGCAGTATAGTTGTTGCTTTCTGAAAGTTCTGAGCACCCCAGATCATTGACTTATTCTGGACATTTACCGTCGCCAGTGTATGGACGCTGATGCGGAGGCCTGAGTGCATGAATGATACACCATTGCTTAAAGCTGGTTTCAGACTTTGAAGAGCGAGGGTTCCCTCTCGAACGTCGATCCTTTCAGTAGGCTGAAATGCATCTTACTTAAGGGAGTGGTTCCCCTTTAGTCCGTGATGTGAGCTTAGGATTCATGGTATAGCAGAGAGACAACTGCATGGAAAATACAGTAGAGTTTGACTGCTGCGTTACTGGGATTTTTCTTAAGCAGTTATTTGGAACTGATAAAATCTGTGTAAAAACCAGCATTAATTACTTGTGCACTAGTTTTATATACCAAGCAAAAATACTAGATGTGATGCAATGCTTGCTGAATACCTCATGTATTAGGTAAGTGTAAAAATAATACAAGTTTGTCCCGTATGGATTTGTGTCTCGTGGGCTACCTTAGGATACATTGTAGGGAAACAGATATAATGATATAAAACGATGAAATTGGAGTGATCTGTTGCAGGCAATTTAGTTTATTACATTGGACATGTTATCAGGTCTCTGAAACATAACTAGAAGCTTCCTCTTGGAAACATGTCCTGTCCTGTCTGTCTTAATGATCATCTGCAGTGCGTTATTATTCCTTCATTGTAACTATGTGCTTTCTGTCGGAAGCCAGCAGAGAATGCTGCTGAGGAATAAAAAATTCCTTTAATTTTACAGGAAAAATAATCCAGTTTTGTATTACGCCTTTGAAAGTTTTCAGAGGTCATCCCAGTAAACCAGGCATTGTTCTGTGAGCTGCATCATCACCATCTCAAGCAACCTGTCATATTGGTTCTTGAGGTATAGATGCACTTTTTTCTCTTTTTTTTCCCCCCTCGTTTTTGTCTGTTAAATTATATTTTTGTCTGTCGAGCCATATGCTCAAATTTGAGCTCTTAATAAAGGACTTGAAACGTTATACTGAGATTGTACAGTTCATTTAGGTAAATGCCAAACAACATGCTAAGGTCAGGGATTCTCTAAAGTAGGTCAAAATCCTCTACGATTTGAGTGTCACTGTTCTCTGGTAATTTTGCCTTGTCTTCTAAAAACACAAGTTTCTAGCCGGTATGATTGTAGAGGTACCAGTGGAAATATGAACTGCGTTCGCACCGATTTCCCCAGTGCTCAACTGAGACTTTGTACTGCCTGAAATGAGAGGTAGGTGCTCTCTTCTTCTTTTTCAAGACACTGAGGACTCAGCAACCAGACCTGTGTGTGTGTATATATATATATATATAAAATCACAGAATGAAATGTGTTGTATTTGCCATTGGCAGGTAACAAGGTGGTCAGGGTTGTGCTGGGCAGCAGGGAAATGCTGCCCTGTCTCTTACTCTTGAAGCTTTTGATAAAAGACATCTACTGGGTTTATGGCACGTGCTCTCCCCAGCTTTCCGTGGAGCCAGGCAGCAGAACAGGCGTCACCCTTTCTTTCCTTTCTTGTCTCTGGCTCGGCTGTTAACAGCCACATTTTTCCTCATTGGTGATCCTGAACTGGGGCAATTGCTACAGCACCTGATAAAATGCTGAGTAATATTTTTGGAAAACTGAGTCAATTCAGTTGGTGGGGTGTTCAACATCCAACTTTACAAGAGAATCTGCCTGGAATCTTTTAATGATCATCCTGATGGTTTTTCAGCATTAGAGAACCAAAAAACCTCTGTGAATAGTAGCTGAATGGCAAAATCGAGATCTTTGTTTTACGCCACTCGGTTGCTTACCAGGACTGGTATTCTATCAGGTAATGGTGATATGTAGGTAAGGAAGTTGTCTGAAGAAAGGAAACTTGTTTTTTCCACAGTGTGAACAATTGATCTTCTTACCAAATATTTTTGAGCCTCAGATGCCCTCTAATCCAAGCTTATTCTGAGCACTTAGCTGTTCGTGGTATTTTCCTTTAGATAAATTCTTTGTCATGTTAGTGAAGAAGGCTGTAAGTGGAGAACATGTTTGCGTGTCTTGAGATTTTTACAGTGAGCAAGGGAAGTTTTAGAACTGACAGAAGGATCTTATATCTGCACCTTATATTTATTTTTTAATTTTTCCCTCCTTTAAAAAGTGGATGCAGCACTTGACGATTTCTTCTTAGTTAGTTAGTGTACATTAAAAGTTAAATTGCGTCTTCTGAGGTCTGTGTCTGAAATGTTTGTATGTGCCAACACAAAACATGATGTCCCTGCCCGTGGCGAGAGCGGGTGGACTAGATGGTCTTTGAAAGTCCCTTCCAACCCAAACCATTCTGTGATTCTATGAGTCTGTGAAAAGTCAAAGCTCTAGCTCTACTCCTCCTTTCCTTCCAGTTCCATTGCTGTAGCTTAATATTTATTTTCGTGCTGTGTTTAAAAACGGTATAAAATGCATATCTTTAAATTCTGTCTAGATATACAGTGATTTTAAGTTGTGACTATTATCTGCCTGTTGGAATTGTCTAAGGAACAGATATCTACATCTGAAAAAAACCAGCACAGCATTTCACATTAAGTGGTACTTTTGTTGGCAGCTTCAGGGGACATGAAAGTTTGAATGGGCATAATGAATAAATTACCCTTTGACTTCAGACTGTTCCTTCAAAACAAGAATGAAATGTTGTATGGTGAGTTTGCACTGCTTTTTGCCTTCTTGTATTTCTTTGTAGGTATGCAAGAGGCTCATTTTCCTCATGATTAATTTAATCCATCATGATCTGGCCTGTGTTACAAAATGCAAGGAAAAGCATTTTTATTCTAACCAAAATGAGCATGAAGGAGTCACGGTTATTTTTTTAGGCTCTGTGACTACAAAATGGGAGAAATTCCAGAGTCTCTAAGAAGACTTAAAAGTATTTGACTCTTGCTATTGATTTTTATGTGGAATGCTTTCAGATGCTGGGGCAATTAGCAGCTAAGCTAAATACAAGCGAAGAGGGACTGCTCCATCAGAAGGTGAAGCTAATGGGCCATAAGGCGCACAGGATAATTCAAGTGTCCAGCACTAGGTCTGAACTAGCCTGCCACCAGAAGGAGCGGGGAGCTGGATACGATGGCCAAGGGCTGAATGATGCGCTGTGAATCAGTATGAGCTGTTTTAAGATGTTGCGTAGCCACGCTCGGAAATAGCTTTCAGTTGAGTAGCTGGGAAGAAAATGGGTGCAGAAAGCATCTCTTGCTTGAGGCAGTCGCTGTTTAAGCAGCAGATTCTATATGGCCCTTCTGTGGCTTGCTATCTTGTGAGTTGTTTTTTTTTTTTCTTTTTCCCTGAGAGAAAGAGAAGGAAGAAGCCACACCAGATAGGCTAAGATCTCCCAAAGTCACTTCGCTTTATTTAAAAAAGAGCCCAAAGTATAAATCCTGAGGAAGTGTCTGATATGGTCCTAAGCTCGTGGCTCCATGGTTCCATGGCTCATTTTGCAGACATGAAGAAAAATGTGACACGTGAAGCATTGACTGCGAAGAGCAACAGGTTGGCTGCCTTTTTTTTTTTTTAATCTGTGTTAACCTTTCTGCCAAATCTTAATTCTTTTCTTGTACTACAAGCATGGCAGTCAAAAGGGCATTATGTTTTTCCAGTGAGAGAATGGGTAGTTCTTATCAGCCAGACAAATTTCTTAGATTCTGTTTATAAACATATGTTGAGAAAACACTTTGTTCTCATGCAGTTTTTGCAGTTTACTTATGGTGCCAGAAGAGATGAAAACATAAGTGTAGTCACTTTTCAGAGCTACTTTAAAAGATACTCTCTTTGTTTTAATGTATCAGATAATTATTGGTTGTCTTTTCAAACACCCCCTCTCCCCCCCCCCAAAGTTTGCAAATCCTTCCACGTATGCCAGGAGATATTGCTATTTTTTAGAAATGTTTGTAAATGGGCAGTTTTGGATGAGCCTTTTTGTTAAGAGATGAATAAGAATGGGAAACTAAACTTTCTCCAAATGCTCCGACAAATTAATTGGATACCAGCAGCTCTTTGGCATTCCGCGTTTCCTTTTTAAACAACAGCAGAGACCTACCTTGACAGCCGCTCCTGCCATCGTATCATAATGCTTATCCAGCAGCATTACAAATTTTTATATACCTGTAGCACTAAACAGATAAGCCCGGTAAATCAAGCAAGAATAATCCCTGGTGTCTTTTGGAAGTTGCAATTCAATGATTTTAATGCTGTTCTTGTCTCCAGTTGGTCTCCTCTCCAGCTAGGCAAAACATTCTAGCAGGCAATGCTACATCTTCTGCCCCGTATATTAACTGCTGGCTGGAACGTGGGTAGTAACAACCTCAGATGAAACATAGATGCAGAATATTGTTGCCTCTGCTTTTCTCCATCCACGTTCCAGTGCTATTTCTGGCACGGGTAGAGGTTGAAGAATGGGGCCAAGGTATGAAATGTTGTCAGGATTTCAACTGCTACCAAACATTTGGGGGTGTCGAACATCATCCTTTTAAGCTGGTGCCTACCTTCAAGTGTATTAGTATACTGCAGAAATTTCACTCTTCCGTCTTTAAGTGCCACTTAAAAATGCACATCTAATCTTCTGTTAGTTTGAGTGCTTCATGCATGTTCTCTTCTTTCTGAAGATTGTTTCACTGGCTCTATTTCAAGAGTCAATGCAAAATCAATTGGCACTGAGGTTTGTGTTAGATATAAGCGTTAATGGCAGAAAGGTTTCCATTGACACGTTTGGGGGTGAACCAGTTCTGTCTCATCGCTCTTTTTGCTGTAATGGATAGGGTAGGTTTTTTTCCTTCATAAAGTATCAGTGGCAGGTAGTTAACATGTCTGCTTTTATAAATCATTGGCTTCTCTAGACTACTTTACAATGGCATGAAATAATAATTAAAAAAATTATAATACCCCCAAACTTTTCATCTATTGAAAGTGAGCAAGCTGAGGTAGCAAAATATTGCCTCCAATGTATACGTCGGGTTAGGAACGCAAAGCTTTTAAAAAACATAAGCAATCTGCTTACTCCCTCAGAAAATCCATTCTCTAGATTTACTTGGGTTGGGGGAAGAAGGGAAGGGGCTGACATTTATTGCATATATTTTAAAGTGAGTGCAAACCCGCTCTGTAGTTTTTACACCACGTCTGGCTGTAATGTCTGTGGCTCAGGGCCTGCCTCGCTGCAGAGGTGGGAGTGCAAGGGTAGAGGAAGTAATTTTTATTTCCTTTGTGTACTCGGAGCCTTTTAGCTAAAGAAGCTGATGAAAGCTGGGCTGCCTCACTGTCTGCTCTTGTTTTGCTCAGACTGTAATGTCATAGCGATTTGTCTCATTAATCTGTAGCCATGAGAACAAATTATGATCTGCTGTAACGGTAATTATATTAACTGAAAAGGTCATAAAAACGATAGGGAGGAAGTTGTTGTGTGTTCTAAATATCAGAGCTGTGCAATTAGTATTTTTCCTAAACATTTTTAATTAAAAAAAAAAAAAGGAAGTGTGTGTGTTTATACATATAGATGTATGTATATATGCGCATGTGAATGGGTATAGAGTTATATGTATATATGTTAAATAAAACAAAGACCATATTCATGGTTTGATATTAGCAAATGTTAATGAATCTCTGGAAATTCTCAGAGGGGAATCAGCTGATGTAGTTGAGTTTAAAAACTCAAAGCACTTGGATTAAATCCCGCACAGCAGTAGGTAATAGACATTTCCTGCTACATTTTAGCTCTTTTCTTTAGACATAAACAGCCATTTTTTAGATGGAAACTGCGTGCTTTCTAAGGAGTCTGTTTACAGTTTGGTATAGAAGAGGTTTTTAAGTGAATGCAAATAGAGGAATTTAAAAAAGAAACGGAGCAGTGCCTTTTGCGAGTGATGCAGAACTGGGGTCGGGGGTTATGGAGTTGCTGAGAACCTACAGCTGCGCCTTCCGACAGGAGAAATCCCTCGTGGGTGAATGTCAGGTTATGTGCAGCGGGAGAAGTTGCTGGGGTCCACATTCAGTAATGATTCAAGAAAAGCAGTTAATGATTTTTGGGCTGAGCCATTAGTCTTCCAAAACTTTAAAATGGAGTAGCAGCTGGAAAACCTGAATTTTGCCTTGTGTTAAGAATTGGACAAATACTGAAACAAAAGTCTGATATATATAATGTTCAACAAATAATGTTCACCTTTGGACACCTGTCCGGAAACGTATCGGAAACAGAAGAACAGAAGCTGTCCATGCAGGAGAGCAGAGATGGTGTTTTCAGAGAAGAAGGAAGAAATGATCCTTCCATTGAGGAAAAGGTTGAAGTGAGAGTATGTGATGGTTTTAGCTGTATCTCCGTGTTAGGAGGGTTAGCTGGAAGCTGCCGTTTGCTCCATACCTTCTCATAACTCTACAACAGGAGTTTGTCTGCCTGGAGATTATGACCTCTGATGTGGCCAAAAATTTACAAAACAATCTACTTTGTTCTCATCCCTCTTTCTATTTTGTTAACTGCTGTTTTTAAAACCACTTTAGTGGTAGTGATAGTCCTGAAACTGTAAATACACCGTTAATCGATGAACCGTTGCTTGCCTTATTCTTCAGACAGCCTGAAAGCATGTGATGAAATAAGCTTTGGGCATTTCAGATCCTAACCATGTTTTCATCCATAAAAGCTCCATTTTGAGATCAGACCTGAGGGTTCTGTGTTTCTCAGTGTTTTCTCCTCAACAACAGCCCCAGCCTGCTGCTTGGGGAAGAGAAAGAACAGGGCAAGCGCAGCTGATACTTCTCCAGCATAATCTCCCAGTCTCCAGCTGTTTTCAGTGCCTCCAGCTGTTTTGGGCTCAGGGGATTTCCTGAGCTGGTTATTGTCTCTGTGTGTTTAATAACCCTCAGTACTTTTCTCTTTCATGAACTTGTCCCTCTTGAGCTGAGGTAAACCCCTTCCATCTTGCTAAATGAAGGGGAATTCCTGCTACCACCTCTGTTCCAGTCGCTGGGGTGGGAAATACGAAGCCTGCTGTCCTAGAATATAGGATGGATTCTTAAGTTCAGGGAGGGGAAATACAGGGGTTACAAAGGAAAACAGCAATGTTGAAGAATATGGATAGTTATTGCTACAGTTGAAGTGTTGTGCTGAATATGGGCATACGATCAAGAAGAAAATCAAAACACTAAAAAAAGAATTCCACGTACCAAAGACAGAAATCCTTATTCCAATGACTAGGCGTTTGAGTCTTTGCAGTGGCTGACTGTTTGTCTTGTCAGTTCTCTTGCTCTCATAAATATGGCTTTATTTATAAAATATTAGCTTTCAAAAGGAAGCAATCAGGAAATGAGTAACTTTGTAGTCACAGCTGGGTTTTAAAAGTGAAGATAAAATAGCAAGCCCTTACCGAGGAGCTCCATCCATTTTGTGTGCTGAATGATGTAGGAGTTTTATGAAAAAGCAGCTATTGATTCTGTAGCACAAGAAATTAATGGACTCTCTTTTCTTATTTTTGGCATTAGATGTTGTTCCTGTCTTTGATGTCAAATATTGAAAATGATTTTTTTTGTTGTTGTTGTAGCTTCCTGATTTCAAAATAACTTTGATAAAGTGTAAAAATTTAGGAAATTAACCAAAAATGGGGGACAGAGCTTCAGCCGGTGGAGCCAAACCAGTTCCCTGTAGGTGGGTCCCTGGCAAGGTAGGACTCCTCAGCAGGACAGCACAGCTTTCTTCCATCCGCACCCAGGGTACCCCCGGGACGCTTCCACCCAGTCTGGGAGCCTGCGGCACTGGGGGGCTGAGACGGGAACTGAACGCCAATTTGGGTTGTAGGGGAACGTTTGGTAGCATCTGTAAGCGTATATAACTTATTCGTCTTGCTTTCTGCCCTGTCCTGGTCCTCACACTTTCCCTGTGTGTTCTTCCCTTCCTTCTCTTCCTCTTCAGCCCTTCACAGACAGGGTGGTCTGTCCGTCCCCTTGCCGTGTGGCACATGACAGGAGCATGGAGAGAAACCCTCTTCTGCTCCTCTCTGCCGGAGCCCCGTGCCACGAGCTGGGCTTGCCTGCGAGGGGCAACACGGAGCGGTGGCGCAAGCACGGTTCAAGAGTCAGCAGGGATGGAAAGGGGGCAGATGACGCCCGATGCAAACTGAATCTCACGGAAAAATCACTTTTCGCCTTTCAAGGTCTGTTTAAAGAAGTGGCAAAGTGATAACCAAGTGCTCATTGCAAGTGTATCAAGAACTAGTGATAGAAAGCTGAAAGATATGCAGGAAAGACACTGTAACATTAAATGTGAACTGTGTATCAGAGGCTTGTGACCTCTTCAGTTTTGGATGAGGTTTCACGGGGATGCCAGAAAGCTTATCCCTGACATGGCAGCCAGGTTTTTAAGTCTGTGCTCCAAAGCATGAATATTCTAGAGTTTTTCGGCAAAATAGTGGTAAGAATTTTCTTAAAATAATCTGTTCGGCACACACAGTTTTTTTTATACAGCTAGACTGTCAGCCTGAAGATAGACTGCAAGCACTGAAAGTGTTTTAAGTTTGGTATAATAACCAGCAACTTGCCCTTATACTGTAAATAGTTAGACAATCTGCAAACATTGCTCTCTGCACAACAGCAGTAGCATCTGTTAGCATAAGAATTTAGTCTAGTTTGTTTAGTTCCTAGTCAAGAACTTTTAAGACGATGTTTTGCCTTTCTTTAATCAAATTCTGCTTTAATTGCAAGTGGGAGAAATTATGCAAATGCTGGGAATGCTGCAAATACTACCATTGTGGCAATTTTAGAAGGAAGCAAAGCAGAGTCCCTTAAGCCTACATCTGGCCGCCTGGGCTGCAGCATGTCCTGAACACCAGCAGCGCAAGCACAGTAATACATCTCTTAGCTCTGCGTGACACCTGGGATGTTCTAGATCTCCTTGGCAGTGCTACAGCAGCGCTAGGAGCTGCTCGAACGCCGCTGCTCGTACGCCCTGCGGAGTCACAATCTCATCCAGCAGAACAACTGGATGCTAGCGTTAGTAGGAGAAAAACCTCTTTTTTGAATAGTTTGGCGCATCGAAGTGTTACCAAGAAGTTATTACTATTAAAATAAATGTTGCCAAAAGGCATCTGTATAATAACAGGAATTGAATTTGAGTCATATGTGACAGCACCTTTCAAGGGCTGTAGATACGGTAAAATACAAGTCCATATATTTACATAAGTACTTTGTTGACGTGGAAGTACGCACTCAGCGAAAAAGAAATTTCATTTACTTTCATGCATGTATTGAGTATAAATGTTTTGACGCTTCTCCCATTTCTGTTCCTTTAAAACTCGTGCTATCAATCTTTGGGACATGCTCTCAAAGAAGAGCTGCTCTCTCCAAACATATATGTCAGTTTTTTTTTTTTGTTATGTCATTGGTATAAAATCAGCTTGAAAACGATGGTTTTCGAAGGTTTGGGGAGGGGGGGGTTGATGATTACTCAGTTAGTTTTTGGGTGTGTGACAGTCTTTTCATGGCATGTAAGTGAATTTTAACTTACTGAAGAGATACGGACACAGAGAATGAAGAAGAATAATGTTTAGGGGTTACTAATTCTTTGATTTAATAAAGGGAATGCCTTTAATACCTTTCTTACTCTTTTTCATTTTGTTTTAATTAGTTTGTGCTGTTTAATCTACTTCGTAGTTACCAACCACCAAAGAACAAAATATATTTCACTCATTATTTCCCTTCAACTGGACTCCCACATTAAGGCGATTATAGCCTGTAACAAGTGCAGTGAATGCCCAAACGGCGTCCAAGTCCATGCTTCAAGGGGAAGCAAAGTTATTTTTATGGGCCTGAAGTGCACCGTTTCTCTGATAAAGGCCACTGTTCTGGAATGAAGGTTAAATGGGAACGATGGTCCCCTGCCAGCCTGCCGGAGCGTTGGGGTCGTGTAACGTTGTCACTAAGACAGAGAACAAGCCAGGGCAAGAAATAGCTTCTGAATAATTTTCTTTATCTGTTAACCACTCAGGAGGCTGTAGCTGTGATAGTAGTGAAGCTCAGTTATTTAAAAACACTGATAATTATGGGATTAGTAAGTGTTGGTTGCTGTGCTATGTAGCTTATCCTTTAACTATATTTTTAAGGAATATCCAACATTTAGTTAATAGTTTGTTTCCTGTTTTACATATTAGTTGCCTCATTTTGCTCAGTAGTAATAAGTTCCTAATATTTAAGCAAACCGGACTGTTTTGTTCAGAACGTGTTTACTAATAATTTTATTATTTGCTAATGTGGGGGGATCATTGTCCCATGATTTTTTTTAAACTCCTCAATCTCAATAGAAGAAGTGTGTGCTATTTGGAAGAGTTTTTCAGTTGTATGATGAGAAATCTTGAAATTGCCTATTTATTGATGTGAAGAACATCATGTGACTAACTTATAACTTCCTGATGTGTATGGATTTGATTTTTTAATGGGGATTTTAGTTCTTTATTTCATGAGGAGAGAACAAAAAAAAAAGGAGAAGACTGAAGTATTTTATAGGTCTATTGCAAAATTGGAAAGCTAGATTCATTCACAAAAAATGAATGTATAGAACAATTCTGGATAAAAAGCTTTATATGAGTGCTTTGGACCAAATTAATGGAGCTGTATTGATTTACAGCAGCTGCCTCCAACCTGTCCCCCTTATCAGAAAATTGGTATGCTAATAAATGAAGTAAAATCAGTCAGAAGACTGCAATGGGGTAACAGTGAATTGAGTGTTGAGGGTACTGCTGTGGAAAAATAGTCTCTGAAGATGCCTTAAAACCATGCTTTCGCGTATTTGAGCGCTCAGCAGTAACAGCTTAGCTTGAAATGGAGGGGTCCCGGGGCGTCAGCAGGGGTGCTGGGGCGGCAGGAGGCCGCTGCCTTCGGATTGCCTCCCTGGGTGGACACGTGCGCGCCTGTGGATGCGTGTTCTCCGCTTAGCGTTTGAGCAAGCTGAAATTATAGCTGCTGAGAGATATTTTAGCAGAACACGTGCACGTGTGGATACCTAACTATGGCTTTTACATTGTCCTTCCAACACTTGTTCTGCATGGCTTATCATGGCATTTCAATGGTCAATTTATAAACTCTGCATCAATATTGAAATACTGTTTTAAAGATTGCCTTCAGGTACGTTAGGCAGCTAGACACCAATGCACTTAGATATCTATTAATTTGTAATCTTAATTGAGTATCTTGTTCTCTTTGCCACTTCAATAACTTTTGCTAACATTGTGTTGAAGTCTGGGAGGCTTTTGAGGATGTTGGATATTTTGACTATTTCCATTTGCTTCGTTTCGTTGGGTTTTTTAAAATCTGATCTTTAACAGTGACATAGAGAAAATGATGCGTCTAGCAATGGGAATGCTCCTGGGATCCTGCGTGGTGGCTGAGCAGCGACCAAAGTCTGCGAATGTATTTATAGTTTGGTATTCGCACAGATCCCCACCTGGCAGTGCTGGGGTGCTGATGTACTGGCAGACCGTTAGAGTTGTTGCCAGAAATGTTGACTTGGCGTGTAAGCCTCAGGTGATTGATGGCAAGGAGGGGGACCTGCCGGTCCCCAGCTGTGGTCACTGCTAATGGAGCCAGGGAGGATTTCACTCACATTTTGCTTCTCGGTTCCCTTCTGTTAGCTGTTGATGTAGGAAGTTCAGCCCGCTGCCCGTTTTTAATCAGGCTTCTTTCACACGCCCTCCTCGTCGTCGGTGATACCGGCTGGTTGGCATGCAGTAACCGTGGTGTACGTGCAAGGGGAATAAACACGTGGCACTGACACGCTGCTTGGGTTTCGGCTCCTGGTGCCTGTAACATTAGCATTTAAACCTAGATAATTGCTAGTAAGCGTGGCTCTGTGGGGTTGAATTTTGCATGGTTTCTCGGGAAAGACTTGAGTCATTTAAAACCCTGAAGGGCTGGAGCTGGCGCTTGGCCGTGGGCAGGGTGTTGGGCAGGTCCTGCTGCCGGGTGGGCTCTGGCTGGGGAGAGCAGCGCACCGGCTCCAGGATGCACTAGAAAGATTTCTGTTTAATTGCCATCTTTATGTGAAGAACAATCTTTATTTCGAGATGTTTGAAACCAGAAAATCTATGTAGAGCTTCAAAATAATAATGTCAAATGTTTTGGAACTTAAAAAAAACCTGTTTTCTGCGATGCATGAAGATCAGTGTTTAGAAACGGCTTGGCAGCGTAACATCTTGTGTCTCTGAAACGTTGCACGTGAGATACCAGTAAAAATGATTCCCTCCCCCCTTGTTTTATCCTGTTGTATTTGTCTACGTCAGAACCACGGGGGGGCGGAAATAATACTAATTGCTTCAAATCATCATCTCGTAAGGCAGTGTGTGGCAGCTCCGCTTGCTCCGTGTCGCTTTGGCCGAAAGAGGGAGGCCTTGCCTGCCTCCATCCCTCCCTCCTCCCCCCAGCTCGGGGGACTCCGCGCGAGGTCGGTCCCTTGGGCCGTCCTGCACCCCCACCCGCCCGGCTCCCCACCTCCTGGCCTGCGGAGGCGACGTCCTCCCTCCTTTCCAAAGAATAACAACTAAAATAAGTAATAATAATAGTTGTTATTTTCTGCCTTTGGTTAAAGGCTGCAAATCAGGACCTGTTTCTAATGAAAAGGGGAATTTGAGATAATCCTTAGGTATTCGAGAAGACACTCTGCAAAGCAGTAAGAAATGTCAGTTTGGGGTATTGACGGGCTGATGTTTACAAGCTTAACTACAAACTTTGGGGGAGCTCAATTTCTGTGTGGTTACCTGGTTAACAGTTAAGTGTTAAACCAAAAGATTTTTAATCTGGGAAAGAGTAAAATGACGTTTTCTGTACGCTTTCCACCAGTACTCAAGAGATGACTTTTTAGAAACAAAGGGGAATGTTATTGTATAAAATTTAATAACACTTTCCAACTGTAGCTCTAAGATAGGTGCTTAAAATTTGGCTTTTCAGCTTGAAGTACGTAGGCTTATAATAAATTTTTCTATTGACAAACTGCACAAAAACCTGTTTTCAGAAATTTTCTGATAGATGTAGGGAACCGTTTAGGCAGCATACTGAAATGGTTAGGCAAGCCTTGTAATTATGTCGGCTACCGAGGAGAAAGGTACTTTTCTTATATTTACTTTTACCCAAGAGTAATGTAGCCATAAGAAATCGTGCTTAAATCATGTTGTGTTTCCAGTGGAGATGTACGACCTGTGCATATGTGTGTGTTTTGTGGTGACAGCAAGCATCTAATTATGAATAGAATGTACACAGATTTTGATTTGATGCTCTATTGCCACCTTCTGCTCATACATCTTTCCACCACACACTTGTGATGCAGTAATATGCTGCACTAGGGAACTTGCATTAGAGATGACATTTGATTATACAGGGTTTTAAGGAAGCAGTGCCAGAAGGAAATGTCGGTTCCTCTTCTGAAGTCCTGAATGCAAAGCCCTGTTTAAATAATACAAGAAAAATGTCTTCTGTAGGAAAATCAGGGATAGTTTTTATCGTTTTGAAAACTAAGAGGCAAGTCACTTCTCTGACACAGAGTAGCTCAGTCTGACTTCGATTAGCTTAAAAGCTCACGAATCGCAAACCGAAGCTGACAGTATTCGTGTATTGCATTGTGAATCGCAGAATTTATGAGACTAATTTAACCTTTAAACATTTTAATAGGGAATAGAAGCCATTGTAGAAGTAGTATTGACTACTTAAAGTGTATTGATTTGTTCCGAAGATTTCTGTTTGGTGGTCTCTGGAAAGCCTGCCCCTGAAGGTTTATCTTGTCAGCATTTATGACTTATTATATGGCCCAAACACTGACTCTAGCTCCTCCTGCTCCATTAGGAACTCGATTCAGGCAGAGGGAAATAGAAAATATCAGCTACCTTGGGATACTACTAGTAAAAATCTGTCCTTCTTGAGATATGCTGGAAATAACGTGCAATTTAAATTATAGCTGAAAGGCATATTAATCCTCTAGTAAAATTTGTGATAGAGAGGGAACAGAGGAAACTCGATGGTGTTCCTAATGGGTACCTTCAGCTAGGAGAATTAGATAGGAAGAGAAGCAGCCTTGAAACTTCACAGATTCTGAGATCCGTGAGGAGGCGTGTGTCATTATATACCAGTTTCTTCTTCCCCTCTTTTGGCATGACTTACTTAGAAGCTACATGGGTAGCAAATTCTTTTTGTCTGAACGTGCTCAACACCTGCAGTCTGTGAGGATAAAGAATGTGAAATCGGAGTTGTAGGAGAAATAAACCTGGCGAGCTAACAGTAAGTGTTCTGTGGAGGATAGCGGGTCCCCAACTGCATCGTATTTTACCCGTGTTGATAAACAGTGCAAAATAGTTTCTTCAGACTTAGAGAGGCAAATGAGATGCATCTTGATATAACTTGACGACCTTGATGTTAAAGGCTAGAAAAGAGATTTGTCTTGTCTGTTACGCTGCAGTAGAAATTGCTGTGGCTGCTGAAGCCGGCTGGCTGCTGAGCTCAGGTACAGCAGTACCTACGGTAACTCAGACCACGGTGTTGGAAACAAGCCAGCGGTCACTTGTTACTTCCTGACAACTGGTTGTTCAGTTTGCCTTCATCCTTTAAAAAACCAAAAAATCTCTGCATCCACCTTGGTGTCATTTTTACCTAAATGAGTCTCTAAGCATGAAAACTTCTGTGCAGAGCAGGAGCTGGGCTAAGCGTCGCCTCTAAGTTGCCCTGGCTTTTTATGTGGAGTAGGTGAGATTTTGAGCGTGCTTACAGCGTGAGTTCTTTCCCCACTCAGGACCACGCTTGCTTTTGCCTGGACCTGCAGTCTTGTGGCCCTTACACTGTAAGGCTGTGGTTTTTTCCTCACTTTTTTCTGTCTAGTTTCGCTTAAGGAAAAGACTATTTGCTGAGGAGAGCATAAGTAAGTAATATCATGTCAATAATAATTGCAGTAATAGAAAATAAATAATATCTATTTTGCAAAAGTTACATGGTTACACAACTGATAGATGGGAATTGGTCTTCAACTTAAGTATTATTAGGAATTATTTGGGTTTATATATTAGTTGTCTAAATATGACAGCAGCATTTTTTTTCAGGGGTTCCTATTTTGGCTTTCATTGCTTTCCTGCTTGGGATGTTTAAGTTCGGTATTTCTTGGGTTTCAGCTTTTGTTGCTTTATTTTCATCGATAGTTCACTAGACAACAACCAACCTTGTAAGCATCTGGTCCTTAGCGGTAAATTTTATTTTGAAATGCTGTTCTTAACACATAAGAATTGCAAATTAGGTTGAGGTTGTCACAAAATGTAAAATAACTAGGGAATCACAGAGTCATTTCAGTTTCTGAGGGAACCTGGATTTTAGTCAACTATGTTTGGGGGGGTTTTTTTACACTATTTTTGTTGTTTTTTAGTGTAGTATCAATAAATGTATTTAAAAATTGGCTCTCGCTTGCAGCTATTTTTCAGGACACTGTTTCCGAGTGTAGTGAAATCTTGACATTTAGTCAAGCTTTGACATTTTCTGTTAGACCAGTTTAAACCTTCCTTCGTGAAGGTGCATTTCAATAGACCAGAAAATGGCAGTCAGAGGGTCACCTCTACTTCTGACTTGTTAGACAACAAAGTAACATCAGGATTGAACTTGGTCTCTATCTGGAGCTACAGGATGTGTCAAATGAAGCTGAAACTCCAGAACGCCCTTTTACTTCTTGTTTTTACGCTTAGTTTTATACTAAGTTCTGACTGAGTGTCCTGGTTTAACCCTATCCCAGCCGAAACCAGGACACTGAGTCAATTAAATAGAAACAGTAATTAAATTATTATGTCTACCTAATGTTCCCATCAAAGCTATGGAGAGAGTTTTTCAATATAGATCATGTTTCATTTTGTTTGTGTCATTGAATGAACTTAAGCAAGAAGGCCTGTCCTGTTAGAAAAGATCTGCTGCTTAGAAGGGAGCTGGGAATTGGCTCTGGGCAAATCTAAAATGATGACAGCCCACAGCTTGGATTGACAGCTCTTGGGGTTGCAAGCCCTTCCATTCTTGTATCTTACATATCTACACAATGGCTAATAATTGCCTTCCCGGGCTCCACGTTTTTTGATGCTAAGATTAGGAGAAAGGTTTGAATTAGGAGGCCTCTGAGTTACTTCTGTGTTTGTGTTTGGTTTTGTTTTGGTTTTTTTTTTTTTTTTTTTTAAAAAGGCTGCATGTTAGATGTCTGCTGTTGCTCAACCAGCATAAAAAAAAATATTCCACAAGTATCTGAAAGGTCGTGTATCTGAGCACATGAATTTCTGCATGACTGGTGATTGTTTCTTGGCCTCCATTGAAACAATCTCTATTTTTGAACAGGTTAGCTCAACCTTTATTGTGTGTACAGAGGTAGCATATTAATATGAATTCCAACACAATAGCGTACTTTGTTAGTCTGTATAGTTCCCTGGATTTGCTTTATCTTCTTGTGTTAGTTAGCTTCTGTCTGAGTGTGAAGAAACTTGAGTATTTACCTGCTGCCCTTCACTGCGTCGAAAAGAAGCGTTTTCCCAATCATTATCTGCTTGACGCATTGTGGTGATTTTTGTGGACACGTTGTCTTCTGTTGTGTTCCTGCAAGCACAATGTTCACGTTGAGTTGTTTCATCAAAGTTGTCAGAAAACTAGATGATGCCTCCTGCCTTTGATTGTCTGCTTGGGCATTTCCGTAGGGCATTCCTGAGTGATTCTGGAAAACTACCTTGTGATCTCCTAGGCAGAACAAACGGGGATTTCAAGTTAGAGAATCTTTTTGCACCATAGGAAAAACCAAAACCTACATTAAAATGAAATTCCACAAACTGTTTCTGGATTAAGTTTTTGTTTAGGAAGCAGAGAAGGTAGGAGAAGCATTGATGAGCTTTTGTGGCTCTGTCTCTGGGAACCTGAGTGCAAGCTGATGTATGGAAAATTTGTATTTAACTTTTCTGTCTCAATGGGTAGGAGATTCTTTCGTATTTGCTGTACAGATAGGCATAATTGGATTCTGCTGCCTCGCTCCTGTAAGGAATAGGGGGAGTTAAGTGGATCTGATGAGGATGTTTTCATTCCCTCTTTATCACAGAAAGGCTGGATCACAGATGCATTTTTGTGCATAGAAAATCAAAAGGTCGGAGGAGGGCACGGTCTGTTTTTGCCAAAGAAGTGCCTGTGATCTGCAAAACAAGATGGTTGTCCGCTTTTAGTGTGAACTCAAGTAAGAAGTTGTGCTGTTGAGAAAGAGATGGCTGTTTAATGTCCTGTGTTTAACACGGAGGAGTCGGGATTTAAAAGAAGAAAGAGGCGTGTTGTTGGGTGCCACTTGCGGAGGCTCTTTGGGAAGGCAGCAAAGAAAAAGGCAGACAAGCAGAGGGATTGGCACGTCCAGGGGTTGAACTTTCCGGCAGCTCTAGATCGAGTGTCTGAATCCAGTTTTTTCTCAAATTCCCAGTGATAAAACTGAAGAAAGATGTCAAACTGCCTGTTAAGATTAAATTGATCCATGCTGACGTTCAAATATATTTATTCTGCACGGGCAGTCTGCTTGGTGCCCCGTGTGTAGCTCTGTCTTCCCTCTGGTTTCCTTCTGGGCACGCTCTACCCCGGGCACCGTGGCAGCCGCAGTCACACGCGTTGCTTCCCGCGCCGATTGATGCTGGGTGATGCTGCTCCGCTGCCCCTTCCCACATACGCATCGAAAAAGATGGGTTTTTTGTCTTCGGCTGGTAAGGTTAGCTTTCAGTCTGTTCAACAGGGAAGAAAGTGCCCCCAGGATATTGGTCAGGGACAGCATCCTGTTGTGTGAAACACTTAGGTTGGTTCTGGGCCCTCCTGACGTGAGGGACAGAGCTCTCGTGGTAGCAACACTCTGTACCAGTTGCAGAATGAAACATTGGCTTGGCGTTTTTGCATAAGCTGGTACTGAAATAGAGCAAACTTCTGCCATTTTACTTTAGTGAGTGTTGAGGTAATGTTTTTGAAATTGTGGAGTACGTTCTTGCTGCCGATAAGAAATGGTGCAAGAAATCTTTCAAGGACTGCTTGTGTCTGATGTAGGCAGCTCTGCCAGTGGGTGGGTTTGAACTGCTGCTCGTGTCCTCTCTTCCGTGCACTGGGTTGCTCATCAAGTCATTTCAGGGTCAGAAGGTAAATGGCCATTAATGCCTAGGCTGTATCCTTGAACCTCCCTCTGTGGTTACCTCTTCCAGAGCTGTTGGCAGGTGCGTGAAGGAACAGGCTCGCTTCAGCTCAGGGTGGTTGTCTTTCGGTAAAGCAAGCGGCAGTGAGTGGAGACCTACATTAGAGCTGTGCGGGACTTGAGAGCATGGAACTAGGAAATGACCTAATCGACGAAAAGACGAGAACACCAGAAACGGAGGAGGGAAAAAGGATGGGAGTGGGGTGCGGAAGAGTGAGGGCAAGATAGGAGAAAAAAGAAAGGAAACAACAGTTGGGGGAAGATAGAAAAATGTCAGGCTAGGGCTTTCTATCTGAAATACACTGAAGGATTGACCAAGGTTTGTCCTGCTTACCAGTGCATTACATGAGGGGAGTTGAAGAGGAAGAGGGCATAGATCCCTGGACTAACTATATACCTTATTCTTAAATGAAGGAGGAGAGGTCTAATTTATACTTTGGAATCATTGAAGATTTGCGGTGCTATCTAGGTCTGCATTCGTTAGAATCTTTTTTGAAGATGACTGTGATGTTTCCTTGAGCGTGGGTCAGCGCATCCCAATTAAGCCCACGTCTTCATTGCAGTGATAAATAGTAAACTTCCATGCTAATATCTGTCTTTGAGAAATGCGCACTAGGGATAATAAATGAAAGAAGGTCAATGGGAAAGTGACCACAGCAAACACAGCTGCCATCAGCTATTAGAGTGCAAACCTATTCCCTTATGTCTCAGAACAAGCCCTCTTCTCTTCTTTCTGTGTGAGGGAAGGTCAAGAAAATGGCTCCCTGTTTTCACAGATGTGACTCCTGGATTGATTGGCAGGCTTGAATATCGCGTCATATGCTCTTCTGGGCAGTTAGACATCCATTAGGAAGCCCTGTGTCTAATGGTGCTGCGTATGAGTTCTCTTGTGTGTTATGGTGTCCCAGTGGTCATTCCCCATCTATACCTGTGAACTTGGTACATTTCCAGAGATCCAGATACTGCAGTTAATGGCAAGGCTTAGCATCTGTTTGAAAGAAGTCAGTGTTTGCTATTGTATAGGTCTAGTGTCTCTTCAGCCACCTGGGTGGGATTTTTCAGTACGCGGTTTTGAGCCCTAGATGGTTTCCCGTGTTGTACTGCAGCTGTCAAAAGCGACGGTAATGAGTCTGCAGCTAACTAAGGATCTGCCGACAGCAGGGGAAGAAAGGAGCTGCGTAATTGCATTATCCTTTTTACTTGCAGAGAGCAAATGCTTTAGAACCTCCGCTCTTCGTTGATACTAATGCCTCTGGAATCCCTTTGTTTATATTAAACCTCAGCCAGTTGAGGATACCCCTTTGAGGTTTAGTAGCTCAAATCTGAGCCTGGCATAGAGCTATACGTAATTTCAGGGGTCATAATCCTAATGTATCTCTGCTTTTCAATTCCGTTCAGTTCCAGCCTTTAATTGAAAAGGAAACATTTTATCCCTAATTGTATGATTGATGCTATTTCTGTCCTGTCCAAACCAAGCACAGTTGTTTCTTAGCAGTCTCAGCTTTTTGAATTAAAAAAAACTTGACTTCCCATTCCAGAAACTTTATTTTTAATGATTTTGGAGTTGTTCCTTACATTATAACTTCTGTTGTGTAAGCCAAGAACGTTGTTTTCTGGGAAGTCGTTGGCTTTCCATCCTGCTAACTCTCTGCAACATCACTCAGATTATCACAAGGAACCTGGTGAGATGGTGGCTTTCAGTGTCCTGTGGAGCCATTTCTGCAAACAATATGGGGTCTGGTCCCACTTCATTTAGGTTAGCAGTAAAATTCCTATGAATTTCAACAGGGTCATTGTGTGTTTGTTTTGTGTGGGTTTTGTTTCTTGTCTTCTTGTGTCTTTTTTTTTTTTTTTTAAGCTTTCTCCACTACTTTTTGTGTAATCTAGCCAATTCTACAAGTGTCAATACGATATCCCCACTAAGATCTACGAATACGTATTTCAAACACTTTACATGCCATTTCTTACCATGGTGGGTGGTAAACGCGACATCATTGTACACAAACTGCTGTTCTTGGTGCCAGGCAATTGCTGTGTGGAGTACGGCGCTGTCCTAGCAGGGTTAACTTGTTGGGAGCTGTACTTAAGAGGGAATGTTTAGTTGCAGTCCACCTACCTTCTAACAGCCGACGTGCCTGAAGAGCGGACTAGGAGAGGGCAGGGTGTTCTCCCAGCCGGCTTGGTCTTGCGGCCATTGGATTTGCTGGTGGAGCTCCTGCTGACGTTAGAGAGGGGATTGCTGAGCCAGAGAAGCGTGACCTTCCAGCACGGAGTCATCTCTTCTCTGGGCTGGACCTGGCCAGCATAGCTACGTGCTGTCCCTCACTAAGGGCGAATACGCCACGAGCCAGTGCAGCTTTTAGTAACCGGGACTTGACGTGCCGTATACCATGTGAAACAGCCTTGTGGTAGGAAGTGGTGCCATCCAAGAACACTGAACCCTTCACTTGCTTTTCTAATTATGAATAGGCAGTATTGTTGGATTTGAACGGAAACCTTTATGAATATATTTAATTGAAGATACCGGAGGCTTACAGAAATACAGAACATTCTATATATGTTAATTTGTAATTAAAATTCATTATTAATGAAATACTTATACTAACAAACCACATCTTTTTTTTTTTTTTAGAGATTATGTTATTAGACCTTTATGAATTTCTGAGTAAACCTTGTGATCAGGAGCTTGCTTGCTTGCTTTATCTTCATTAAAGTAAATTACCCCTAATAAAGATTTTTTTTGTCTCTCTCCCCGCCCCCGGTAATGTCTCAAGTCCTTTTGGGTAAGGAAAGATCTGCTTATTAGGGTTATTCAAGGGCAATGTAGACTAAATTTTTCTTGATTTCTGATTGGGAGCAGGAGATGGCATAGTGATTTTTCAAGAGGAGCCCTGTGTATGTATAAACGGTGACCCTTTATAATGCTGTCAGCCATTTGACAGAAGGATTAATTTACACATAATATTTTGCACTATTAAGACACATTTTTTGCACATCCTGACACATTTTACAAGCATTATCTTGGTTTTGTTCTGTGCTGCCTGCCAGCTAATATCTCCAGTTAACAGCTAAGAAAAGAAGGATGAGGAGATGTGTCTGTATAGAATGGGGATATTAGGCAAAAATACGAGAGCTTTATCATGTAGAATTGGTTTCATCGCAACAGTAATGCCAGTCTTTTGCCCTCTATCTACACACCCTCCCTAAAATTTAAGTAAGTATTTTTTCCCGTTTCCTAAGTAACGCATGACATGACTAAGACTAAGTTGCAAATTATGGATCAGAGCATCATTTCGTTTGCGTTCAGAAGCGTTTCACTGGTCAAGTTTTAGAGGGTAAGATCTGCATGCAACAAAGAGGAACAGAGAGGGATGTCCTAAATCCAGATTTTGTTTTCTCTCTGGATGCACGTAGGAGACACTCCAAAGAGAAATTTTTTTCACGGTGCTGGAGTTCATTGGTCCCACTCGCTGTTTTGTCAGGCAGTACATAGATCTCTGAAAACTATTTGAAGATGTGACTATAGGAATGATTTTCTTTTTCCTTAAATGATATTTTTGAGAGGTGTAAGTATATCTCCAATATATATGAGAAGGTTTCAGTTATGTTCAGTATGTGCCAGGAAGAAAAACAGATGCTTTTTTTTTTTCTGTGGCAGCTGAGCTGAAGTCAGTGCTGATGTTTTTGTTTACAGCACGTCATCTTAGAAGCAGACTATTGAGAAGATTTCTTGTTTTCTTTCAAGTCCGATATTTGAAGTCTTAATTGTCATATTCTCCTGATTTTCTAGTCTTGAGACAAGGAAATTAAACACTGACATTGGGTGTTGGGGAGTATGACCCTAAGATGCTAATGAAGCCACATACTGTAATTACTGGTTAGAAAATGATATGTAAAGTAGTCACTGACCAGACAAGTCTGATGTATCACTCGTTTTAAAGAGGGGTTATTTTTGCTATTTTTTTCTTCTGGGTTTTTTTATGAGCTTTAGATTTGTGTTTTTCAGTCCCTCTCAGTTTGAACGCAAGACGCTTGCTGTAGGAGGAGGTAATGGGAAGAGACAATAGCATCTGCGTTAGTTGCTAATTTTAACCTCGAGCTATCTTTTCTCTCAGGATGCACTGTGCAGACAGAAGAGCTTGTAGGTGAGTAGGGAGCAAATAATTTTCTGCAAGTAAACTAATTACATGCCAGACAGAAATGATTCTGCCAAGATGACTGATCTTCCTTCAGAATCATTCCAGAAGTTTTTTCAGCTTCCAAACTGGAGTAGGAGGCTGGTAGGTAGTAGCTCTGTTCATGTAAGCTGTGACTGAATCCAAATAAATATGAGAGGCTTGAGCCTTTAGTGGGTGTCTGCTATGTTAGACAGTGCCAAAGCCGCTCTGAACACATGTTCTTACGGGAAGCTGAAGTTCTTTAGTAATAAAGAAACCAAAGAAACCAAAGCTTTTTGGTATTGATTCCGCATGCAAAGTTCCTAAATTAAATTTATGTTTTGGGACAAGGGGATAAAACGGGGTGCTAGGTGCTAGGACTCACCAAAGTCTCGTACCTCAGTTTCCGAGTGCCCTGGTTATATGGGTGATTATAGCTGAGGAAAACAATTTTCAGAAACAATTTGCTTGATGAATTAGCCTTCTTTCTTGATTGCGGATTGTCTGCAAACAGATTGCAATTTTAACAAACTTGTTTGCTATTTATAATCGTTTTGTGCATAATAATTTTTTTTTTGTGAAAATTGCTGTTGGTAGTAAGATTTACTTTGTGGTCCTGAGAGCAAACTCTTCCCATAAAATGTCCGTGATAATCAAATAGAAAATGTGGGCACACAGTTGGAGCAAAATCATACAGGAGTCCCTGGGATGTTTGCATATCATTTTTCTCATTATTTGTTCAGCTGTAAGAGGGAGTGAAAGTCGACACTATCTGATAGCTATTCAGTAGGCTGTGTAAAATGAGTCCGATGGGCTCCGGGGAGTTGCCGGCAGACGTATCCCCATCTCTTGGATCACCTCCACAGTTCATATTAATTGACAACCTCATTGCTGCTAGCTGCAGAGAGACCAAGCGATGCGCGGCTCTGGAGCCTGAACAGTGTTTTCATGCAGGATTCAGTTCTTCTCTGAACTCACTGGGGAAATGCTGCTGAAACAGCGCAGAAAGGTTTATGATACCGCTTTTCCTACTGCGCCTGCTGTTATGTTCCTAAAAATGTTCTGGTCTTCATGAATATTGGTATGATATCTTTCATTCTTAGCCATTCCTCCACGTGCACTGCAATTTTCTTTTGCTACCTAGCTATTTTCTAGCCAGAACCAAACAACTACCTTTTCTGTTGGGTTTGTTTGGTGGGATGGGGGGAGGAAATACCTGTGATTAGGATAAATTGAACAGCCGTGAAGGTTGCTATCCACCGGGACAGCGACAGCGGCGGTACCAACTTCCTAGCTAGCTTTGACTTGGCGAAGCTATTAAAGAAGTGGACAGGCCATTCAGTTCTTGTCTGATCTTCCTGCCTCTTATTAAAAAAAAAAAATGGTATTCACATATGATATATATGAGAGTTGGATCTGTCCGAAGGTACACTAGGAAACATTTTATTTTCCTTACTTCCTTCATTCACAGTTTGGGTTGCCGTAATAGGCAACATGAAGTGTAGACTGGAAAGAGGCCAGGAGACCCATCTGCTAAAAAAGAGAGATCTTCCTAATTGCTGTCTAGTAGGCAGAGCCTGCGGATAATGACATACCTTTTCTCCTATGAATATTTTCATGAACTTTGCCTGTCTCAGGAGATTGCCTCAGTGCTAGGCTAAATTGGGTCATTTGTGTGTATACAAAAGCCAAGGACAAAAGACGGGTGTATGTTCCAGTATTACCGTAAAACTCTATCTTCTCACCAGTTAAGTAGTAAAAGGATTCTGCTCCAATTTATGGGTAAAATAGTTGCTGAAGGTCAGGGCATTTTCTTGTTCTATGCAGGTATGTATTTTAATGCTCTGCAAATTGGAACTGAGAGAGGAAGTTTCTTGCTTTGGTTGCTGTAACTGTATACGCAATCAAAAAGTATATCAAAACATTCTTCCTGGAGTGACTACTATTGTGTCCATCCCCCCGTTTATACGTTTCTAATGTGTCCAGCTCAGTATGATCTCTTTGTCATATTTTAGCTTTGATTTTTAGCTTCAAGCAGTTTCATGGTTAAAAGACAGGCATTTGAGCAGTGGAGACTTCCTGCATGTTGGAAAACTAGTCCAAATGGAGATATTTGTTAAAAATAAATAAAAATGAGTATTGCAGTGCATATATCCAGGTCATCTCCAAACAAATTCACAACAACTCTTTTTTTGTTCAGGGCAAGGAAGGTATCTGTAAAGATGCATGGTTGCACGTGTTCAATAAAAACCAGACAAAAAGAAAAAACCCAACCAACCAATGTAACCTTGCAATCCTACCCTCTGCGACCTCTGTTTTTCGTAATTCTGACTGCCCTGATTCCCAGTGCTCATAAATATTCTACATCAGTGGCACAAAAGAAATTCCCTTGTAGCATTTCACATAAAGACCACGTTTCTTATTAATTTTGCATAAATAATCTTTCTCCTGATGATAGAAACGAAATGCAATAACTCCTAAGCATTGTTGTCTTGATAGAAATGAAATGCAATAACTCCTAAGCATTGTTGTCTTGATTGGCTTTGTTGGTTTCCTTACTTTGAAACAGGACTAATGGGTCAGTTAACTACAAAGCTTCCTCCATGTATTCTTGTATTATTAGCAGCAGTACTCTTGTTGCTACTTTGCATTTTCACTTGCGGCTGATCACTCAGGAATCAGTCAACTCAAAGTTTAAAAATGATAATTAAAAAAAAAAAAAGGGTTAGAGCCACAGCTGTAGCAAAGCAATTTCTAATCTTCATGTGCTAATGACTCAGATCTCTAGATATAGAATCAGAATAGTTAATCTGCCCTTGCAGCTTGTGTTCTCTTGACACTTGCTGTGTTTCATGACTCTTTTATGTTCATACCTGCTCCTGCAAGATTACTTGTGAAAAGGGTTCTGCTTTTTCACTCCATGCGGAGAACAATTATACCGTTAGAGTGTCAATAAAATAAGTGACTTAAACCACATTTCGGAGCTCTACCCTGAACTTTTTATCACTTCAATGTTTGATAGAAGAATTTAAAGAATTTCCATTTCAACTCTAAGTGTATGATGTTATTTTCATCTTTGTTCTCCTGTGTGATATAATGCTGTCACTGTATGTTCTTTTAACTAATGTTTGCTTTGGTGTTTTATAATACTGGATCTTCTATTCTCTTGTATTGTTGTCTCATTTCATCTTCACGTTGCAAATTATTGTAGAAAAGAGGAGCTGTTCAAAAGAAGGAGTTCTAAACTATTCTAAACTACTCATAGTAGGAAACTCACGTCGCCTCAAAGTGACTTTATAAAAATTATTTGAAGATTTATTAAAAATCAACCTTGCAAGTTGGTTACAATATAGTGTTTAAAGGTTGAGTAATGCCTCTTTATTTTGCAATATAATTGATGATCCGTGAGACTTTCGATTGTCAATGTTCATGGACTAATGCGTTTAAGCAAAAAAAGTCAGTATGGTGATGTTATAGTTTAATGAGATTCTGTCTTGTGTTATAAATAGTCAAGTTGACAGCTGATTATTCCAGTCCATAATCACAAAGGGAAGAGCCTGTGACCATGCGTTAGATAAATTTTGTTGTTTGCCCAGTTCAGTTCGTGGATGTGAGGAAGATGGCGGGGGATTTGATTGTACGAGTTTGTCCCTCATGAGAGAAGAGAGCCTTTGTCAACCAACTTCGCAGCTCTGTGGGTCTGTAAAACAAACATAGTCTTAATTTTTTCTTACCTTAAAGGACTGGAAATCTCTGAAATAACTTGTTTGGCACTTCCCATAACCAGTACAGGAGGCCAGATGGATCAATTGTGTAAAGCAAATCAACAACCTCGCTCAGAGGAAAATGAATTCTAGCAGTTCGTGTTTCTGAATTGCCAAAAAGTGACCTAAAGTATGAGTTACAATGAAAATGGCATTGGGTTGAATTCCCTGTTCTATCACTTTAGTTGTGGGTTTTTTAATTGGTGTACATATGTAAGCATATATATTGAAATGGAAATACAGAACAATTGTACATATGGGAGAATCTTCTTACAACATTATGACTTGCCCTTCCTGCGATAAAAGCCTACCTCTGGAGCTTTTCAGATCCTTAAAGAACAAAATGATGTGATACTTTTAAATGCCTAGCGTCAGTAGAAAAAAATGCAGCTCTGTTAAGCAATCTGTGTCAGCCCTGGGAAAAATTCAATCAGTAGAAAGTGCCTAGCTTTGCTCGATTTAGGGAGATTTTAATGAGACGCTTTTTTCCACTGTACATTTAGCTATGCCATGAGGTGACTAGATGAAAGCAAATAAGAGGTCAGGGAGCTCTCGGTTTGTTTTAATTTGGAACAGTAGCACAGTCTAATATGTGCAGATTAAGCCCAAGTTTGACAGCCAAGAGAAAAAGATGCGTTAAAAGCAACATGGGAATAGCTAGATTGAAGTATATCAACCCTGACTACTCCACAACATGCTGATGCTTTACGTTGAACATTTTTTTAATTAATGTGTGATTATAAAGTTTTAGCGCGTGCTCCAATACTAGTGTATAAGGCAGACATAAAACTGCTTTTTGGTATTCTGTCTTTACACTTTTGTTAGATAAATGAAGAATTTCAGAAGAAAATTTAATAAACTCGCCTTTCTATTACTTTTTAATCTCACTGTGGCACTTGAGCCAGGTTTTTGAAGTTATTTAAGCTCCTAACTGCCGTTCATTTCAACTGTCAATACAGCATGTGCACTGGCACATATCCAATAGGTAGAAAGACAAGGCATTGAATTACAACCCAGTAGTTTGTAATGATTTTGTAGCTGAGTGCATCTACTCCGAGTGATTTATAACAACGCCTCACCTTAAACATTAGGTTTAAGGTCTGACATGCAGAGCAGATTGAATATTAAGATTGCCAATGAATAATACAGATATCTTTGAATTCAAATTGTGGCATGATGTTTGATTAACATGGTTTAATATTGTTGGTATTAATTAAAATGACAGAAAAAGCATATTCTGTCACATCTCATCTTCTCATTTTTAGTTTTGCAAGGCCATCTTTCAACTCACAGAAAATCCATTCGTCAGCAGTCTTTTTATAGGAAATGAAATTTTTCTGTTTATTCAGAAAATCTACTTGAAGTCTAAGGAGCCCTCCGCTCCATTCTGTCATCTCACCAAAGCAGTTTGGGTCAGTCTCTGCACAAAGAAATGTGGAAAAAGAATCATGATCTTGCTCACGAGCAGTCTCGCATCCATAAGCATTACTTTTAATAGATTTTTCAGCAACAGTTTAGTATTTCTGCAAAACGCTCCCAAAGCATCACTGAGGGTAACTATCTGTGTGCATTGATTATGTAAAGCTTTGTGTGCTGGCTGCCTCGACCCAGCAATGAAAAACATTTAAAAAATCCCACAAAATCAAAGCAAGATAATGCAGTGCAAGATCAGTATAGACATCATTCCAAGGGGACTTCAGATGGTTTAATCTGCTAATTTTTTTGTCATAGGTATGAGAGATTGGAGTCCAGGCTTCTAGCCTTAACCTTGTTGAATAACTCTCTTCTTAGACATAGTACATTTTGTTCCTGAATGGAAAAACAGCTGCTTTGTAAGTTTTGCTCCTCAAACCTTACCAGAGCTGGGTAGAAGCTGGTAGAGTTCATCTCTCCAGTTCGCTCTAACACATTTAGGCAGCGTAGAGCACAGTGGTGCAGGTACCAGGAGGACTTTGATGATTTAGCCCCCACAGTAGTCTCTGTATCCTTTTCTTCTGCTTTGTGGATGGTACCACTTCTGTGGTACTTGGAAATGGGCAGACAGCAGCGTCGTCGTGCGCTGGTCTGGGATGGCCAGGCTCAGCAGCCCCACTGTTGAGTAGAGTTTCCTCCACTGTGAACATCTCCTGCTCTCCTCTTTGAGCAGGTAGCAGGTCAACATCTGTGTCACCCTTCGGCTGGTTCCTTGCAGAATAAGAAAATAGTGTGTGTGTGTGAGAGGGAAGGGGAGGGCTGGAGGGAGCACACGTGCTTTAGGGCCAGGTCTACAGGACCACGCAGGCACCTTAAAGAGGACCGTAGGGGACTTGGGTACTCTACGGGAAGGTTTCAGATACTCTGTGGTACTTCCCCATAGTTGGCACCAAGTGACTCGCCCTTTGCAGGTGCTTTTTGGATTGCCTTTCTGATGCGTCTGGATGTCAGGCACACAGGCTCAGGGCTCGCCCGGGCTCAGAGGAGTCGCGGCCCTTCGTGGGAGCTGGCCCCCCTGGGCGGGCACTGGTGTGTACCCCCCAGTAATGCTGGAGAGGGAATGGTTTAAGGGCATTTTGCTAGAGATAATAGTTTTCATACAGATACAATTACTGTGACAAAAGGCTTGATAGCATTGCTTATATTTTCAAGGATCTGGCGTAAATTTTCCTAAAAACTGCGCAGTTGTACTGGCATAAAGCAAATCTAGGTTAGGAATGCTTACTGCATATATAAACTAGATGATGGGTATTTAGGCTAGATACTCGATAGTAGTAATGACCAGTGGGGATTTTTTTATTTGATATCATCTGCCTCTTTCAGAAGCAGCTATCTGGTTTAAGAAAAAATGCAGAGCAGAAAGATTTAGTGCTTTGATGAAAAACCTGAAAGCTTCTAGTCATATCTTTCTTGCTTTTCTCATATTCCTTCAGATACACTTACTGCTATTTATAGAGGGGAAGAAATAGGAGAGCCTAACAGCATAATGATTCTTTTTTCACTGTGCACAAATGTAACGGTTCCTGAAGATGGCATTATGCTTGGCTGTCTCACAACAGGTACTAGATGATGTCTGCTTTAAGATGGCCTTGTCGTACTACTGGCTCTTTGTTGAGGTCCATTTTGGAGAGAGTCATATCATTTTCCCAATGCAATATTCTTTCTACTGCCATCTCAATCTCCTGAATCCGCTGTAAAACTACAGATAAGAGGAGTCACAGAATTCTAAAGACAAGTGATTTAATTATTTAATGTTGTAGGAGCTAGGCCATGGTTGTTTGAAAGGAATGTCTATGTCAAAACTTTCCATGTCAGCAATTTTAACGAGTGGATATTGTGTAGTATTAAGAATCTCCCTATAAATTCAAAGCACAGTATGGGTTTCCCTAGGAGGATATATAACAGACTGTGAAACAAGATGAGCAGTGTGTCAGATAGATCACAAGGCTTTATTTCAACGTAGCCACAACTGAAGAAATAATCCAAAACAAATGTTTATAGTAACAGAAAGTTGGATTTAAGCATTCTTAATTACAATTAGAAGCACAAATCACTGTATGCCAATGAATAGGTGGTTCTCCAGGCTTTCAGAAGGTTGGCTCCTACTATTTTCTTAGTTTGAGTAATGAACAAGAGCGCCTTCCAAGCTCTGCACAAAGCACAACATAGTAGTTTTCCATGTTACATACCAGTTTCCTCACCCAGGAGGAAGGTAGATGTTTTCTGATAGGCTTCTAGAATGTCTTCTACCTTGGTCTTCAAAGGGAAACGTAGCGAAAAGACCACCCACGCATGCCCTTTAAAGGTGTCTTATCTTTCTGTACCAGGATTTGTCTGTTGAGCAGGAATTTAACTGAATATCCAGATGTAGACAAAAAGCACAAAGCAAACAAAATGGGTGTAAGTAAATAATGTGAGCTTCTCCGTGCTCTCTGCATAGAAAAGCCCCCCGCTTCCAACCTCAAAAAACTGGTGGTGTCAGTTACTGGACATAGCTGGCTTGGCAGAAATGTAAAACGTTTCAGAGAGGGACCAGGATGAATGATAGTTATAAATAGTATTAGATAATATGTAGTGGCGTTGTATAAAAACTTTTTTTTACTGTTTGGTCTTGCTTTTTGCAATTTGAAATATTGTCAATCTACTTACTTTTTCCTATGCCATACCTTTTTATTTGGTGTGTTGCTATTTTATGGGTTTATTGTCACTACAAGCAAGCCTGCTGTTCTCATTTTATTATCTCTGCAAAATGAACTTGGACTTGCACGGTTTCTGACAAGGCTTTGAATTTTGTTATTAGCTATGCATTATTAATATTCCCAAGGCTTTTGTTGTTCTGGATTTTTTTGAACATTACCTTAGTCACTTTACAGTGATGTTCATCACTTTTTTTTTTTCCTTTTGAGAGTTTTTAGGGTTGTGAACCTCTTGAAATAAAGATAGAGGAAGAGAAAGGTGTTTCTTCATACTTGCAGAATAGTTATATTATTATTTTCATATATATATAAATAATATATCATTCTAAAACAAATACTAATTTCTGGGAAGCTTCAGCAAACTAAATCTTACTTTAAATAATTGTCTGGGGAAAGAAGTCTAAGTCTTTCTTTTTTATGTGCATCAGGTTGACATGGAAACACACCAGGACTTGATATTTGGCTGTTTATACATATTCTGGGGTAGGGGGGTTACTATGTATATCTTATAATGGATTTTCGTCATAGTGGTGTTGTGATTTACTTCCTCTCTGCCTTATCAGGTTTTGTTCTCCATTGCATAGTGCCCAGAATGCTTCCCTCGGTCACCAGAAAGCTCTCAGGAACCGCTGCAGCCACCACGTATAACCTGGAAACAGCGGGTTTGGCTCTCGACAGCTCTGTGTGAGCAGGTCACCGGCAAAGCACCACTGTTGCTTTTGGTAGAGGTCTTGGTTTTATAGGGATCCACATCGTGAACGTGGTGAGAGAATTCTGCTTTTAGATGTAAATGTTCTTCGAGTACAGTTTTATCGCTTCAGCCATGACAAGTACGTGCTACCGGAGGTGTCAGTAGAAAGCCTCTCGCTCTCATTGACTGAGTCACTCTCATGTCAGTGGCCAGAGAAGCAGCGGAATGAGGTTTACTGAAATTGAGGAATAAGTGGTTTGAATTTGTGTGTTATTTACTCCACATCTTAGTGTCTGGTTTTAGTATAAATAAAAATTATTAGCAGCTTACATTCGGCTATCTTCTTAGGGAGGAAAGAGCCATGGCAAAGCTTGTAGCATTCTGCCAGTTTGGACAATGCTTTAATATTTACAAGTTCGAATAAGGAATTAATTTTGACCAGTTACTCATTTTGCCAGAATTAATGAGTATATTTAATGTCAACTAAGTATTTCCTGGAATTGAACTAGGCTTATGTAGGTTTTTCCACTTCATTTACCAACTAGAACCTAGACTCTGTTGTTTGATTTTAATGAGGCTACTTGAGTTGAAAAGCGCTGCTCAACTGAGTTACAGAATTTTTCTTATTAGCTATTGTAATCTAAAGGTAAATCAGTAACTATTGATTATGGCGTAGGGCCATAAGGCCATTGGTGGATAACAAAACCGGGAACATTAAAGACGCTCTCTGTTTACGGAAGGGGTCTTTCTGGCATGTAGTTGACCGATGATCTCAGCTGTACGCTTCTGCTTCCTGAGCATCTTGGCGTTGGACTTTGAAGGAAATGTCCGAGTTAAATTAACTTGAGCTCATACAAGACTAGAATGGCTGAAATAACGTGACTCCTATAGACACTGACATTTCAAGTAAAAAGTGCTGCGTGAAGATTGTTTACTGCTTGAGTAATTATAAGTAGGCAAATTATATCTTTGACGTATTTCTGTGGAGCAATGCAAATTTCAGTTACGCAGTACGTAACATGCTGGCAAACTTAAATTGTCAAAGTTTTAGCAGAAAATTAGGCTAAGTACAGCTAGAGCAGCTCTTGGGTTATTTACATGTAACCAAAGAAGCCATCCTCTGACAACTGGCATGGCTAAGGATCAGCTCAGCTGGAAATGAGGGGAGTGTGTACTGGAGACCTCGAGCCTCTTTCGCAGGAGTTACTCCGTATTTCTGTGATAGCAAAATTTTGCCCTGTTTTTTAACAGCTGCGTTCTCTGCAGCGACTCGGTGGAAAGAATACATCAAAAATGAAAGGGATAACGTTAATGTGAATCTCTGTCATCTTAAAAAACACCAGGAGTTCCCCATTAGTATGTAGATGTCAGTCCAAGGGAAAGGAAAATTTACCGAAGAAATCTCTCGACCGAGTCAAATCTCATGTGAACCAAAACTGAATATACTATATCACCCACTCAACTGTATTTTCAACGAGCCTTTTCAGTGTCTTGAGAGAAATTAGAGTGGGAAGAGGAAACTGGGGGAAGGGAAAACGGGGTCCTACACGCTTCCTGAATCTCATTTTTTCTGCACAGTTCCTTAAAAGAGCCATAATCCTAGGGCAGGGTGGGGGGAGGTAGTTTCTTCCCCTGCGGCAGAACTATGATACCCTTAACCACAATTAATACCTACAAGTAAACTATTTTCACCTTTATTGATTTACTGCATGGAGTAATTGGAATGAATGCGCCCCAGAAAGTCAACTGGTGTAAAGTGGTGGAGATTTGAGCCTTTGGCTCGACAGTTTAGTATGGATCCAGGAGTGAGACGTTTGAAGTGCTTGGAGAGGAGGTCCCAGGTCCTCCCTCCTTCCTCGCATTCCCGGGGATGCAGCAGTCGGGCCTTTCCTGACCCGTGTTGGCTCTGCTAATCTCTGCCTCTGAAATAACCCTGCTACGCGCTGGCGTCTCGGCAGGGTCTGCCTGCGGGGCGTGGAGCTAAATGAAGTACTAATGCTAAAACAACATCAAGATTCTCTGGCTTTGTGACAGATTTTATTCTTTTTCCTCTTAAGTTCCAAGTAGAACAGCGGGCAGTTTCCTAGACACAGTAATATGATGTTTCTATGATTCATCTGACCACATGATTAGCTATATAATTTATTGTCTAATTTCCCTAAATATGGTATTGCGAATAGTAACCAATTTAAATAATCAGAAACAGCAGTCTAGTATGAAGAAACAACAAATCCATCTTGAGGTTTTAGTTGCCATTAGATCTTTTTTTTTTTTTTAGGTCATCTGAGTTATAGCACGCTGACATTAATACTACTACCATTGAATATTCTCATTATGAAATATTTTGTAGCATAGCGTTTATGTGGCTTTTGCTTGCCTGGCGGGATTTTCCATATAAAGAAAACTAAAGGCAATCCACTTTTGTTCCCTTCAATGCATTTTCTTAATAGTTGGAAGATTTAAAAAGATTGCAGAGGTGCTGAGTTGTTGTTTGAATCTTGATATGTAGTTAGAGTTTAATAAGAGTGTAGCCGGTATCCTGAGAATACTGTCTACATTGCCATTTCATAACTGCTCTCTTCAGGATTAGTCTTTAAACTTCTTTTTTGCTTTGTAATCATCTCACTACTCCACCCTGATATTTTTATTGTCTAATTTTCTTTGTTCTTCCAACAAGTCTTCCCATTCTTAACTCTGGCCTTTACCCCTGGCTCCTGCCATGGCGCCTGATGCTTTGCTTAGTCCTTGGTCCCAGCCTGCTCTTTCCCGGCTCCCGTGCCGTGAGCCTCCCCGCTTCCCAGGCCAGCGGGGCCAGGCGATTCCCACAGGAAGCGGCGATCGCTGCCGCAGACCAGAGAGTGGAAGGGAGCCGGGCCCTGGCCATGCGGGGAGCGCAGCCCGGCGACAGCTGGGCTTAGCCGGACTGTTGCCCTCGTGCCCCGACTCGGTGCTGTTGGGGTGGAGGCGGTTCCATGGAAGGCTCCCTCTTTGTGGACTCCAGCCCTGGTGCACCTCGCAAGCAGAGTCACGAGAAAGATGCTAAAATACGGCACCTTTTAGTATGTTCTGGTGATTTAATTCATTTTATCTCACATCTCCATTACCAAGGAGTTTTTAGAATAACTTAGCTGAATATCTATAATATCTTGGCCTCTCTCAGATATATAGGGCATATCCCAAAAGGGTTTTTATAATAATCTTTCTGTATTTGTACATTTGTTTATTTATTTACTTTGGGTTAGAGCTCAAGGCTTAACAATTACTGAAAAACTGACACCTTGGAAAATTAAAATGTTCAGAAAAAAAAAACCTAAAAACCTGGGGAGACTCCTATCTCTTCCCTTTAGTTCCTTGTTTTCTGAGAAGTATATTCTGAAAATAGAATATTAATCAGGCACTACGGGGCAGGGTTTTGGTTTGGTGTTTGTGGTTTTTTTTTTTTAACTCAAGCACTCCAGGCTAACATCGCTATCCCATGTTTGCTCCAAAAGATCCAATAAGTAGGTCATTTACTGTCTTTTTATAAACACAGAACTTCCAGAAAATAAATCTTAGACTTCTGTCCAATTTAAAAATATTTTTTCAAAGTTATAAGTCTATGGAGGAATTCATATGAGCTCTATAGCTTTTATTTTATTACAGCTTAAGGTTTATGGTCATAGGGGATAAGACTTAAAAACCTAAATCTGTTCCTTTACTTACTAATAACAGATGGAGCTACATTTGCAAATGCATCTTCAAAGATAAAAGCACAAAGCTATGCAGGTTTGCAGGATCAAGCTCTAAACATCCTCCCAGAATTGGGCAGTGATTTTCATGCGCAAAGTGAAATTCTGCATGTGCTTCATCCAGCCATTGTTCACAAAGCCTTCTCAAAGCAAGAATGAAAAATACTTCTTCGTGCAAGGGGCAAAGTTGGTGATGAGTTTCTGTTTGTGGTCGTTGGCTTCAGAGATGCAGGTAGTATGGCACGCGCGCTCTGCCAGTGAGAAAGGGGATTTGCCTCTGATTCTAAGTAATCCGCTACATAAAGGAATCTGTATGAATCTGGGGGGCAATTTCACTTAGTGACCTCATCTTAATTGTCTTTGTTTTTTAACATTAATGCAATTAGTAGAATTTGAGACTACAAGAAAGCACTGTGGAGCTGTGATCTGATGTGGTGTGTAACACAGGCCACGGAGTGCACTTGCGTGATGCTCACTGCGAGGCCAGCGATTTGTAATTGGACAGGCACGTGTCCTTTACAACATCTTCTCATCACGGTGTAAAGATAAATGCAGTAGTCGGCTGGCTCTCTTGCAATGTTGTTTCAGCTGCTAGTGACCTTTGCTGTTAACATATTTCCAGCCTGAATTTTTTCCAGCAGCGATTATGTACGCTGCGCACGTAGTCAATATTAAATTGCATAAGGAGCTGGATCTGCTGGATTCTTATTCAAAAAATTGCCAGATAACCTTTAATAGGAACAGTGTACCTCACTGTATTACACGAGACTTGCTGAAGGTTTGAGAATCTTCCCTCACTGATTTATGGAAGTTCTTCTCTTTTTGCATAATTCAAATAGGCTTTAAGAAACCTTCAGTGGTATGCCTGATTTTGCCACAGATACACCCGCACTCCTTTCAATGAAGCTTGAGGCAACCAGGCTGTGTAAGCTTCGTTTTTTCGGTCAGGGGGTTCCGGAAATCAGTTTACTATTTTGATCACATAACAGGCAGTGCACATACTCTGGTTTTTAAATTTGCAAACCTTTTAGTTACAGTGACTTAAAATTAAAGAGCCATGGCAAAATCTTGCTCTTTTCTCTGTAAACAACAACAAATATCATAGGTTAGAAGAATTAACTTTTTTCTTTGAGAGAGAACATATGTCGAAATAACCATTCTAGAATTGCTGCGAGCTTTTCACAGCCAAGTAACTTGTGCCATAGATCTATTTATTTTTAACATAGTGCTCTGTTCAAATTGGTAAAAAAAAAAAAAATCCCATTAAAAAGAATCTGAAATTATTTGGCCACCTGCTGGCAAGTAAGCTGTGATTTTTAAAAACAAACGAATACAACAAGCCCCCCAAACAAAAAAAAAATCCCCCCAAACCCAACGACAAAACAAAAAACCCCCCAATCCATAAAACCTTTCTATTATATTCTCTCTCTAGCAAGCTAGATAGGACTGTAGCATAGTTTCCAGAGATCCCTCCTTTGCCCCTTTCCTAGCAGTGTATGCCCAGTATTCTTTATTTCCGGTGTTTTTGCCATTTGTTTCTTGAAAGTCATTTTTGCCATTTGCATAGGGGTAAATCTGCCGACGTCTTAGTTTTAGGAAAAATAAAAAAGAATAAATGTTGTTCTTTATTTTCCTGTGGAGAATCTTCCAGAAAGAAATAGATATGATTTTGATTAGCATGCATTTGCATGTCTCCTTAGAACTTTCCGAGAGGATTTTTTTTTTTTGCTTTTTAAGTGTTTCACTTTGATTTTTGTAATTCAGCCTTACAAAAACTTCATAGGGAAGTAGCCAGACTCTTCTCAGAGGCGCACGGTGCGAAGACTAGGACGAGTGGCGTCGGGCACGAGTTGCAACACAGCAAATCCTGATTACATCTAGGGAGAAAATTTTTCAGCATGAGAGTGGTCAAGCATTGGAAAAGTCTGCTCGGAAAGGCTGTGGCATCTCCGTCCTTGGAGATGTTCGGTATTTGACTGGATGCTGTCCTGAACAGCCTGGTCAAATGGGACTGTTTTGAGTGGCGGTGAGATGAGCTCCACAACTCCCTTCCAACCTGACTTATTCTGCCACTCTGGTTCCTTTGACTTGGGACCAAATTCCTTTTGCTTCTTCTTAAGTCAGAGGTTTAATTTTCCTTTACCTGAACTGCTGGAATAATTGGTTTTAATGAATGTAGAATCTGGCTGAAGATTCAGTTATGTCAGATTTATACCAGTGAAACGAGGCTGGAGCTTCTGCCTCTGAAACAGTTGCCACGGTTCATTTATGTTTAGCGCTGTGTACGATTTGCATCGCTTTAACAACTTTATTTTCAACACAGTTTATTTCCACTGACCTCTTGCAATTCAGATATTTGCAGATGTTTTGAAGTCGCTGTACACAAGCTGCATATCAGTTGCGATAGACGAAAAAGATAAATTCCCCGCTGTGGCGCTAATGATTTGTGGAATTCCATTGCGGTTCTTACTGGAAGGATTGCTTTAGAGCTGCATGTCTGCAAATAGCCCTAGGAGTCATACTAACGAGCTTCCAATTTGCTTGAGGATATTCTCAGGAGCCTCATGCATGATTTCTCTGCAAATATTATCAGGAGCGCAGCTGGGAGGTGGGCACGCATGGAGCGGGTGAGGAGGGATAAGGGCTCTGATGCTGGACAAAGGCAGTGTGTCAAAAGACGGTTAAAAGGAAAAAACAGGGCCAAAAATGGAGCCACGAAATGGAGATTGGATGAGGCGTCCCCTAATTACTACGGGATCTTACTGAAAAAATACTCTTTCTATGGTATTGTGATACACAATATTGATAAAGATAAAAGGGCAGATTTAAACTGTGTAATTCTAGCTCTCCTACTGTTGGAGCTTAGAGATTTGCAAGCATAATGTTCTTCTAGCACTGTTTTTTCAGTGTGGCATAAGTAAGTTTGTTTAATGCACCGTACGGTGCTTAATGGAGAGCTTGTAACGTTTTCTCACCTTGGAAAATAGAGGTTTAGAAGGATATTATTGAAAATAAGGAGGATAAACTGTATTGGGTAGACGGTGGCATCTTCAGCTTTTTTTATTAAAAACACTTTAAAAAGGTTAAAAAAGGAAAATTTGCCATGTTTAATATGGAATCTTTAAAATGTCTCTTTTCACCTATTCAGAATGAAAATGACCTGAATAAATTATGTAAGGCTTCCCAACGTGATGGTTCTGGCTCAGCACCATCAAAGTGACATAACTGTGAAAGGTTGTCGATTGGCATTTCTTTGGTCTTCAAAAAAGAAAAAAAAAGGCAGCTTTGTGCGTATAAATTGGCTACCGCAATATATGCAGTCTTCGCTTTGATTCCAGACTGAGAATACATTAAGCCCAATAGTTAATATGATATGCTATGTGGAATCTCTTTTTTTTTATTGCTGGATTAAATTGCAAATACAATAAACTGGTGACTGACCTGAAGCGCTGATATTTCTAGCATTTCCCTTCTGTTATCTGTACTGAATTTTGGAATACAAAACAAGGCATGGTAGTCGTCCAGTGTATGGTCAGAGCACCTGCAACCACAGGACTATGCTGTGGGAGGAGATCTGCAACCAGTGCTTGCAGGCAACTGCTGAGAAGAAATCTGTGTCAGCTGTGATTTTCCTCTTCTAGGCTAGAAGGAAAAATAATCAGCTATATTTAGCACACTTGAAAGAAACCGCAAAATCTGTCCAAGTAAATACAATATAGCTGGGCGCTTTGCAATGCCGTGTCTTGCATCTTCCCAGTATCCCTCTGAATAGAAGTACGCAGGAAACGAAAAAGTAAAGCATTAGCTGATATTTACCAAATCATCTGCGCATTAGCTAAGCATCTGGCAGATTTCTGCTTAATTTCCACTTGATAAAAAGTAGCAAAGCTGAAATGTCAGGCTTAATCTCGATTTTATTTACGTATATTGAGGTCAAGCTAGTGTGATTCTGAAAAACTGATGAAAGTTTTCTTTGGTACGTGTTGGTATGGGGTCAAGACCAGGCTATTTGCCAAGCTGCTGCTGTTCTCCTGCGATGTCTCTTGCAAAATGCAGATTTCATGGTGTCAATCTAGGGGTGCCTATTATTACAACAGGGAACGTTGGGAGGTTTCTGTTTAGGAAGGGAGCCAGAAATTTATCAGGAGCTTTCCTGTCTAGAAACACTGACATACCTCATTTGGTGACAGTCTTTTATTCCACCTTCGTAGTGGGAAGGCATTTTGGACCCTGATCTTAGTTGAAGCTTGCAATTGCTATAGCAATTAAAAAATACTTTAACGTGACCCTCAGAACATACTTACTTGAAAACTGCTGTTCTTTGGCTTTTGGAAATAGAGCCAAGAAGGCTTTCTAAACTATATTTCTTTGTAGTTTGGTTCTTTTATTTCAGAATGTGCAATTAGGTAGTATTTTCTGTTTGCTTGCATCTTGCAAACATTCTATCTACCCCTGACGAGACCTCCTTGAAGGTCTACTTTCATGTGGTTTATGCTTAGTAATGTATTATTTGTTTTAAGCAGATGCAGTTTTTTTCTTTACAGGTCTTGTAAATGATTTATTTAGTGAGTACCTGTCCAGAGCAGAGCAGTTGGTCCATCAGGCTTTGGGTGCACTGTCCGTCAGTCACGTCAAATTCACTGCTCTTGGCACTATCTAGTATTTCTAGTGGTAGCACATCCAGGTTTTGTAGTGGGTGACAGGTCCAGATCTGTTTTGAAGTAGTAGCCACTCTATCTGCTTCACTTCCACCTCCACCTCTACTACGAGTACGATGCTCTACTATTCCCATTTTCATTCCCAGATGAAGTCCATAAAGCATCACCTGAGTGAAGAGATGTGAATCACTCGGTCCTAAACTGAATCAGCGTGAAAACTCAAATTTTATTTTGAGTCTGAGTACTCCTCTATTTTTTTTTTTGTCACTGTTGCGCCAGTGAACAGCGGAGGGGAGCCCAGCCCTAAGTAGCAGCGGCAGCACGCAGCCTCCGACAGGATTGAAGGCGGTTGCCAAACACGGTATGTGTGGTTGGAGTAACATAGGTGTTATAGTTTGCTGGTTCCTGGTTTATCTTCAGCTGGCTTAGAAGCATGTTTGTGAATACAGTTTGCGTAGTTCTGAGTGAGAGAGACAATTGATAATTGTGTTAATTATTAACTGCTTCATTGCTGTATGGTATAAAACCCGAGATGATGTCTTGCGTGCATCTTCATTTGAGTTCAGTGATGCAACTTGAGATTAACTTTCCCTAATGCTACTTTAGCACAGAGGAATGATGGTGAACTAGGGATGTGTGTAAAAATAATAAGGTGGATTTTTTTATGGTCTGGGAACCTCACAGACCCTCACTGCTCTCCTGTTTGTGTCCTGAGGGTTTGAAAACATTAGCTGAAAAGGCTCAGCACGACTTTTCTTTCTCTTTCTTTGAGGCCATCAGCAAGGGCCAGGGAAGTCCTGGCAGCAAAGGTCCTGCTCGTTCACCCTCACTAGTTAATTGCTCTACATGCCCAGTGTGGAGCTTACGGAAACGAGCAACACTGGGCTTCCTCTATGGTTCTAGCTGTCCTGTGCAGCACTTTGCAGCAAGTGCTATGGGGACTAGCGAGCCCATTCCAGGGATCATCCCATTGCTCACCAAGGTATTGCAGTTTAGAGAATTAACAGTAAATGCTGGAAGACTTTCTCCAGCCCTTCACAAGATATAGCAGAACTGCAGAAGAAATATAATCACAGAGAAAGTTAAGAAAAATTCTTTTTATATCCATATAAAGGCTGGAATTGAATTTTAGGATGTTAGTAATAACTGACCCTACTAAAAAGTAACATATGTGTCGTGTCCATCCACCCTCCCTCCTGCAATGAACCAACATGCTTAATTGGTAATAAATGCAGTCTGCAATTTCATGTGAGGATGAACACACAGCGTAGTTCACAATGTTCACGTAATGCATGTAAGAATTTGAGTTTCACGTGAATGACATCTCTTTGAAGACACAATGAGATTTAGGATCCCAGCTCGCCAAGGTATTTCTGGAGAAGCTAAATGCCAGCTTATCTTTTCCTGTGCGGTACCCAGAAGCCAAGCTTTCTTTCCATGTCCTCCCATTTGCAAAACCACGTTGTGCTGGCGTGTCAGATGGCGTGTGTGATATTTGCAGAGAAGGCACTTCAGTTCAAGAGCTCGTGCTACTCTAATCATTCTTCTGGTGATGGCGGGGGTTTTGGAAATGAGGTTGTGCAGCTTAGCTTTGGAGGAACCCAGGGAGCTCCGGGGATGGAGCGTTATGAGCGGTTGCTAAGAATATCCGATCAGCCGGGATCGCTATGGCAACGGTGTTGCCAGGATGAAAAACTTTCGCTGCAGTCAGCCAGAATTCATAAGTGCCGTTGTCTACCTATGTCGCATCGGAAAGCCAATCTAAATTTTCTGATCCAAAACAAATCTTTTATTAAAGCCCTAAGGATCCATATTCTCTATTTCCTAAATAGTCTGGTACAGAGGTGAAAGAAAGCATCTGTGTCAAGTCAGAGCGAGCTTAAGGGGCCAGGTCAGAGAAAGACATTTACAGAGACAACCATACGACTAATCAGACTGCATTTATGCTGTTCGTTGGTTTGATGTTTACTTTTTTCATTCTAGGTGATGAGATGAAGGTAAGTCTCTTTTGGGTTTGGACCAAGGCTTGTTTACAGCTGCAAATTCCTTCAGGTCCATTTTATTTTCAGTCTCCTCTGTTAGTATAATATTGAGAGATTTGGATTGTGATCACTGGTGGGGATTATTTAATGAAAATAAGCCCACAAACTGTAACAAGGCCTGTTACTTCTACTTGAATTTACTGCTCCCCTCTGTTAACTGTTTTTAATGCAATTTAATTTAACAGACAAAATACATGTAAGGATGTCTAACGCTGTGTCTGCCAAAGGTTGGCTTGCTTTTTTGGGATCTGTTGTTCTAGTTTCTAGGCTGAAGTTAGTCATAGCTGATATTTATTAGTGAGCGTCCTTCAGATTAAACAATTGCATAACTGGCGAAGCATTTAACATTTTGCGATCAGTGCACTCTTCTGTTTTATGCCAGTGACCACAAACTTACTGACGCTTCTGCAGCTCTCATAAACACATTGACATTAAAGTGATCCTCATATATCTTTAGTTCTGGGGATGAGTGGATATGCACACATTGAAAAGGTTTCTTCAGGTCAGGTCCATCCACAGAAGTTGACTTCGTTTGTGATATACATCACATGGATAATAGGAGATCTTCTTTAAAATAAACACTTCCATTTGCATGGAGTTTCAATATTCTCCTACCCATGCTTAGACCAAAGCCTGTTCTTAACTTCCAGCAGCAACTCTGCTCTGATCAGCACTGAAGACCATCATGGCTTTGAGAAAAGACTCTCAGCTGGGTTAAAACTCAAAAATTGTATTACCTGAGAAATTCTAACACGTTATCATTTGTTGTTATCATAAATTGGCACAAAATTGCTTTAAAAATTTAACAAAACAAAGTAAGCAAAATAACATAGGTGTTCTATTTTGAGGAAAAAATGTTAGTTCTATTTCAATGAAAAAATGCTAGCTTGATTCTGCTTTGGATTCTTAATATAAACTGAACACAGATATTATATGTATAAGCGTATGTATGTTACATATAATACATGTTTTATATGTAAACAATATACTTTTTTAAGCTGTTAAAATTTAGCATGTTCTTTGCTGATAGCATACAATCTGAATACTGGTAATGTTTAAATTCAATCACCAACAATTCCCAAAGAAAGTTTTTTTTTTTTTCCAACAGATTAGGATTTTCGTAAAAAAAAAAAAAACAACCCAAACCACCCCACAAAACAAAACACCTTTTAATCAGAAAACCTCAAAGCAGTGACCGAGTGAACTCTTCAGCCACACCTATGTATAACAGCATCTATATTTCTGCCTCACACAAAGTAGAAATTTTCGTTTTCCAAGTAATTTTTTATCTAGAAATATCCTTTTCAAATTGTAGCTTATGAATGTATTGATGGCACTGTTTTTACCCGTTGGCGGTAGCCACCTTTCCAACAAAGGGAGATCGGTCTGAGCTGTCAAGATCTGATCGGTCAAGTCTGTACGACAGCCGTGTGCTGACCTCAACAGCAGAAAACTGAACAAGCAGTGAGTTGCACCTAACGCTGCGGTGACACCTTTCTGTGCCACCTCTCTGTTCTTGCTGCCGTCAGTCTGCCGTCTCGTGTCAACCACGAAGAGCTGACACTCGTTTCGTCTGAAGAAGTGGTTCAGGATTTCTGGCGGGTCGTATTGAAAGCTCTGTAGCACAATACAGTTCAGTATATTGCAACCTTCGGTAAGGAATTGCTTGCGGGCAGTTTCAATGAATGTACAGGTGAAGACAAAGATTAACTGTAGGCTAATTGCTCACTGGAGCAAAGCCTTTCATGGAATTAGCTTATTTACAGGTGACAGATGAAAACGGTTGTCCAAGGTTGATGAGAGATTCTCATAATTCCCTATCAGGTTCCAGTACCTCAAACCATAACTAAAAGCACAACTTTTAGCCTGAAATTTAAAAATATATTTGTTGGTTCTCTAAAGGCTCTGCGTTGTTTGAGTTATGAAAAATAGCTTTTAGTACAAGCGGGTTTTCTTAGCCTGTTGAGAGTTAAAATAGGGCAAGTAATGACTTTGCCTTGACTCACTTCTGTTCCGTACGTTTAGCTTGTTTCAAGCATCCTGTGTTTCAGGAAAAAGAGCAGCATCCTTTTACTGAGGTGGTATTTTTTGATTGGCATGTATAGTTATCACTCTAGGAACTCAAGGCAGAAGTAATGTAAGTATTATAATAAAATCTGTCTTGCGTGAAAGATGGCTGTGCATTATTTGTAATGAGATTTCATGTATCTTCAGGTTTTTTTATCTATTTATGTCCTTGGGTATTTTCCTTGTATAGACACATCCAACTGTTCACATGATACTTAAAACAATGTACAAAAAATGGTTCAAAAGAATTGCTTTAGCCATGTTTCATTACCAGGTAGAGAAGCAAGTATAATATCAGAAAAGACCCACAAAGAGAAATGCAAAAATTTCTTTTCTTTTCCGTTGTTCTCTTCCATTGCAGTGTCTGTTGTGCTCAGGTGGTTCCCAAAACTGTCCAAAACGCCTTCGACCGGCTTGTAATTTTTCAGAAGTCACTGCCAGCTTCTACAGTTCGGAGCAATCCTTTACACTGATCCACAGTCAGCTGAATTCCTAGCCTTATTTCTTTTCTGTTACGTGCCCCGGTCCATTAGTTAAACAGGAAGGTGAATATAACTCCTGGAAGGAGAGAACCCAAATCTTCGCGTGTTGGCAGAACAGGAAAGAAAAAGAAATGTTGCTCCGAGTATTTCTAGCTTAGTAGGCCTGGCTATAGAAATAGTAAAGCAAAGGTGGAAGGGCTCGCGGGAAGAAACACATTTAGAACCTTCAGTTGAAAAATTATTAGCTCAACTTATTCGTTCATAGCAAAATACAAGTATTTTCCTTGATTTGGGAGCTTTCCTCAAAGGCTGCAATATAGGATTTCCCTGCCTAAGGTTCAATGTGTGCTCACGTTCTTCAGGCTGGATTGCTGTTGGGTTATGCGGTTTCTCAAAGCTGATGTGCGTGCATGCGAAGTGAAAGAAAAAGTATCACAGTGATATGTATAGAGGTAACTTTGGAAAAAATATGTTATTTATAGTATTTAATAGTGGGGGAAAAAAAGACAGGGCTGGTGCGACTATCTGTTTTCCCTTATTAATTCTGCCACTGTACCTCTGTTTCTGTCCACAAGTTATTCCTGTCTTCACGTTCAGGGCATCTGTTGGGCACGAACTTGATGATGAAATTGTATTTTTATGTACATGATGAAACGGTAGTGTTGAAATATTTTCTCTGCAATATATTAAGCTCTTTATGGTTTTCCCTTGGAAGCCTTGGGTCTAATTAGGAGGTGAAAAAATAAAAGGTTATGGTTACTTGTTTGGTGGAGAGATGCCCAGGTTCCTTGTAACATTAATATTGTAGAGTGGGGAGGGTTTCTGCTGTGTTTTTGTTCCTTCGTTAGATGTGTCATTATTAGAAGGTACCCTAACCATCAATTAATAAAGAGTGTAGATGAAACTCTCCCAGGAATTCTCAGTTAACAGTCATTTGACCGGCCAAGTAGAAAGCTTGTTTTCACTACAATCCCGAAATTGAAGAAGCAGTGATGTAAGCCCTTCAAAGGCTAGAGAATAAAAGGGATTTTTTTTCCACCCTTGAATGAAAAGAAGCTTTTGTTAAGCGAAGGCAGAACTCAGAGTGTCCTACAGTGTCCGGGAGCAGGAACATGCCATTCCTTCCTCTTACTGCCGCCTCTCCGCCGGGGTTTGGATGTCAGTAGTTCTTGCTTATGCAGAAAGGGCTTGATTTTCCTTACAAAGTGCATGTGAAATTGCTGTGGATGTTACCAGGAATCATGCGTGTCATCTAAGAAAACAGAGTATGCCGAGGGCCCTGACGGGAGTGCGCGTCTGTCGATGTTGTAGCTGATGCGCGGTGCGGGGAGAGCGCGCGGGACCTGGTTTGGTCGCTGCCGAGCTCGTCTCGGAGCACGAGAGCCTGCCTTGTGCTGCCATCGGAATTGGATGTAATTAAACTTGTGCAAACAGTATCTTTTTTTAATTTAAAAATCCCCAAAACAAAAACATGGGAAGTTTTTCTAGCATAAAGGGTATAATTCCGAGTGGGTGTGCTTTCAACTGCCAGAAGTTGCAGTAACATTTGGTAGTAGCTGATCTGCAGCAAAGATTTTCTCCAGAGTTTCTATGTCAAACACAAAGCTCTGCTTTATTACACAGGCTGTTCAATGTCTATTCAGAGGTGGTTGTAATTTTTATCTTAAGGATTTATTAGAGCAGTAAAGGCATACAAAGCAAGCATCCAACAATCCAGAAGTGAGAAAACTGAAAGCATTAATGAAGTTGTTATAATTAAGAACGGGGCTGTATGTGCTAGGCACTGCACGAATTTAGAACAACAGGCAGTCCTTCTCCCGAGGAGTTCGCTGCCTAAATGGATGATTCACACACAGGGCAACAGAAGGCCTAGAACAAACAAGCTGCAGGAGGGTTGGTAAACAGTCACAGCATGTTATTATTAAACATATATATATATTTGGGTTCCATTTAGCTAAAAGGGAAATTGCGAAGGAGAAACACAAGAAGATGGAATGAGGAGAAGAAGGGAAGGGTTTATGGGGGGGAAAATAGGACAGAAAAAAATTATACAGAGGACAGGAGGTAGACAAAAGTCAAAACGCTTTAGATGACAGACCTAGGGAGGAATTGCAGCAAACGGCAGGGCACTATGTTTTGGGAACGAAATATCAAGACGGTTTTCCATCTTCCCATGAGAGGACTGTGCTGGCTCCTGGATCCCTGCGGAAGCCCCCTGAGCTGCCTCTGCGGCCCCTCTGCTGAAGGAATTGTGCTGCCCACTCTTTTCTGGCATCCGTGTTTTCAAAATTCATGGGGCTCATGAAAACGTGGTAGGGGAACAACACAGATTCTAGATTTTTTTAAGTCTCTGCGTATTAGCATGAACCATAGGCACACGTAGCCTCAGCAGAGCTCAGGTTTTCCCCTCTGCCTTCAGGAGAGCGATACCTGCTGAAAGCGTCCTTTCTTTCAGGATTTCTTCCATTTGCTGAATTTCTAAATCCCTGGATCCGTTCTTCCTAAAACGCTGATCTTGTGATCAGCTTGGCCTTTGCAGCTGCGGGCAGGGAGACATATCTGGTTTATGTTCTGAAGCACGCTATTGATTGGAGAGAACAACAAGCAGCAGCATCTCTCGAGGGAAGAAGTCCTGTTTTAATATAGAGCTGGCTGTGGGAGAACTGACTCGTCAGCATTTTCTGTGTGAATTCCTTCCAGGCCTCTGACAGTATCAGTAATATCTCAGTCTTTGATGTGGTTAAACTACTGTGTCTTAGGATGAGACAGAAATATGTAATGGTAATATTTTGATCGGTATTTAAGAATCCTCCTCCTTAAGGTGTTCTTAATGAAAGGACTTGAAACTTAATTTTCCTCTTGTATTGAACACTAGCCCTTGACTTCGCTGAGCTCGTATAACTTATGAAATCATACACAGCAGTATGAAAAATGCAGAGGCCGCCTTCATCTGTGATCCATTCAACAGACCACACTCAACCATAGGGATTGCTTAAAAAAAAAAGTAAATAAAAGCCTTCACCAGGGCAATATTTAGTGTTGTTATGCTCCGAAATGAACTTTGTATTTAAATATACACTTTCTAAAGTGAGGACTTCAACTCCTATATTATAAGCCGTATGTGAGATTATTGTTTTTTGCCTGTTAATGTACAACTAGACTAATGCAGCAGTATGGGTTAAAACCCAAGCTGGTTTAATGGTTTGTGAGTTAAAAAAGAAATAAGTTGAATTTTATATTGAGAAATCGTGCTTACCATTTGCTTTTCACTATTTTTCACCATAGCCTTTATTTCATTCAGATATGTTATCTGGGTTTCATGCCAATGACAGCAGCGGAAACATTTGAACGAAACTGAGAAATAAAGAGTTACAAAATTTACTTTATGCATTTCTCAAATCAAATCACCGAGTGTTTTTCTAATGTTACAAATACTGCAGGGAAAGAATAAAAACCGTGTTATCAAGTGAAAAATTAATGAAAGCTTTTCTGCTGAAACAAAATCTGTGTTTGACATTAACCTTTTCAATTTTTTTTCTTCATATTTCAGATAAAATTCTCTACCTCTGTATTTAGAATCTGAAAACAGTTGTCGGTATTGGCATCTCAATAACGTTTGTCTATGTTAGGAAGCGAATACCTCATTTGACAACTGCTGAGGTTTATTATCCGTGCAGGCGCTTGCATGGAATCGAAAGTTATTTTCTTGTACCAGATTTTGATTCTCATCCCACGTAGTAAAAAGCAAGAATGTGTTTGTTTGAAACCAAGCGTGAAAAACCCCTGTAAGGTAAGATTCACATCTGCTGCAGTAAGAAATTAATCCTGCAGAGAAACTGGTTCTGACTTACTGCTAGAAACAGAACCAAGAAACCTGAATCATCCAGTCCGTAAAAAGATGTCTGGAGCGAGCATTGCAACCGTTGGACAAGGCTGGGGCTGCCTGGATGCTTTTTTATGCTACCGCACGATTAAGGATTCTTTTCATTCATTGTATGGTGGTTTCCATATTGTGTTGACTATTGTGCTGCTTTAAAGTCTGTTTTGGACCCTTCAGGTATGAATTTATGAAATTCATAGTAGGTTCCAAAGTGTGGCAAAAAGAAATAGTGCTGAGTTTTCTTTCTACGAAAGGCTTATCGCAAAGGAAATGAAAACCTATGATTGCCACGATGTGCATTGATTTGCAAAATAACTACAAACCAGACTGCTTCTCCTGTAGCTAACTGTTCCCAGCTGTTGTTTCACATTCCAAATTTTATGAGTATTTTTACTGGCAACAGGAAATATTTTTAAGTCTTTGCAGGATAAGACATCCATTTATTTATTTTACATAAAATGTTTTGTTTATCTTTTCTGGCTATTTTGCATGTGGAAATTTTGTGTACGTTTCCAAAATGAAAATTTGCAATTACATTTAGAGAGTTAAAAATAACCATTTTCCTAAATGTTATGTTAGCTCTGATGTTTACATCGGATTGGGTTTCAAAATTGTCTTTGCTTATTGTAGCTGGTTTTCCAGGAAAGAAATGCTAAAGACATTTTATATTCTTGCTGTTCCCATTAAGAATCCTGACTTTAGGACAGAAGAAGAAGAAGCCCTTATTAATAGGTGTCTGTCATAAAAATGCAACAGAACATATACTAAATGTATATTGCTTACTTTGGTGGAAGTTAGTCTTTAATATTATAATGTAAATTCATTTGCTACCTGTAGTGCCCTCCTTTAGCTGTGTTCAAATATTTCAGGCTTTTTCTCACGTAGTGCATGTGTTCGTTGCTGATCCTCAAGCAAGCATCATATTATTTATAACCCCTGGTTTATAGACAAAATGTCTTTCTTCAGAGTTCCCTAGATTCACTCTCAGATTTGGTTCAACTCATTTATTTCATGAACTTCATTGTGTTTTATCAATTATGCGTGAGGGTAGAACTGTCTTTGGTTTTATTTGCTTTCCGTTTTTCTTCCTCGCTATTTCACCGGTTTTTCTTTGCACCAGAGAAGATGGCTTGTTGTGCTTGGGCTGACACCAGTATCTTCCACACGCTTGCCTCAAGGTCAGGTGTATCGGAGGTTCTTGTGGCTGCAGCAGAGCTGTCCCTGTGCCCTAAGGCACTTCGGGTGGCCTCATTCCCTCCCGGAGTCCGCTTCTAGTGACTTTCCAAGTTGGACTTCTTACCATGTTATAACTCCACTGTCAAATACCACCAGAACTGCAGCAAAATAGTTTCTATCCCAAAGTCATGTTTAAAGAAAAGTAGCTAGTACTTCACACGGTACAGATGTGTTGGGTTTTTTTAATTGACCAAAATATGGTCCGTTTACCAAAATATTTTTGGTGAATAGTGTCTATTACCCAATATGTTGTGAATTTTTTTATTTTTTTACCCGAAAGATATTCAAACATGTTTTGAGTTTAGCAAGTAGTTATGGAGGGAGAGAAAAAATTTGGAATATGATGCACAAAAATAGGGGAAGGAGATTGCTTCCCCTGCTCTTGAGCTAATGTATGTTTCCGCAGAAGTTCAGCTCTTGCTTCTATGGGGAAATATACTCTTTTGGGATGAAGGGTGGGTTCAAGTATGGATTTAAGCAGCACACCAAAGTTTTTTGTTTGGAAGAATACTCTGATAGCAATTTTTTTTTTCCCTGAGTCTGTTTTATTGCTGCTACTGTGGAGTGAAAGGGTTTCTATCACACAAGCAGTAATTTCTGAACAGCTTTTCAAGCCTACTGTCTGAGAATCAACTCGGTTTTTGTGCTTTCCTCCTCCGTTTCCCACAGCAGGTGTCTCAGACCATGAAGATTTTGGACTTTCCTTATAGGCAAATTTATCCTACATCTTTTTCACATCCACAAGACGACCTTCATCTTCCAGAGCTTTGTCAGATTAACATTTCTCCAGCACTGTATTTGTATTCTTTTTTTCTTTTTTTTTTCTTTTTTTTTTTTTTTTTTTAAAACTGAAGTGAGCTGCTGGTGCGCAGCAGAGGTGTCTGACCTCCCCTGGACCCCGTGCCTATTTTACACAACAAGGAAAGGATTTCCCCTCATTTTCCAAAATGATCAGCTATAGCGAGTTAGGTTTGCCATGATATATCTGTCTCGAGTGTCTGTGTGGGCAGCGATCACGCCAACACCGCTCCTGGGGAGAGCATTTATGGAGGAAGACGATGTGAAAATCCTCTCTGGCTGCTGCGAGCAGTGGCTCCGGACACGGCTGCCTCCCCGAAGCCGGCTCTCGGGGGGCCCCGCGCCGCCCCGCGGGCTTGGCTCCAGAGTCAACAGCGCTCCGGAGACTGTCCTTGCTCTTCGCTGCCAGAGTTCCCCTACTGAGACAGGGAGGTAAAAATAAATGCATTCTTTTTTTTATATGCTTTGGCTTAAAATACTATAAACAGAAAAATTATCCTAAGATCAAATGTATTTTGGGCCATTCACAGTACAGCATATGAAGGAAAAACCTATTTTAAGGCAGAAGAATATAAGGTGTAGCCATTTTCCTTGAATTTTGTGGTGTTTTTTTTTTTTTTTTTTTCCCCCGCTATTGCTAGAATGATTCATCCTGTTACTCACTGTGGGAGTGTTAATCGCTACATTGTGGGAGAAGTTCCATCTCCTTCAGGTGAACCCGAGAGAGCAGGGCTGCCATGTGCAGGGTACTAGCGATTGCTTCAGAGGAAGCGTCAGCTATAAAAGATGGTCTCTTCCATATTGGAATCTCTCCGTATTGGGAAGTACGTTGTGATGTTAAAACTGATGCTGAAGACTCATCATTGATTTCAATTATTAAATCTTACTTACTTGCAAGTTGTTGTATATCGTGAGCAAGTCCTGTCTATCCGATGCAACTTAGAAAGCCTGTGACTACATTTTTTGACAGAAGAGCAAAACTGAGGACATACTCATAACTGTGCACCCAATGTCTTTCTGAAGATGGAGAGAACATCTTAAGTCATATTTTTTTCTAATATTGTGAAAGTGGTTATTTTAAAAATGTTTTTTTTACAAAGTGCAATACGTGTGGGTGAAAAAAGGAAGTACTTCTATTTTTTTTTTTAAATGCGTATTTCATTGAGTACCTGTCGTGGTTTAACCTGGCAGGCAGCTAAATACCACACAGCTGCTCACTCACTCCCCCCGCCTCCCAGTGGGACAGGGAGAGAATCGGAAGGGGAAGAGTGAGAAAAACTAATGGGTTGAGATAAAGAGAGTTTAATAGAACAGAAAAGGGAAACTAATGATAATAAATAATGATAGAATATACAAAATGAGTGATACACAATGCAATTGCTCACCACCCGCGCTGACCGATAACCAAGAAGCGATCGGTACTTCCTGGATCACGCCTACCGTTCATATACTGAGCATGACGTCACATGGTATGGAATACCCCATTGGCCAGCTGGGCTGGCTGTCCTGATTATGTTCCCTCCCACCTTGTGTACCTAGCTCAGTCAGTAGGCACGGGAGCTGTCCTTGGACTAGGAGGGCACTTAGCAACAACTGAAAACATCAGTGTGTTATCAACATTCTCCTCGTACTAAATCCAAACCACAGCACTAGGAAGAAATTTAACCCTATCCCAGCCGAAACCGGGACAGTACCTATTGGTACAGTTCCAAAGAGTATTTTCTAACAAGATGGATTTTCAGTAGAAGAATGTCAGATTGACATGCTGAAGTGTTCTTTTACACTTACACACCTAAGGGAAGAATAAATTCATTGTTAAATGTTACTCCAGTTTTTGTTGCTAAATATATATATATGCAATTTTTCTCTGAAAGTTGGAGGGATCGTTTTCTCACTCAAAGCAAGAAACTGTCCCAGATGTTTGACTAAGACACTTCAAAATGGACCATGGTGGCAGGAAGAAATGGGGTGCAGGAAGATGCCAGTATAGTCAGGCATAGAATGGGGAGCATTTTAGGGGAGAGCCATCGTTCAAGGTCTCGGTAATGTGTGATACAGTGATTTCATTGGTTAAGAAAGCATCGGGTTTTTCTCCTGCAGCCGTTAGCCTTTGGAATTGCGGCTTGGAGGGGAGCTCGTGCAATGAGTGCTCGGATGCTTTCAGTCCCATTTACCACAGAGGCTTACACGGTATCACCTCCTTGCTCTTGGGCCCAGAGAAACAGCATTGTGCAATAGCTTGAAGGAATCTATCATGTCATAGTAGTACTAATCTCTGAAAAGAAAATCCCATGAAGAGCAGTAGAATCTTATAAAGGATCAACTGACTTAGAACATGGCTGCTGTGCAGAGCTCAGTACTGTAAGTGGCTGCCTTGTGCGTCTGAATCATTTCCTTCGCTCGTGGGTGGACTCAAACTGCTGTTGTGTCCTGTGCTAATAATTCTCTCTCAAGTTCACAAAATCAGTTAATAATAGGATGCAGTTAGTTATATCCCTGTGACAGTGTGGTGTTCCACGGGGTTGGTGTATGGAGCTGAGCAATTGGCTACAGTAGCTTGGGAGCCAGTTGGTAAGCTCCTAGGGTGCCAGGGATTTGCTCTAGTAATGATTAATAAAAGACAAAAGAGCTGGTGTCAGTGTTGGGATTAAGTCAGAAGAGCTCGCAGTTCCTCATCTTGCCTGTGGAATATATATTTTTCAGTTAATTAACCTTTTCTTTTCCTTCTGAAATAATTCTTGCTGGCCCTTTCCTGTTTTCAGCAAGTTTCTATGATGGATTTGATATCATCAAGTAAAAGCTATGTATCTAAGATATGAAATCACTGAAAATGGCAGTGACTGTCAAATCAGAAGGTCTCACTCTCTGATCCTGTATTATATTTGAGTCCTTACTCATTTTTTTAATATAGATGCTTAAAAACTACACTGAAAGGAGTTAACTGAGAGTGCAACGTTAGAAGATGCTTTTGCAACCTTTGTTTGGCCCAGTTGTGTATACATCATGATACAGTCTTCAATTACACATGCCCGTAATACTTTTTCCACTAACTCCTGCTGTATTTGGTGCACAGAATAGCTGATACGCGTTTAATGAACAGCTATTCGATAGCTTGTTTCCTTGTCATTGTTGGATTTGTGGCCCTAGGCCTTAATTACATGTTGTTCAACCCCCCCCTTTGAAGACAGAATTATTATTCCCTGGGGGCTCATCTATAGTGCTCATCAAATTAACACCAGAGTGCTGAAAAATAATTAATTAATTTTCATTATGTCTACGTTAAGTGAAGAGACACAATTACTCCTATTCAATAGATGGGATGCTGAAAGAGAGAGAGATGAAAGATGTTCAAAAGTTTTGACTATGTTTGGGCCCTTGGTTCAGGAAAACGGGGACTTCTGTTTTTCAGAGCAAGTGTATTCCATCTCACTGATCCCAGCTATAAACTGTCCTCTTGACTTTGATTATGCCTGAGAGTTTTTAACCCTTTGAAGGAAAGATCACAAGATCTCTGATAAGCATCCAGAAAACGAGCAACTCTCCTGTGACCAGCTTGTTTTTAAGCACCTGTCTTATAGAAGTATGATGTGAGGCACAGATGTAGCAGCATGAATCCCGTTGTCATCTGGTGTGAAGTTCAGTTGCCCGAGCTGTGAAGCCACCATCCTGTTCCTAGTCCTACCGTGCCCTAGACTGTCTTCTCTAAAAAAATCTGCAAATCAGGTAACAGATGCCCTCACCCTGTATCTCGTGTTGATCCCTTGGGGTAGCCATCTAAGCCCTGACTGAGCCAGGTGGTTCTAGTGAAGTAACAGGTATGCAATGATATGGTTAGACTATATAATGCATTAGTACAGGGGGAATTAAGGGTCCATGGGTACCGCTGCTATTTACTTTTTCTTACTTCTGGAACAGTAGGCAACCATCTGCTCCTTCTTAATAATGACGGCAGTAGCTTCACGCTCTGTATGGGAGCCAGTACACAATTTGTCTAAAGAGTTTCAAAGTGTGTGCTGATTGTAGATCTTGACTTCCCCCTCCCCCCAGGTTTGGAGGACACGAGGCTGTAGGAAGCACTGACCTCTTCTGTCCCCTTTTTTGATCTCCCAGTGGAATTTCTCTTCTCCTCCTGCGCCACTGGTGCCATTCCTAGGTTCAGTCCTGGCTCCGCTCCCCCGGTGTTGGCAATCCTGTTACCCTTTTTGTGCTTTTTTGATCCAAAGCATGTAAGTGTAAAATCTTTAATTAGCTCAACTCTTTCACATGAACATTTCAAGTTCATCTTGAGACAGTCAGTATAAAAAAAACCTTAAATCCAAGAGGTGGGAGTCTGATCAGAATATGAAAACAAGAAAATGAACAATGAGATGAGAACAAGAAAATGAAAACAGTACCTAGCAAGAGGAGGTTGTGTGAAACGATCATAACTACCAGCTATACCTATAACATTTTCAACCCGAGAGGCTCATTTGAGCACCTGGCGAGAAAAAAACGTTGTTCTTTATTTTGTTACATTCTGCTGAAAATATGACACATTTCTCTTGCAGTTTGTGCATGTTAAACGATACAAGGTACTGTATTTTATAGGATCCATGACATAAGCATTTCTTCTAATTTTCCTTTCTATTATAACTGATTTCAGATTTCATTTCTGGTAATCTTTGCTTTGCCAGTTGAATGCAAAAAACTCAACTCGGTTATTCCAAAATAAAACATAAATTAACAATTACCCAAAGAATAAAAATTCAAGGCATAAGAGAAGAATATTTCTAGCTAGCAAGTGTCCATGGGAAGTGTCTGGTTACTATAGCAATCGCCATGGAGCATCTGACCAGCATGAGAATTGCAAGGTGCTTCAAGAGCCTTTTCTCTTCCCTAAGTTTGATGTCTTCTGAACAGAGGTGTTATGTGAGGTCACATATACTCAATTGTAACTACCAGATGGATGGATGATGCAAACGATCAATTTGCAGCTCCCACTGGGCAGAAAATGGTGCATTCAGTTCATAGATTTTAATTTGTTTGATCTACAGCACACTACAAGCGCAGAGAGGAATTTCTTCTCCCCAGTCTAACGTTTTTTAAATCTGCGTTTTGACTATCGGTTTGTATGTGAATCTTGGTTGTGGACATGTTTTGTGGAGCACTTCAAACTATGCAGACAATCGTACCTCTGCGAAAGTTAACTGATAATTGTAATGCAGATAATGCTAGAAATATTGTAGAATCCCAGCAAATAGGTGTTACTGCTGAAGGACAAAGTAACTTACTGTTTCATTAAAATAACCAATTGTTTTAAAGTTAATTCTTCCTTTAGACAATTACTTTGTCTAGTGAGTTTGATGGCTTGACATTCATAATGTACTCTTTCTAGCAAAAAAAAAAAAAGATCGTGTCAAATCTGCATACTGCATTACTCACTTTTTAATGGGTGTTTGAATAGGTAGTCTCAGATTTATTCTAGCATATAGCACTGCTGATTTGACTTTCATTAGTGTTTAAAGGCTGTCAAGAATACCATTTAAAAAATCTTAAATATTGATAGTTCCTTGCCACTTCCATAGAATGACACTTTTCTAGAGGGATAAAAGCAACAAGGAATGCAGCCAAGTGATTTTTTTTTTTTTTTTTTTTTTTAAACACATAGGCAAGTTGTTGACAGTATCAAACTCGGATGTGAAATTTTCACAATTCGGCAATATTGACCTTTGAAAGAAGAACCTTTTCTGTAATACACATTTTCAGTATTAGTGTGCATCACCAACTGTGGTATATTTGACTGATGGGAAGAGGGTGCTCCTTATTGTTGCGTTACACCGAGAACACCCGGATAACCCTCTTTGTTTTGAGACTGCTACCAACAACAGCTCCTCATCTGGGGAAATGAGCCACCCAAGTGTATTTGAGACAGAAATCTTTCCTGTCTTTCCGCTGTGTGGAAACCAGCCATGAGAGGCGTGCGGGCTGGGCCGGTGTTTGGAGGTTCAGGCAGCGAGCGAGCAGAAGACACCTCTGGCGTGGGGTGGGAGGGGGCTCGCTTGGCGCTGCTGTCCGCGGCCGGGGTGCTGAAGTCGGGAACAAGGAGCAAAACGGAGCTGGGATGGGTTATTTGTTTTATTTCTGTCGGTTTGCCTTTTCAAACGTGATTTATTCAAAGAATGGAAGTAGACATCAGGTGTATTTCTTGGAAGGTGGCTTTGTTTTTTTTGGCTATCTGAGAAGATTCATTACCGGGTCAATCATAGCTATGTAACATAAATCCAGGTTAAGGAAGGATGGCTTTGTCACATGGTTCAGATGCAAACTGTGCAACATTGCAGTATTGCTTAAACACAACATAATAGGTTATTTTTTAATGGAAAACTATGACACATGGTTGGAGGAATGGATGGAGGAATGTGCTTATTAGGAGGTACAGTCAGAATTAGTAGAAACAAACACTGACCCACCTCTTTGGTCACTGTGCTGAGGTATTTTTGTGAGTTACAGTTTGGGCTAGAACCTCAACTTTTCTTGTAGTAAAGATTGTTCATCTCTTCCTCTTCCCTGGTCCCACCCTCAGCTAGATATAAGAAAAATTTAAGACCATATCCAGCATTTTGCTTGAGGTAGCAAATGTCTGAAGTGATAGGTCCTGCTCAGGTCCCTTAGTCTGGGTTCTCAGCAGGTCAGGCACCCGTCTGTACCGCACCTCAGGCCTCTGTTTCAAGTCCTACTTGCGTGGACTATTGCTGCGTGTCCCCGGTCAGACACAGGTAGCCAAGGGTTTGTGGCCGTAGGGTTAATCTGCTCAGCATCTGTCAGCAGTGGTCGTGGACAAGTGATTCAACCATTGGTCTTCCATTGTAGTTCTTTTTCCATGCTGACAATAGAAAGATATGCTGGGGAAAATGAAATTAAATTAATATGAATTGACCAGTTAGATCTTTTTGTTGTTTCACCCCCTCTGTCTCTGTCAAGAAATGAATCCTTTCATATGAAGGAGCACACAGAATTGAGTGAAGAAATTAGGTTGTATCCACTTTGCATTAAACAAAATAATAAACAACATCTGTGGTCTCCAATTCAAGCTTTGTATATTAAAAGCCCTGCTTGCTCCTTGCGTAAGGATGATCATTATATTAGCAGGAGATATTTTTGTGTTTAAATGGTAATGGTTGTCTAGCCTGGATAAAGTCAACAATGAAACTCCCCTTGCCTTTATCAGGGCTAGGATTTCACTCAGAATTTTTACACAGAGCAAACTATGGGGGGAGTGGGGGAGGAGGGCAATAAAATATGCCTACCAAGTTAAAAAGGAATAATTTGATTATCTGTTGAGCAGGGTAAAAATATTTTCCTTGGTCTGTTTAGTTTTTTTCTTGCTTGCACCTTTGTTTTTCTACTACTGATTCTGTTTGTGCTGTGTTCATTGAGGAGGGAACAAATAGGGAACAGTTATATAACAGCGTGTAAAAATGCTCATTTCTGTGATACGTGTTATTTAACTTCATTTCATCATTGTAAAACTAATTTGTTCCAACTTTTTGATATAATTAAATGCATACTTTAACTCTTTCCTATTACAGTTTGGTTAAATGATTTCAGTGGTAAACCATAGATGGCTTTTCATCCACCTCTGATTCACTCTATTGTTCTTCGCTTATCAGGGTGGGACAGATGGAAGCTGAGGGTTCAGCTCAAGGTAACCAGCAGAAACTCCTGTAGTGGCGAGTCGATAAAATCCCAGATGATCATCTGTGGCATACTGCTCAATAGATACGGAGCGCTTACTGCATGTGATACTTAGAGGGTTTGTTTTTTGTTTGTTTTTTTTTTTTTTTTTTAATATAATGCTCAACATAGAAGGAACTGGCAAAATACAGGTGTCACCATTTTAAGAATGACTATTTGCAATTACTCAACTGGAACACCTGAGTATTTTAATGCCTTTAACAACTACTAAAAGCTATAGATTCAAGGCTCTGTATTTGTAGCACCACAGAACAGTTGAGGTGAGGAGGGGTCTCTGGAGATGGCCTAGTCCAACCCCCATCTCAGATCAGGGTCAGCTAGGGCAGGTTGCTCAGGGCTGTGTCCGGTCAGGTTTTGAGTATTTCTAAGGACTGAGAATTCATAGTCCACCCAGGTAATCTGTTCCTGTACACTTAAAAATTTTTTTTTTATGTTTAAATGGAATTTCTTGTAGTTCAGTTTGTGCCCGTTGTCTCTTGTCCTGTCACTGGGCACCACTGAGAAGAGCCTGTCTCAGTCGTCTTTACTCTCTCCCATCAGATATTTGTACCCATTGATAAGATCCCCCCAAGCCTTCAGTTTCCAAAATGTGGAATGTTGAAGTGTTCTGACTTATTGACAATGATTTCTTAATTTTTTTTTTAAAAGTATAAATAGCGCAGGTGCAGAATATGGAGTAAGGTCAAGGTGTAAAAAGAAGTCCTAGTTTCCCTGTAACTTAAGTTTCTGATTTCTGTTGTTTGTTGTAATGGTGGGATTCTTAGACATCTTGAATTTAACGGATCTGCTGCTGTTGAATTCAGTAGGAGTAGAACTGGCCTTGTTAGGATTAAATTTTTTAATTGTGGAAGTAACCAGGAATGACTCCAGATGATTTTCTACTAGAAAAACATGACTTCTATGATAGAAAAGGGGAAGCTAGTGACCATCTGACAGTGTAGACATGCCTGAGCTAGTTATAAGCCTGATAGCTTACACAGCAGCAGCGATCCAACTGCAGCATCACCTCGCGTCACCTGCCAACAGCTGTGAAGAGGACATTCTTCTTTGGCTTTGGTTTACGTGCCTGCGTGAGTGCATTTGGGAGTGAGGGTCCTAGGTCTGGAAAACACCCAAGCAAAACTCAGTAAGGAAGCCCTTCCCGACTGACTGCACTTATCAAATTAAAGGGATTCATTTAATATGCTGCCATTACTGCTAATGTGCTACAAGAAGCTTCTGGCAACGCTTGCGGAGAGGCTGGCCAGCACTTTGCTGAAGAACTTGCAGGGAGTTGCTTCACACTTTTGGTGCATAATTTCTTTCCAGTTCCATAAAGTAAATTAAAGCTGGGGTTGGAATCCCCTTCATCAAAGCTGTATGAAGGGAGGTAATTGTACGTCGTTAACCTGAAAGGTCGTTCACTGGAATGTGGTTCAGATATTGGGCGGATTAAGGCACCTCAGCTAAGCACCTGGACTTAGGTGTAACGAATACAGGCCTCGAAACAGCATAACCGACAGGATATATCCGTGGGAAGTTTCCACACACTAATCTCCCTGATCATCTAAACCCTCATTCATGGGAACTGCCTGATCATAACATTAGTAGCCATTGACCCTGCCCTAGGTTCTGTGGGTTGATAGGTATGGGTTGGAGAGGTGATACCCCTTTTATAAACTGCTGAGGGGTGATCATCTATGTGACTGGAGCCCTCTGTTTCAAGTGGGTTAAAAATTAATTCCTGTGCAATTCCCCATCTTAGAAGTTTGATTACGTCTACGTATTTTTTCAGCAAATAAATTTTGCTTTGTGAAGGAAATGCAATCCACATGCTAGAATATTTTTTTTTTTCTAACCGCTTTAAATGAGGAAGAATGGCTTCAGCAGTCTTGAGTATTTAGGGCTTACTGGGGTGTTTGGGCATGTCTTTGAGACAGCGTGTGCGGTTATTAGATGTATCGTCAGTTCACACCAGCCGCGATTCCCTGGGTGGTTAGGTTAGCTTGGTTAGGTTTCATGCTGGTTTGCTGGGATTGTGGGGAATGAAAAGTCCTGACGTGTAGGTACTGAGCAAGAGCATTTGTTTTCTTTGACTACACCTAAAACTGTGTTGCCAAAGGTGAATGCCCAGGATCTGGGGACATGAGCTAAGAGCAGTTAAGGTTAATGAGGGTGTTGTCCCTCAGTAAATATGTACATGTGAGTTTGTGCCGGTTTTGGAGCTCTCACCAATAAGCATTTGAGATACTTGTCACGATAGGCTTTTCCAGGATTTTGTTTGTGGGTGCTGTCACACCGTACGCTGGATTTTGCAGGGAGTGGTGTGGCAGTGCAAGTCTCGTGTACCCACGGGAAGGAAGAAGAGATCAGGTGGAAACGTGCAGCTTCACGATGGACGATTCCAGGCTGGTTTCTTAACATGAGGGATCCTACTCTGTTGGCAGTCTAGCTTTCTAGCTAACCACTGCTTAATTCCCTCTGTGTTTTTACCCTGGCATGGATTTATGTGAGGATGGAGTACGAAGAACTAGAAAACTTAGATAATGAAATGGCAAATCCTCAAACTGTGTCTTTCTCACTTCTTCCTCACACCTTACAGCCTGCACTTAGCACTGGCTGCCTCCCAGGGGTACTGGCCCCGTGCTACTCATGGTGACGCCCAGCGACTTCTTCCTTTCGCAAGGCATCAAGCCTTCAATCGTAAAAGTCTCTCAGGAAAATCTGCTCCTTTTCCTGGCTGTCGTGGAATTCTTCTGCGATCCTGTTGCCTTATTCTTTTTCAGCTTGAAGACCAAAATAAATGTAGAATTAAAAATGTAGTAGTAAGTCCCATCTCTTCTAGGGACAGGGGGACAAGCGATGGATTTGGCTGAGAGTGAGATACTGTGTTCTTCATCGCATTTACATCACTGCACCGTCACCTCTGAGTTTTCAGAACTGTCATGTGTGATTTAAGTTTTCTTTGTGTTTACATTCAGAAATATCAGTGATTTTTTTTTTTTAATTTTGCAGGAAACATTGTTGTAAGAAGAAAACACACAGTACGTCATTGCCACGTACTTCAGCAGTCTGCCTTAACCCAAGGGTCGCTTTTTAGTGGGAATAAACAAGTCTCAAAGATGGTGAAAGGCTTAGTTTTGTATGAGAAAAGGGCTGGGAAGGGGGATGAATTTGTGCAAAATTTGACTAAAAGGTGAAAGGGGAGATGACCTTTGTCTTAAAAAATAGCATTTGTGTGCAGAGTAGGCTTGCTTGTCAATTAAAAGAATAACCACATCTTTACAGGTTTCACAAATGATTTCCTCGAATGTCTGACGCTGATAACAAATGACTGCTGTGTGTCTTCCCCAAAATACTTGCTGTGACTGTGATTGCAGCTCTAATTATGGCATAACAGATGCAGTGTTGTATAGCACCCGCCTTCTTCAAGATTTGTAGCTCCCCTTACTTTTACATGAGTTATTTCTTTTTAGTGTAAAATTTACTACTGCTAGCAGTAACAAAGAAGTCACTCTTAAAGTAAAAAAAAAAAAGGATTTTCAGATTGTTACACTGCTTACATTGTTTTTGTGCTGCAGATGTTGGTCGTGTTAGCAGCCAGCACGATTGTGGGATAGCGTATTCATGCCTCGTTGCGTCCTTTCCACTTTCTCCAACCTCTCCTCTGCTGAGTAAGCAGTTAAAGTGACTTTTCTTTTGTTCCCCAGCCTTTGCTACTGTTGGAGAAGAAGGGCAAGTTACTTGGCTGTTTTGCTCAGTTGTAAATGGAAGAGTATTTTTTTTTCTTCTTTTTAACATATTCACCAGAAGAAATAGAAGAATGCATTTGCAATTCTCACATGCATTTACATGTGAACGCTGCTGTGTTGTTCTTTCAAAACAAGGAGGAGGTGATTTATTTTAATAGTACAAACTATCGCCTTACACTGTGCCAATCACGCTGCCATTGTCTGTTTTAATACTGATAGTGAATCATCTCTTGGATGTTACAGTCACAGGCGAATGCCTCGCTGGCGTGTATGTGTGTTGGGCTGGGGGGGTGTGTGTATGAGCAGGGATGTGGGATGCTGGGGAAGCGCTGGTTGTTCCTTCCCTGAGCACAGCTGGGTTGGGAGAAGCGCTGGTGCCTTCTCAGGGGCTTTCTGAGGAAGGAGGACATAACCCTTTCTTGATGGAAAAAATTTCTGTTCTGAGCTTCTTTCCTCTACAAATGTCTTTGTTTCTTGGTTCCTCTTCAAACAGAGCAAACAACACGCCACTGCTCAACAAGTGTACTGGGCTAGGGCAAGTCCAGCACGCGATAGTCATTCTTTCTTGCAGATGAAATAGAAGTGCACAGCGTGCATTTTTCAATGAGACGTTCACCTTTGAGAGCTCGTTTTGCGTGGGGAGAGAACACAGGTTGTCCAGAGCGGTGGTAGGTGCCCCATACCTGGACTTACTCAAGGTCAGGTGGAGCCTGAATGTGTCCAGGGGCTGGGAGCCACCTCCTGTCCCTGGGCGTTGGAGTAGATGACCTTTAACGGTCCCCGTTCTGTGACTCTAACAATGCTTCTCCCCCCGCAGCAGCACCCCGCTCCTCGGGGGGGGCCCCCGGGGGACAGAGCCGGGCTGCGGGCTCCCCCGGGGGGAGGCCGGGCTGCGCCCCCCGGGGGAGGCCGGGCTGCCCCCGCCGCGCTCCGGGAGGGGCCGCGCCGCCGCCACCCCCCGCCCCGCCGGGCGTCCCCGGGGCTCCGCCGGACCCCGCCCCGCCGCCGCTGCCACGGTAACGCCGCTACGCCCGCCCCCGGCGGGCACCACCCTCGGTAGGGGCTGGGGCGGCTGGAGGCTTCCATGGCACGGCTGGGCGCCGGTAGACCCGCTGGCTAGGATGAACGCCGAGGAGGCAGCCCAGAAGAGCGACGGCGGGGAGAAGTGTAACGGCGGTAGCCAGAGGAGGAAGAGACCCAAGAAGGTGGGGCGGGGGTCGGGGCGGGGGGGCAGCAGCTCGGAGGGGGATTTCTATTGCCGGGGAGGGCTCGGTAGCCGACCTGCTGGTAGTCTGCAAGCGAGGGGGGTCTCCCTGTCGCGACACGGGAATTGGTAATGCGATAACTGAAGCGGGTGGTTAAGCAGAGGGTTGTTTCTTTCCGTTTTTTCCTTGCAAACAGCTGTCTGTTGTGTTGGGGTGAAGTTTCATCAGGCAGCGGTGCCTCCCAGTGCGGGTCTCCCTGGGCTCCCCTTAAGAAAGAGGGCAGCGTGTTTTGGCAGAAGCAGCACAAAACCCGCACACGATGGGATTGACTTAAGTCCTTCTGTCCCTTGCTCCTCAAGCGCCAGAGATGCAGGTTTATAAACCTTCAGTTTGCTTTTCCGGAGATGTTGCTTGGATCGGGTTATACACAAGCGCAGAGAGAGACGTCGCCAGCTTTTGTAGCATCTGTGGTGATTCAATGATGCTAATGAAAAATAATTGGGTAAAAATGTGAATTGTCCAGCCACACCCAGTTTCCAGGGCACTTTCTCTGTCTGTCCAGTGTCTCTTTCATAAACGGATGATTTACAAGGTATAGTGTGCCCGCTGCTTTACCCCCCAGCTTCAGGTAATTTCTTTTTGCTGGCTTGAATTGTAGGCAGCTATTTATTTCTGTTTGGGGTTTCTCTCCCCTTTAAGAGGAAAGATGTCTGTGGTTCTGCATAATTATGACATAAACTGGTTTATGGTTATCCCCCCCCCTTCTTTAATCTTAATTGGTATAACGTGAGTTACCTGACTGAAATGTGTGGACTACCTGCAGGGTGAGGAATTACTCTAATATGAGGAAGAATTTAATCCATACAATATATATTCGCTGATGAATTCTTCTGTCCCTTATTTTGCATAGAATTTGCATTTTAACCAACATTGTCTATGAGCAAGACAAATTGCTACAAATGGAAATAAACCATAGAGCTGCAAACAGACGCTTATTCAGGGACTTGTGCAAGGGTTTTGACCTGGTAAAGAAAAGCTGTTTTGCAATAGGTGACACTGTTAGGCCCCATTTTATCACAGAGGGAAGATTCTGTGTGTGTAATCATAAGGGCACGAGATAATCCAGTCTAAGCAAGAAATTGAACAAAAACATCCTCACCCCACCCCATTGTGCTTGGAATATTGCCTGGATCTCCACACAGTGGGGGATTTTATATAGCACGTTGGCCTTATATTTAAGCACAACAAAGCAGCAGAGGGAATATCTGCTTCGTCTTGCCTCTGAATTTGAAAGGTTTGTTTGTGTGGGTTGTAAATCCATAGGAGGAAGCAAAAATCAAATGATCGAGTGCATCCCCAGTGTTTTCATTTGACTGTTGGATAACCTGGGAACCATATCATACTAGGGGAGAGGTTTGGAAGATCTAAGGAATCGAAGTGGGTGTTTCCATCTTTTCTTTTTTATCCACGTATAAGTCGTTTCTTGTTTTGCTATTGTTTTCTAAGTAAAGTGGCCCAGAGCCTTTCAAGGTTGAAACACAAGTATATGCCTCTGCTGCCAAATGAATGCTTAGAAAGCATCTCTTCTATTGAGTCTTCCAACAGCTGATGCATCTCCATTTTTCAAAAACGTAATAAATGTTTGGGTATCTCTTTAAAATTCTCTTTTACAACTAGAAAATATTAATCGGGCATTTTCAATGGACAAACGTAAACCAAAAAATTCTTAATCGTTCAGTTTGGATGCAAAAGATGTTGGTGCCTCAGGTGTGGTGTTGGATTAGCTCTGATGAAGCTTTACCCTTAGTGACTTCATGAAGAAATACAGCGCCAGGCTTTAATATTCCTTTTTAAATTCTAAGAATAATATTCATAAAATCTAAAAAAAGATAATTTTTTGATGAGAAAGAGACACCCTGGAATAGCTAAGAGTACAAGAATTCCAGATGGAATTCCTCTGCGTTTTGACTAGGTAAGCACAATTCCCTTCAGGAACGGAGATGAAAGTGCCATGTGCAAGAGCTCCAAAATTAAAAGTAACGTAGCCTGTTTTCAGGTCCTGAACTACTTTTGCTGAACGAAGCTGCATTGCGCCATCCAACATGCCCTCTATCTGTTCTGTGGAAGTTGATCCCTTTTGTGTGGATAATTAAATATTAATTGAGCCAGATGAGTTTGATCTATGTGTTGGGAGAGACAGAGAGAGATGCGTCTCAGATACAGTATTCAGTTGGATCTTCTATATTCCAGGAGGGTGTCCTAGCTGGGAAGCGATGTAGGGTTTTCTCTAATTTTCAGCAGCACCCCAGGTTTTTTATGCACTTTACTTGAAAAAGAAAAGGCTTCACTTTCATCCTAGTACAGGATGGGAAAAACTGAAATTTTCATAAAATGGAGAAAATGATTACCCACCCAAAGGCAAATTTAATCCTTGCGGTGCTGTTTGTGGCTTTGTGTGTTCCAGTGAGTCAGTGGGCTGCCTTAATGGGTTCGTGAATCCAACTGTAGGGTTGCGTCCAGTTTTCCTGTGGTACTTCGCCTCCACGTAATAACTGGGATATGGTGAAATTTGTGTTCCTGGGAAAGAAAAAATCATGCTAAATTTCTGTGTTCATCCAGTTCTAGTGTCAGAGAGCGTAGGATGCGTTCTGCTGGAGGCAGAAGTGAGCAGAACGGCCTCGTTCCGTTGCAGGTGTGACTGCATGGAAAGCCAGGGAGAGCAGCGCTTGCTAATGTGTTGGTCCTCTCGCCTTGGTAGCCGATGTCCCATTTGTGGTGAAGGAGTAGCATAGCAAGTAAATAAGAATTTATATCATATCAGTTTTTTGAGGCCGCCTTCTGTATTTTGCCAACTGTTATTGTGAAGTGTCCAAGTACCGAATTCCTATAATTCCTCTCAAGGATGCTTTTTTCGTTATAGAGTGTTGCAGATGAAAAACAATTACTGTTGGTCATTGTGTAGAAAATGAAGCGTGTTCCTATATCTAGTACTAAAACTACTGATGGCAAAGGGGTTTCCAGAAACCACAGGTTCTTACTCCACTGATCATAAAGCACACACCATTGATGGATCGATGCAAAAATAATCCATCTTCGCTTATTACAGAATTCCAGTCGTCACTTGTGTTGCTTATTCTTTACAAGAAATTAAAACCTTGGAGTCAGGCTCATACTATAAAAGACTTGGAGGAAGTTGTAATGCTGATTTAAAGCAAGATAAATGAACTTCTTTTCCTAACCTAAGCATCATCTCCTGTTTTAAGTGTGTCTATGGAAAAAATTAAATCGGATGTATTAGGTGAGGTACTTCCAGTGGAAGTTGTATACTCGCTAATGGAATCATTACAGTGCACAAGGTAATGCTGTTAATTAATTTTGATTACTCCAGACTATTCATTCCATGCCTAACGTAATTGAGACCCATTTTGGAATACAAGCACAATTTTGGTCACCTATGTTCAAGAACAAGAATGCAAATGTACACAAAAGACGCAGAGAGGGATTGCTAGAAGAGGGAGCCTGTCTAAGCGAAGACTAGAAGAGTTTAGCTTTGGTGTGCTAGAGCAAAAGGCTATCTGAGGGGAAGAGGAAATGAGGCTCTTCAGCAGCCTTCTAATAGGTTTAATCAGGTAAAGAACCAAGAGAAACTTGATTAATAATGAATGAAATGCGATTTCTCTAACGTATCACTGGACTGGATTCAACTGAAGGAGGTTCCTCTCACTACCCCGTTCCTGTGTTTTCACCTATGTCATTTACGGTGCCGTAATAATATTACACCACAGTTTAATTGATGGTGAATGTGACTATTTAAGTCTTTTAAAATGTTTGTTTACCTGGTTATTTCACTCTTCCAGCTAGCAAATTTAGTGGAAAATTGAATGCCACCAGAAGAAAAATTGATGTCCATCTCTACCTAAAATCCGTACAGGGTCTTGTACGACGGCGGTTCCGATCTGCCGGCTGGCGTTTCCTCTAAACTGCCTTCACTTCACACTTGCCAAGTCCCGCTTAGCCTTCTCTCGCTGCTGCTATTTCCCTCTCTGTCCTGTTATTACTGGTGACAGACAAATAGCTGGACTGTTTGATGATCCAACCGAGATGGGACCAGAGGATGGTATGCCTCCTCTTCTAGGAGAGATCACGTCCGCTAGTTTTCACGGAAAGGTTTTCCTTCAGACGATAGACAGTAAACTGAACAGGCAGAAAGAGCTAATGAGGGGAACCACAGTCTCTTCTTTCATTGAGGACTAGGATACCTAAAAGGCTTTATCACAAAGCCAAAGCGGTGCTTGTAAGTTAACCCAACTCATTGGTGTTCAGTAGTGTTAATTTTACTGTAACGTAGCTTCTGTAACTCTGGAAGGTTTTATTCTTCTTTCAGCTGAACCAGTATTAGAGAGCTGGAACTGCCTTGCTTTCAGTTGAGTTAATCCAATTTAAATGAAAGTAAACAAGCAGAGAAACGGCGCTAGAATTTGCTCTGGAAAGAAGAGAATAGATGGAGAAAAAGTCAAACTTACTTTTAGGTCATGGAGGTAAGAGACAGGTTTTACAGAGACTGTTGAACCAGGCGTGTTCCTAAATGTCTGCACCCACATTTCCACATGGTTTGGGCTATCGTACACCTGATGCAACTCTACTGATATTCTTGCATTACTGAGGTTAGGTTTTGCGTGTTCCCTTTGCCTTTTCTTCCGCTCACAAGGCTTCCAGCACGTTTTGTGCCAAGTGTAAAACTAACAATCATAGCTACAAATGCTTTGAGATATTTTTTTTTTTTTCTCCTTCCTTGCCTGTCCCCTCTAGCTTTAGTTGCTATGTGTAACGGTAACAAAACAGAAATGATGTGTATTTATCCCACTACGCGATAAAGCGCCTTACCTCTATGGCACCAGTTGCCACGGAGCAACCATCACTTTTGCTGATTGCATCAGCCCAGCGCCCTGTGCTGCGCCCACGGCAGCCCCGCGGTGGTTGATACCCAGGGGAAATAATTTCCATTTACTTACAGCAATGAGACGGGGAGAATAACGACGGGCAACATAGCCGAACATCTGGACTACAGCGTTTTGTGTCGTCGCTGTGGTGGTTTTTCTAGCGTCGTAAAGTGTGTAAGAGAGAGAGCGAGCACGTGATACCGGCCACACGGCTGAGCCTGGCTTTTCTAGGTCTTTATGTTCTGGTGTAACAGGATCACTTCAAGCGTTGTTGGGCTCTGTTGTATCGATGGAATAAGCAATGAACAAGTCTTAGAACTGACACAACTACTTATAAGGTTACATTTATTCATTGCAGGCTTTAAAGTTAATATATGTATTGCTTTTAAATTTTTTTTTTTTTTAAATGGAGTAATAGGAATCTACAAAGGGATGGAGTTATTTTTGTGTATTAGCAGATTTGTGTAAGTGCTACAGTTCACAGATTAAATACTGTGAGGACAACAAGGAGGAAATCGTCTGGATAAGAGTGGTGAATTTTATACAGAACCGCGTGACGTGTTGAGCCTGCACCCACCTGCCACGCGTTCTGGGCTCCCGATGCATCGTTCGCAGTTCTTGCTCATTTTCACCAATGTTTGGCAAACAGCGATTGAGTCAGAGAAGCAAGTCCCTTTTTCCCCAGCCAGCTTCCCTTTCTCCCTGCAGGATGCCCGGGGCCGTCAGGCGTCGCACATACTGTATCGCGTTCGCGCATCTCGCAGCCTTGTCACGCGTTCCTGCAGGCCGGCAGCGGCACAGGCTGAGCTGGGCTTTCCGGCGGTGGCTTAAAGCTGCCCGTCCTGCCTCTCTGGGGACATCGGGGTCCGCGCTGGAGGCAGCCACGTGCTCTCCCCTCCCGCTGGTTATGCTGCCACGTGCCTGTGATGGAAGAGCATCTGGAAGAAGGATTTTAGCAACACGATAAGTCAGTGAGAGAGCCTGATACGTATAATTATATCTGTAGTGAGTATTCTGTTTGGTCTTCTGCAGATGTTTTTTGGTTTGTTTTGCTTTTTTTAAAAATTTTACTCATTGAGCCAACGCTGGACCGTTTCTCTCTCCGGGCGGTCTCCCTTCAGCAAGATGCGTAGGCAGCGCCCGGCGGTTCAGCCGGCTCCAGCAGCGGTCGGGGGTGCATCGGCAGCCGCTCGTGTCCCCTGCCCCTCTCACTTGCCTGTCCCTCTCAGGTGCCGTGGGTTTTGCAGCCCTGCCTCCACTGGGCACACTTTCTTGATGCTTTAGATGGCGTTTCTGGCTAGGAAAGTTTTTTCCACTCTACAAATTGAGACTGACAGATGCGGCACGTAGATATGTAGGCTAGGCACTGGGAACCCTGGAGCTCTGAAATGCAAGGAACGGAGGGAGGCCAAGAAGATAATAAGATGGCTAGGGGCTCTTACATCCTCATTTATTTGCAGGAATTAATTATTTCGAAATCTTTCCTAGCTGATTAAGTGGGTTGCCTTTGTCTTGGTGACAGAAATCGCTGAGCTGAAAGTTTGAACTTACTGTTATTTTTCCTACACTGTGTAGGAATAATTCAGTATTTCCATACTTCATTTTCAGTAGAAATTTGCTGTACTTTTATTCATTCAGTGTGAGTCCTGGTCATTTTGCATTTTCTCATTTATTTCCACTTGATTTTATTGCGCTCTGGCACCAAATACAGGAGGGAAAAAATTTTTTAAGAAGTAGAAGGAGATGGGCCAGTGTTCAAGGCTCCCTCAGAGTAGTTTCTAAAATTGCATGAGAGAGGCAGTGGATTGCTTCAGATCACTTCAACTATGAATTGTTTACCAAAAAAACCCATATAATTAATTATCAAATTAATCTTTCTCTCTTGTAAGTGTGATTTTGGAGGATGGCAATGTAGTATTGTATCTTTGCCTTTGAAACAAAAAGGCCGTGTATCCTCAGAGGCATTGCAAGTCAAATGTGCGGGCATTGATTAGTCTTCCCCAAACCTTCTCGAAATAAAAACGCTCACACACACACAAAAATGTAGTCTGTGAATGTAGTGCTCTCTGGAGAATAGGGTCGGCTCCTAACGAAATGGTAAAGTAAAGGGCAGTAAGAGCCGTTCGAAATAATTTTCTAGGTTAAAGAGCATATAGGTTTCTGCCACAGGCTAAGTATTTCGGAAGTGATTGGTTGCTTTTATTTGTTTCATCCAGTCTGGGATGGCATGCGTCTATATTATGCTATAGTACTGGATCTGAGCAAACAGAGCGTATGGATTGAAACTGGCACCAGGAATGCACAGATTCCTGCAACAATTTAGCTTCATGATCAATTAAGTCTGCTAATTGTTCCACCACTAGGCTTTCTTTATAAAGCAGCGTTTGAAGTATGTGTCGACATAGTTGAGGCGGTGAAGAACATTGGTGATAGTTTTGAAATACATAAAAGAAAGTGTGAACCGATGAAGTTTATAAACAATTCATACCCTTCTATAGAAGATACTGAAGATTCTGAACCTTGTTTGTCTCTTGCTGTATTAAAAATTGCGCAGCTTTCCTGGGACCAGAAGATTCTGCTAGTCCCTCTTTTTTAATGTTTTAAATATCTAATAGATCTGGCAGCTTTCAATATCTGAGAGCAGATCTCGATGTATAAATGTCAAGAAACAATGGCAGTTATTCATCACGCAAACCAGTAGAAACCTAATCTGACCGTCCTGGTAGATGCATTGCTATGATCCAATCAAGAACCGAATGAATAGGCATAAACATCGGGAGAAGCAGGCTATGGGTTGTGTACGTATGCATTTGTGTATGTGGTGTTATGCCGTATCTCACCCTGTTTGTGCATGGTTTTTTCCGGTGGGTGGCAACTGAACACAGTGGCCGTAGTCTCCGGGTGTAGGTTTGTTAGAGCCAGCAGCGGCTCTGCCGGCTTTCATCAGCTGAGGATCTGGTCTCTCGTTGCTGCGTACCTATGCGACAGAGCAGAGCGTGGAGAATATCAGAAAACAGAAGCACCGGAATGGGCACAGATTTTCCAATCCATCTATGATTCATGCTCATTAGCTTTGAAACGCTGAAGAAAGAGGCTTTATGAGCTGGCATTTCCATTTGCGCTTTAACCGCTTTACTCACGCTGAAGTCGGCGATGACTACAGCATTCGCAAAAAGAAGCGAAAGATGGGAAGCGCCTTCTGTGCCGTGTCCAAAGGTCACTGCCCTGCCACAGACTTGCTGCTCGGGTTAGGGATCGTGGCCTCCCGCTCGGCCGTTGGAACTGCTGGTATCGTGTTATTTTGTGTGACGTGCAAGTGAAACGCATCAAGCGTAGAGTTGAGTTCCACGTTTCCTTTAGTGCGCTTCGGAGTCGGGGAGGAGAGGTGTAAGTATCCTCCCCCGGTACCTTGTGCTCCCCGCCTGAAAGACAAGCGCAGCTTTTGTTCTTGCATTTATTTTTAATTAACTGCTTCTAATGGTGCAGAAGGTGTTTTTCCAAGGAAAGCCGTGGCACTTGCAGAGCTTGCAGTCACCGTGATCGTGTTTGGAGGTATAAGTGTGTGGGGGCTTATGGTTAATTATATTTGACGCTGTGTATTTGTACGTGCCTCTCTCCCCCCAGTCGTCAGCATAACTGTTTTTTTCACAGCAACATCACCAACAGAAGCAGCAGGCGATGGCTTTCAGTTGTAAAACAGCTGCCATGGACTCATTAGGCACTAATGTATACTTCAACATGCAAGATTGTTCCTTTGCAGTGTAAGCTTAGGAGTGTGGCCCATTTGAAATATAGTTGATGGCAATTAGGATAGTGATGTACAGCATGCCTTTCCTAGAAATCATTGTTATAAATCAGTTGCTACCTCTGAACAGAAATAATACAGTCTGGCTCGTATTTATCCAGCAGTTACATGAATGGTATTCCAATTTTTTTAGTGAATGAAGAAAAAAGTCCTGCTGGAAATCTTTTCTGCACAACGTAGCTTCATCCAAATGGAAACCAGATACATTTAATTAAAAAATTCACTAAATGAATACATTTAATGGAAGTCACCTTTTTAATTAATGTAATTGAAGTGACAAAGATAGGGTTACAAACCGTTTGAGTAAGAGTTAGTCAGTGATGTGTCGGGTGCTGATGCTGGAGACCAGAGTTAATGGATCATTCACGTGGGCAAGTGACGTTTGGACTGGGACCTTTGTTTTTTTTCTCCCATCCATCCTCTTGGGAGGATTAACGTGATGATGAATTTTTTTTTTTTTCCCCTGAAGGAGGGAGCAAATGGTTAACCTTTTGCCGAAACTTTCTGAGAAAATAGATGTAGTTGATCTCCCCAAAAGAGAAGCCCTAGTTAATCCAGAGGGAAACCGAACACTTCAGACAGGGATAGTTTCCAGTCTCCAAAGTCTGTAACACAGCTGTGGCTTTGGTAATCCTGTTTAGAAATAAGTTCTGAAACTGATGGAGATACGGGTTTGTGTTTCTCTGTTGCGAGACTGAGGCCGCAGTTTGGCAAGTGGCGTAGGATGGCGCTGCCGCCGGTTCGGTCGGGCATGGCTTGTCCTTCCTGGGAAGCAGAGTGAGCAACCCGTCTGGGTTTGAGCTGCCGCCTTCCCTTCTCTAGAGGAGACGGGATGGGGAGGGATGGACAAGAGCAACGGGGAGGGGAGAGAAGGGGGAGCGGTTCCTGGTGTGGCAGTTTCAGTGCTTGACTAGGTCATCGGCGAGAAAATTCTGGATCTTTCTCACTATTGTGTACTTATAAAAAACCTTTATTGGAACAGTATGAAAAGCACATAATTATTTGGTGCTTTTTTCTGTCGAAAATGTGCTTTGTAGGAATACAAATGAAACGAGAGTGTGTTTTACATTACCGTAATGCGTGGTTCCACCAACTGAGATTGGGCTGCCGTTCCAATAACGGTGATATTAATATACAGTCATTTCCTCAAATAGCTTTTTTCATCGTTGCAGCTAACGTGCTTTATCGAATAAAATTGGTGTTACTGCCTCGTGCTGCAGCCCGATGCTTTGCAGTGCTTTGCCCAGGGCAGCCTCAGGCGCAAGTGCCAGAGCAAGGCTGAGAACCCAGTGATCCCCAGTTCTCCTGCCTCTCTCCCACTGCTAGGGACCAGCTCCAAGGGCCTTCATTCCCCACAGCCCCCCCTTTACAAACCCTGCCTCTTCTCTTTGCTCGCCGTGCCCTGTACTTTTCACCTGAAGACCTTCTGAGCCCAAAGTCTTTTCTCAGAGGTTACAGGAAGTATTCCGGGACTCATTCAGGTTGATTTTAACGTTAATATCTTGGGATGTGCCCTGGAAAGCAGACCCTTGTCTTAGCTGCATTCAGGCAAAACCCACAACTCATTTTTAGAGCCTGAGTCAAAGCTTGCCTGAAGTTAATGGAAGGATTTCCATTGACTTCAGTAATTTTACTGCCTTCAGTGATTTTGACTGCCTTTTAATGGCTTTGAGAGTCTGCCCGTCGGTAACGAGCTGAATATTTACCCTTGATGTTTATGGCATGTAGCTACATTAATAGCTGAATTAGGGCTAATTTTCAATATACTTAGAGCTCGGATTGATAAATTCTGGGGCCGAGTCTTTAATCCTTCTCTGGAAAATTTTTCCTTGTTACTTACTAAAATTATCTGCATGGTTTTATTGCAATAGCAATGACGACCATTAGTATATATTGATGTTTGTGGAAGACATATAATACCATCAGTCCATTTCCCAGCTTGTGCCATAAAATTCAGCAAACGGATACCTGTAGCAACATACAGATACTTATCTTACTGAAGCATGTCGATTCGCCTTTAAAATAGAAAAGCAGTGCTCGGCTATGACCTCCCTGTATCTCAGCAGTAAGGACTGAATAAGTCCATCACACATCGCCTTGAGCTGGTGAAATGTATGGGTGGATTATTTATTCCAGATGGCATTAAAACAATTTCTTCTAGGGAGAGTTGATTATTTTCACTGGTTTTTGGTTTGTGTTTGTTTGTTTGTTTTAAGAACAATACATCAAACAGCAACTCTAACTTCTGACTGCCTATCATCAATTCTTTTGTGTTTTACTTCACGCCATTGTCAAGACCCAGGGATATATTTCCCCTGCTTTAGTCCATAGTGAAGCGTACCTCGGTGTTCTGTCACATGTGGCACTGAAGCATCTTTCTCCTTTTTGAAGGCATTATTAAACTTGTCAGATATGGCAGTAGCAGAATTCTACTGAAGGTTGCCGGAGCTTTGATTTAATGATCAGTAAGAAGATCAGCAACAAGAAAGCTGCAATTAGACACAAGCAAGCACATTGATTAGATGAGCCATTATTTTGCTGGAAATTCAGTTCTTTTGCTGCCTAGTGTAGTATCGTAGCCTTAATTACTGGCACCGAGGGCAATATGTGAACGATTAGTTTTTCCAGCAGTAAGGAAAGTCGGTATAAATTTGTAACAAACATTAAGATTAGCGTGACATGATAACTTAAAGCTTAGCATGAATGAAGTATGAATGGAAACGTATAGGGATGTGGTGGTAAACACCAGAAACAATTGGGACAAGAAAATAAGGGTTCAAAGAGTAGCTTCTATTGGTAATGCAGCAAAATGGAGAAACGTGCTGTTGAAGTCCTGGCCAGAAGGACTGTGCTACGAAAAGCCCTTGTGCTATGCAAAGATCACTCGGCCTCAGAAGACCATCCGTCGGCCGGAGGATAGCAAAAGAGTTGCCCCAAATGATATCTGCCGTTCCTTTTCCTGGTAGCCCAACAGGAAAACAGATGTACATTTTAGACAAAAAAAAAAGGAAAAACAGACAAGCAGCAGCAATGCTTTGACTTAGGTTTATGGAAGCTAAAGTAAGCAAGATTCTTACCACCCTGTGATGACTGTTTGACATCTAATGAGTATAAAAGATCTCTCTAAAGCTCGTTCACTGTCACCAATAACGAAGAACTCCAGAGGTGGTGAGAAATCAGTAGCTGCCCTCCCTTGTCCGCTGTGTTGCAGGTGATGCTGTCCAGACTTGGTGCACCGACTTGGTGCTTGTGAGGATGCAAGTGTAAGACTGCAAGGGAATGAAATTTGTGAGAGAATGGGTATGAGCAGTAAAATTAACTTACTTTCAAGGTCTTTAAAATAAATACCACGTTCCCCCTTTGTAACGCACAGAGTTCTGTTGCAGTGTTTCCTACAAGTCTCCCAGTGTTGCTGGAAATAACGGATGAGTTTTTGGAAAATCAGGCTGCGTGATCATTTCCAAAATATGAACTGAGGTGCCTATTTATTGTGCCTGAATTTGAAAAGTCTGAAGCTGCCCTGTTAGGTCAGACAAAGCCCCCGTCCTATGAAAGGTTTAGTGTGACTGGTTTGAGGAGTTTGGTTCACACAGTCGGAAGGTGACTTCAGCAAAATTGTTATGCCGTTCTGCATCGTTGAAAGACTTCATCAGAGTTTTTGGTGTGCAGATGTTGCAGTCTTAAGAATGATCTAAAATGTGGTACGTAAATGTTGTGCTGCAAGGACGACAGGAAGGGCACGCTAATTGTGAGAATCTTTTGCAACAGCTTTGCTTACGACAGAGATGTAATTTTAAGACAGACAATGGGCTTCTTCCATTACAGGAGTAGTGTCAAGGGATATGGACGATGTTATTGGATGCTTGTGCTAATGGCGAATAGGACTTATGGTTTTTTTTGTAGCTCTGACGTGTTTTCCTGCAATGGGTGTCCAGAATTTCAATCTCCTGTTGGCTGCGGCTGAGAATAGTGGAAGGGCAATGCTGCGTGGAGGTTGTTAGCATTAGCTGAGCGTGGAGGGGACGGGCTCCAGAGCTGCCCCGGGGGCTGCGTTTGCCGAGTGAGGTTCTGGTGCAGAAGAACGGCAAAGACGACTCCAGGTGTGGAAAACCGTTACAAATAATGGCAGGGATTATTCGGGGGCAGCGGTGCTCAGTGTGATTGTAAGGAATGAAAAACCCCCTTAGGCAAATGAATTAATGTTCCAGTAACTTTGCTTACAAATGAGTAAATTCTTATTCTGGAGAGGACGCTGCCATTTACGAATTTTGCTTGTATGCCAAAACTCACTCTACAGTCTTTGTTTTCATAGCAGCAGAGAGAGTGTATGTTTCAGTGTGTTTCAAAAAGCTCTGAAGACATTCCCTCTTTCAAATTTCTTTTTAAAAGTATTGTTTCATTTTTGGTTTCGCACATAAAACTATAAATATTTGTTCTGTTACTCATAGGTATTGCTGAAAAAAATTTTTAAGTTCCATTTCAATTACATTTTGTCTTACAAAACATTCCAAAACAGCGGTGAAAGAAACATACTTTCTTTACATTGATCTCATTCAGCATCTGTTAAAGTTGACATAAATCTTCAGGTTTGGCCACAAACTAGGTTCAAGTGCTTGCTGAAGATCTTTGTCCACTCCAACCATGCAACGTGTCACTCTGTGTAGCGCTCAGTGAATTTTTTTCTTAGGTTGTTAAATGCCTTCAATGTATCTGTCTGCTCGAATAAAGAAATATTTCTTCAGCTGTTCTAAATGAAGAAATGTTTCTGTAGCCTCTGGGAATTTACTAACTGCAGAGGTTTCACAATTGGATTGCTGGCACATAATATAATTTCAGTGAAATAAAATGGAGACATACAGAAGAAAAAAATTGTGGAAAGGTTTTTAGGAAAATAACTTGAAATTCAAAAAGGAACAACTCTTGGAAGAGAATTGCATTTTGTTTCTAAAAAAATACGGGCTTTTTGTCAGCATCTCTCTGTTCTTTAGACATAATTTTGAAAATAAGATTTATCGTCCCCTTTCCTTCATCTCTTCTCCTGATATTTTTAAAGACTATGCCTAAAATCTCTGTCTCGCTTGACTCGTCTGCTAGCCAAGTATTTAGTTCAGAATTTATCCAAGCCTCTCTCCTTGTGCCAGTCGCGTTGTTACCCTGTGCAGATGCCGGGCTTCCCGAGAGCAGGCGCAGCAGCAGGGGTAGCGGTCTGGGCATCGGCAGCCGCTCCGCCAAGGTTCGTGAGCAGCGGCCCCACCGCCCAGCAGCACCTTCCCCACTCACCTTTTCAATCTGTAGTGGAAGAGGTTTCCTTCCCCTACCTCGTCCCCAGCCTTTTATAAAACGATCTTTATAAAAGTGAGATCTCTGCTAATTTCCACATATTTGATGCCATGAGTTGATGTACGCATTTTTATACAGATCGTGGAATTTTGTCATTTGTATTGGATGCCATGTGTTGATGTATGCATTTTTATACAGATCATGAAATTTTATGTCATTTATATAAAGCACCCTTTTGTGAAGAGTTCAGCATTCATCCTGAGTATGAGAAACATAGATATAACATTTAGACACCGTGCTTAATTGCTCTTTAGTGATCTTGATATGTGCAGAAACAGCAGTGAAACTCGTAGCGGTATTAGGTCATTTGGTTTGTACAATGGATGTGACTCTGGCAACAGCATAATGTTAAAAGATTCCCTGTTAAAAGAAGATGCAGGTGCTTTCCATTTTGCAATGGTTGTATTAACAAGGAGGAGTGCCAAGGAGACAGAGCAGCGTGGTGGCTTTTGTTACTTACGTTTCACTCGGTCTCTAAAATCAGGGATTGATCTAATGTGACGCTGAGCACTTGTTTTCCCTCTGAGAATACTAAGTTGTGGATTGGTTTTCAACCATATTTTGGGACAAGGGCTTAATTGCCCGTGTCCCTCTTGGTATGTATATCAACTGTTCATAGAAAGCAGTGAGCTTCCAGCAGGGAATGGAAGAGTACTTGGGTTTCAGGAACATGAGCAAATGTGATATTAAAAATGTATGTGTGGTTTCCCTCACCTTTTCAAGGCTTCAGAGTTAACCTTTTATGCAGGACAAATTGTAGAGCTCTCACAGCTGCTAGGGCGTTTTGAAGAAATGTCTTTTATTATCCTAAACAGTTAGTGCAGAAGGGACAGAAGAAGGTTGCAGGCTGTCGGAGACGAGGCCACCTCTCATCGAGTGCTGTGCTGTCACAGGGTTAGCCTACGAGTCATTGCACATCTGTAACATTCTTGCTAATCATCAGAATTTGTTCTGTTGCGATTATATATTTAAAAATATCTCATTTTGTTTTAGAAGATAAGAAAGAAATTAGAAAACAATCTTTTGTGTAGTAAATTTTCAGAAGACTTTAGATCTGGGAACTCAAAGCTCTTGTTTCCTTCTGGCAGTTAGTGACTGAGTGGGAGCTGGAACCATGCCCCAGTTGACCTCTGGGTTTGGAAATCAAAATTCCCAGGACTCCAGACAGCCAAAAGAGTAGCCAAAACCATAGGCACCTGGGCTGAACAGCAACCATAGGAGATGGGAAGGAAACGAGCAAGATTTGTCATTGTTTGAGTAGGAATCAATATAAACAGCATTTCTTTGATGGGCAAATTCCCAACCAGCTCTGTCTGTAACCTCTTCGACTATTGGTACAGGTACAGCACTAAAGCATCTGTGCTTTCATGTTTAGTCTTAACGTTTTTGCTGAGTCTGGGTAGAACTCACCTGCCGTGTCAGCAATAAGGACTTGGCTGAAGCAGAGGTGCTAGTGAGCTGCATTTGAAGGGAATCTGACAGATAAGGCGGAACCAGAAGACTGATGACTTCCTTAGAGTTTGATTTTTTGGAAATAATTCCATTTTGACCCTAGAAATAGGAACTTGCTGATGAAATCTGCAGGGCTGAGAAGAGTGAAACACGGGAAGAATGAATAGTGCTCAAGAGATGGTACAGAAAAGGGATGAAAGGTACCAGTACAAAATATCAGATCACACAGTGTGGCTTAATAAAATTTTCTGCTGCAATCTTGGATCTCGATGTTCTGGAAGTCAAAAGCGAGAAGGACCTTAATGTAATATGGTTGACTGCAGGATAAAGATGAGCCAAAAATTTGGTATAGCCATAAAAAGTCAATTCTATGATAATAGCAAGTATAGTCTTTTCGGTAGAGATGGTGAATGTCAGTGGTGTTGTACAAAACACTGCTGATGTCTCATCTGTAATAATGTGCAAAATTGGATAACCCAGACTTTACAGAGATGATCTCAAATCGGAACAGGGCAGAAAAGGCCATTGAGGAGGCTTGGGAAAAACAAGCCTGTTTTGTAAGAGATGAAAATGTTGGCGCAGACAGTAAATGGATATAAATGTTCTGTGATTAAATTTAGGCCTGAAGTTACACTGTTTGTAACCATTTGAGTAATGAGCTTTTGGAGGAACTCTCTGCTAAGAGTAGGGGCAAGTAAGTTCTCTATTTTAGCATGGAGTTAAATAAACGTATGGCTAGGAGTGGATGACGTGTTGCTTGCAGTATCAGGAGGCTGGACCTGGGGACCAAAGACAACCCGTGCGTGTGAAGTCAGAAACCTGGGAACAAATAGAGCAGATCTCCCTGACTAGAAGACCTGTTGTTCTTTTTGTTGTAGCTGTGCGCAGCCGAGGTAGGCAATAGAGTGCTTTCTTTTTCTTTTTTTTTTTTTTTTTGCAGGTTTGTCAGGAGACCTAATTCATTCATGTCTGCTGAGCCTGGATAGCATCAAAAGGAAAGGTCTTTATAGGTCAACCACTTGAGATAAAGGCCTTAATCCATGCCATAACCCAATACAGTTGAAGTCGTCTTCCTTTCCTACCTTTGCTGATACTTTTGCTTGACAGGATATACTTGCCAGTCTGTTTTGTTTTGTTTTGTTTTCCTTAGTCTATCAGAAATACTTTAGCAAGAGATTTTTTTTTCCCCCCACTCTGAGGGTCAAAGTTGCCTGTACTTTTCCTCCCCAGGGTTTTTTATGTTGAGATATACTAGTAGCATTTGAAATACGTTCCTATGGCACCGGTCACAACCACTCCCTAACACTTAGTCATGCTTCTCTTTGCAAAAAGCCTGCTCAGATGTATTTTAACAGAATACTTGTATTTCTGTCACAGATTTGCAAAATGCAATCTTCGTGGGCGTAAAAAGTGAAGTTCCAATCACCGTAGTTGTGGAAAGTCTGCCTTTTTAAAAATGTTTATATTATTTAGGCTCTCACACTTTTTATTGAGTGCTTTACTTTAGATTTTGATACGCAGGAGGGAAAAACTGGGGTGAATAGAAAAATTAAATGAAGCTGGGTTCCTTTGGGTAGAGTCCTAAAACCAGGTACCTGCTGCGTGGCACTCGTGGCTGTTGTGATGCTGGTGGCCGTTGCTCTGTTCTCTGTGCTTGCCAAGGCCAGGCCAGCTCCGGCAAATCTCCTCGGAAAAGAGGGATCCTATCATCTGTATTGATCCAAGTGCATGTTTTTCTACATTTGGTATAACATTTCAAGTTGTTGTTTGGACTCTCGGTATTCAGAATAATACTGCTTGCTATTTTTCAAAATCCCTTTCTCCTTCCATTGGGAAGAGGTGGCTGTGTCTGGGGCAGGTCTAGAATTTCAGCTGCTCCATAATGAGCCATATAATTTCAATAGTGCTCAATTAAGTCAGGTGGTGTTTTATCTGACGATATGCCAAACAGGGCAAATAGCATTTGAATTAATTTGGACTGCTGCTTTAAAAAAGAGGAAGGCTATAAACCAGCATGATATTTTATTTCTTTTGGTATTTAATGAGTAGATGGTTTGAAGTGTATCTAATTCTCTCTTGGGGTCACTAATTTTCTGTATATCTGTATTGCAGCTAGCAGGATGTTATTGTTCAGAGTAGCTTAGGCATGACTTTTCAGCTTCTTATCGTCTACTCTCTATTTGCATTTGTGTATTAATTTGAAAACCTATACATATTTAATTCTCATGATTTACATGAAAAAAAAAATCCTATTTAAGAGCCCTAAGAGAGTTTTCAGAAGGGTTTGTATCAATTTAGCTACATTTATTTACATGTTCCCTGGTAGCTCAGTCAGTATGCATTCATGTGTGTATGCCACCTCAGAAATGTATTGTTGAAGATGCTGAGAATATTAAGTAAGGGTAACCTGCTAATCGCACCACGGTTAAAGGATATTAGGTCACTGGGACTTTTCTTAAATCCCAGGCTGCAATGTTTTAATTCCCTTTGGTAAAATGATTTTTAAGTGATTTTGCTATGCCATTTTAACATGAGTAATGGTGTTTTTAAAGTGTTTGTTGGAGATAAACTCTATTCTTCGATAACGGCTTTCATACTTAGGTATGAACCTGCTGATTTTGGTTGTTATTTGCAGACGAGAAGTGGAGGGATTGACTTTGGACAGCTGTAATGAAAGTTACAAATAAGGAAGACCAAGAAATGTTGAGAAATAATTAACAGCTTTCCTAGAATACGTGTTTGGTGGGGACGGCGGGGGTTGTGTGGTTTTTTCCTGTAGTCAATGTGGGTCAAGAGATTTCTGCAGCTCACCTACTTTGGGATCTTGTGCCCTTTAAAACCATTGTTGTAAAATTTGTGCCCTGTACTTCTGCATAAATGTCCAAACCGTGTATCAAGCCTTCCAAAGGGTGTGGAGAAGGAAGCAGTGTCTTCATTTCCAAGGTGAAGAATTCAGTGACAGAGCCCAGGGTCATGGCTTAAGAAATCTCGAGTTTTAGTCTCAGCTTGAAAATATATCAGGGGTACACATCTACCCAAATGCTTTGCTGAAGTAGGACAGAGCAGCTCCGAGCTGAATTTGTTATAAATGAGCACCAGAATCATACAAGAAACTGCTAGCAGCTTTGGAAGTGGAATTCAAACCATCTCAATTCAATCAGCCTCATTGAATTAGTCCCAAGGCTTGTCGTCTTCAAAACTGTATGCTTTTGACAGGGGAAACGATTTCCAGTGGTCTCATAGAGCCAACATCATGTCCATGTGTATGACTGTTTCCTAAACCCTGTGACCGGCAAGCGGAGAGGAACCTCTGCTTGGAATGGATGGCCCGGGAGTTTTCCTTGCCTTGTGTCTGTTTTGGTCGCCAAGCAGGGTCAGATCTTTCCACAGCCTCGTAGAATAGCTCATAGATTTAGGGCGAAAAAGCCCTCTCCTGCACAGCATCAAAGGGTGCTGCCATCAACAGCTCTCTGATGAAGCCTGGAGGTGCTTATTTACTCTTAGAACTTGCTGTGGGATTGGCGACATACGATGACGTTGTGTTCGGTCTCGTTTTGCGTTCCCTGGACGCTGCAAGGCACGTTTTGTTTGCTACCCTCTGATAACTCCTGAGGCGTGGGCTGTTGTAGAAGAGAAAAACGTATAATTTTTCTCAGAATGCTTATTTTATTGCTTGGGAAAAAAGGATGAAGTTTAGGGTGACAAATATTGAAGTTAAGGCTTTATGATTACTAATTACTAGGAAGAGCAGTTAAGTAAATAGATCTGTGACAGGTATGAAAAATTTATCTGGCCCGTGGGATGACTGTCCTTTGTCAAGAAAGACTGTCACTGAACTCAGTAAGAATTTTGCCTAAATAAAAAAAGAGTAAAGGATCAGGTGTAAAATATCGAACTATTAGCATATTAATGCAAATTTGAAATCCAGTCTAGACATTTTTGTAAACCAACAAATCAGGTAGAGTGAACTTTAGACCATTGCTATACAGCAAAATTGGCTTCTTCCTCCAAACATATTTGCAAATATGGTGTCCTCACAAACCTAAATTGCTAGCAGACTTTGGGAGCGCTTAACTAGAGAAGCTAGAGAAATATAGGGAAAATAGAGCATCCAAAAGGGAGCAGTTTAAAATATTTCTGTTGCAGAACTTAGTAAACAATTCACTAGTAGAAAATAATTAGTTCTGCTAAGAAGACTTGTTGTGCAAAGGTAGGCATTCAGAGCAAAATTTCCAAGTTCTGTCACAACCAGGTCTCAAAACAACATACCTCAAAGTCAGGTCTCCTCTTCATGAATTCTGAGTTTCTTTTGCTTCCCCCATAGTACCCGGTTGCATGTGGTTGTCATCACCAGCGTTCTATAAAAATTTGCTGGTTTGGATGAGTGCAACCATGTAGGCTCAATGCATTTGCATGCATGTATTTCATAGATAGGCGTGCGTGTGGTTTTTATCTTGAATTTCAGCTTGGGAGCCTAGTGAATATGGTGGAATATTGCTTGCTACAGACAAAAGCATTTTATTGCTGTGAACAAGGCATTGTCTTCTTTCTACATACGACAAGTAGCAGCATTATATGCAGAAGGGAAAAACCAGCAGAAGAGAGCTGCTATGTGATCAGCATGGGCATCGGTGAGCTTTCAAATTCAAACCCTTCTGTCTTGGCAACGTGGAAAAACACCACATGAGAAGGTGCAACTCCAAGGGAAATCAGTGTGAACTTGCCTTTAGAAGAGGTAATTGAGACGAATAGGGAACAGTCATTAAGGGGAACTGGTTTGAGTGAGAGGTGGAAAGCACTCCTGAGAAGAGCAGTGATTTCAAAGGCTGTGATCTCAGAGAAATTCATATCTGAGTATGAAGGCTTTATAATTATGAACAAGAAAGGTAAACGGTCTTATATCGTGGTCTAAATGGAAGCCCCAGTCCCAACGCAGAGAAGGGCATTCAGTTCTTGCACAACTTTATATAGTTCTGCCCGTGTGGCTTTAAGATTGTTTCGGCTCTGTGAGATTTATGTGGATTCCTGTCGATGTTGTGTTCAGCACCTCTGAACATTAAGTCCGTGGAGCCCTAATTTTTGAAGGGGTGAAAAATAATTTGTCTAGAAGTGTAGTGGAGAGGAGATGATAAGAGCGTGGACTAGTGTAAGCTGCTACGTACTGGATTCTGCATCTGACACCTTTCTCCAGTGTACGGCACGTGAGATGCACCAAGATCCCCTGTGTGTTGGTAGCAGGATGGAAATAGGGCTGAAGAATAAATCTGGATGTTGCACCTTTGTTTCTTTAGGTCTCTATTTCTCCCTCCTGTAATAATATACCATGGTAATGTTGATGTTAAAAGTATAACTTTGTAGCAGATGATTTTTGTATATGTTCAGTCTTATCTGCAAGTTCTTAACTCCATGCCCTGCTCGCACTGCGGTGGTGTCCGGAGGGGGCACTCCTATCTGCTCCAGCCGTGGGGCACAGTTACCCGTAGGTCCCATGGATGTTGGATGTCCGTCCTGGCCTTAGTGCTCTTGTACAATTCAGCACTACTTGAAACATCCTTCACGGTATTATGGACGTGTGCGCTTGTATTTTCTCGAATATTATTTTTAAAAGGTTAGAACAGTGATAGTAGGTTACTGCACAAACGCTATCAATTAGAGCTAGAAGATAGTGATTCTTGAAAGCAAACCATCTTGTGATTCTGAGCAGTAAATATTTTAGCAAAATAGTTATGGAAAATAAAATAATTTCTGTTGTTGTTCCAGAAATTACAATTAAATAGCCCTTAAAAGAAGCAGTTTTCCTATATCTGGCTACGGACAGTGTAGCGTATCAAGTCTACTGTGAATTTACAGCCTGGCAGGCAATCTAGCTTGCAAGTGTATTTAATGACTGGCCACAAACTACTATTTGCACAGATTTTATTGAACTCGGTTGGAGCTGAAGATGCTCGCCTTCCGTTAGGGCAGCCGGTGCGCGCCCCGGCAGGAGGAACTCTGCCGTGCCAGGGCAGAGGCGTGCGTGGGGAGGGCTTGTTTCTTTGGTGTTCTGTTTGTATTCCTTACCAGGAACGTTGGCAAAACCTCAAATAAACAGTGCTCTTGCCCACGCTTTGGGCCATCAAGGCTTTCAATCCCTCTCCTGCAGATTCAGCCGTTTCTTCCCTGCATCTCGGTGAGCTGCTTCGTGGGAAACGCTGCTCTGTGGGGCTGCTCCCCCCTGCCCGAGGGTAGCTGGCCGAGGCATTTTAGCTTTTAAAGCATCATCTCACTCCCTGCTGCAATTTTTGCATGAACATTAGTAATATCAGCTACATGGCTTACTGAGATAAATCGCAAGGCATTTTAATAACGCGAACAGAACTCTCTGCTCGGTTGGCAAGAAACAAATAATTTTGTATAATTTGCCTCAAGAATTATTTAAACCTCGTTTTTCGGAAAAGGGAGAACCACTGGATCACTAGACTTTTTAAAGCAGTACCCCGTTGCAAACTAATGAACCTCTGCAGCTGACTGTTACACCCTCTGTGTGTCAACAAAGGAACCAGAGTATGTTACCAAAGTGATGGTCAATATTTATGCTGCAGGGCAAAAGCCTCTTTAGACGGTACCAAAATTCACCTGACAGAAAATGACAGATAGCAGCCCCCATTTTGCAATCCATGTAACACAGAACATGGCTGGAAATAAAGGAGGGGGGGGGGGGGAAAAGACAGAAATGTTAAAATTAATTTAATCCTTTGTCTTATCTATGATAATTTCTCTGTTGTATGTTAATTTTCTTGATACAAGTGTCCAAATCAAAGGCAAATCCTCATAACTAAGACATACACTGGAATTAGCATATCTGCAGCAGGCTTAGAATTTTTTCCTCTGATTATTTTCAGAGGAGGGCTTTTTATGTGAAACTAGGCAATGCTTTTGAAGAGACAAACGGAGTAAGAAGATACATACGTTCTGTATTTGTGTTGGAAATATCAACTAATAAAATTAATAGATGACTGCATAAACACTACCAATTAGAGCAGAAGAATATATAAAATCTGCCAGAGTGTCGGTGTACAGCCATATTTCTGCATCGTCTGTACTGGCAGAAAACCGGAAAAACTCCACTGAGATCGGAGGAATTATCGATTGATGTGTGCTTGCTTTAAAGAAACTTTTTTGACTCATTTTGCCCAGTTCTGATTTTTGAAGTTTAAACCCACGGTGGAGGAGTAGCTAAGATAGACATGTAGAAGCTCTTGTGAAAAATCACTTTGTGGACTCAGGTTTTTGGCAATATAGGGCAAATCTGATTTCATCCCCTCCTCTTCTAACTGTTGGAGCCTCCCCACCTGTGTTTTACCTTCTAAGCTGCCGAAATTTCCGCAAACTCGAAGTCTTTACCGAGGCTTTCCCCGTGGCTTCTGACACTGACCCTTGAATTTGTGCTCATAAATTACAGGGGGGATCCCCGTCCAGGATTACAAAATCACATTCCAAGTAAGCGCACGGTACAATACATGCTTTCTGAGCGTTATCTTCCATTGCTGCTGCTGAGAAATTCCAACTGCTTTGAAATATCTTCCTGCAACAGTGGCACCATTTGAAGGCTGTTGTTTTTCCCCAGAAAAATCCTCTGTTGTAGGTCTTCATGTCCGTTAGGAAGTCCTCAAGGTGGGCAACAGTCGCGTCTCTGGTGGATTTACTAATCTTACCCCTTTGGGTTTGTTTACTCTGTTCTGAAATGAAGGTTGGACACTAGTTCCTAATTTTTGCAAAACTTTCCTTTTGAGATATTTTTAAGCTAGCAGGTTTGTTCTAAGTTGCATAGTTCTACTGCGCAGGTTAATCCACTCAAGAAGCACGGTTATTTTTCCTGTTCTGTATTTAACTGGTGTTTTGGACTTTGGTGTTACTAGATAAACAGGACTTTCTGTAGCTGATACAGGGTTATTACCTTACAAATGATTTGGAGGAATAGTATAGCCCCGTATTTCTCATATGCGAAAAAAAGCTCCTAGTTACTCTCTGACTAAGTAGAGTAGAGAATTTCTGTAGGTAAGAGCCGTGTATGCGGCCGATGAAAGGTTTTTTTTCAATCCGGTATCTTGTCTCCAGCATTCACGGGTCAGAGATGCATAGCAAAGACTGGTTTGCTCTATTCTGGTAGTAAACAGCCTCATTTTTGTCATTTTACCTCTATCTATTCCATACCAGCTTGCTTACGAAGGTCCATTTGAAAGGCCTTATTAAAACGAAACGACCCCAAAAAATTGTAATTCATTTGACATGATTAGTTCTGAACAAATTCACGTTGGCTGCTCCTCATGATCGTTATTCCCTTTATGTCAGGGCTGCTCCGTTGTTATGGAAGTCCTCTGGGTAATTCTGTGAAGGCGATCCAATTTTCCCTGAGATCAGTCAGCAGGAGGCCGTCTGCCCGTGCCGGTTGTGCTGAGCCACGCAGGCGTCACCAAGCCAGCTTCACAGCTGCCTGGGAGGCTGCAAGGTAGAGCAGCTCCTGCAGAAGTGTGACCGTCACCATGTGATTGAGATTTCAAAGGGCAAAAACGCTTCATAGGAAGGTCAACAGAGCCTTGCTCAAAATCCTGACAATCTGAGTGCTTAATAGGGTTTCTTAGTATATTTTCTGTGGATCAAAATTGCGGCTGACTGGTCAGGGACTTGTCCTTCTCTGCTCTGACCTGAACATCTGAGCTTGGCGTGCAAGTCTGTTTTTTGTGTTCCAGTTACTTAAAAATTGAGATGGCAATGGTTGCGGTTAATAAACTCTTCGGCCTTGCCTGGAGGAGGTCCCTCCCTCTATGGCATTTCTCCGAGCAACGGCTTTGAACGCTCCCATCTAGTTCCGTGGGTCACCTTTCCCCGGGACTAAATACAGGGGTGTAGGCACCTGAATAATATTGTAGGAAGGCATTGTACATAGGAACCTGAGAGCGGACGCGGATAACTTCTGAATTCAGGCACAGCGCTGGTTCTGGGAGGTTTTTTCTTAGTTGTAGGACTTTGGTACAAATGGCCGATGCCATTTGGTCAGATGACCAGATTGCCTATTTTCAAGTTTGTTAAAGCAAAACTCAACCTTTGCTATATTTTGTTGCTTTTGAATTGTAACTGTGTTACCCGTAGCTCGGTTAACAATCTGTTTGACTGCTACTGGTATTTATACTGTCTGAATATATGAAAAATGTAGACAAAGGAAATAAACATTAGTTACAGCTGCGGGTACTGAGCGCACCCAGTTTATCAGAATAAAGAGACTTTGTCCCTAAGCCTGTTGTCGCTCCCTCACCGGTTTCAGTCTCTTGAGACTTTGCCACATCAGTAGCACTGCAGGGGATTATAATAATTAGCTCATTCTTTCAAAGAAAAACTATTCAGCCTCCTAGAATAGCTTGAACAAATTTTGGATGATGTTGCTGCCCCTGGGTGGTATGTCTCCGTTAGTTTTGTAAATGACCAAACGTGTCTGACGGAGGAATGAAACTATATAGAAAGAAACAGTCCTAATTACCACATTCCTTCTACCTTAGGACCGCTTCAAAGGACAGGTCCTCATCAAGCACGATTCCTTTGACGTCTCCAACAGATCCACAGCGGGGGATAAGGGAGCGCTGGCCTTTTGTGAATGCCTGGTGCAGTGTGATTTTAAAATAAAACAAAAATACGCCATGCCAGTTACAGTAGCTCAGACTGTAATGTTAAAAAGGCATTCCTACTCTGTAGCTACCTGAAGATGCATCTTCACCTTTGAATAATTTACCTGCTAGTTTTGAAAAAGCTGCAAACTTAATTCTTACTTAATGTGGGGGAAAAAGAACGAAGGGAAAACAGTTTGGTAGTCATAACTTTGATCCTACAGCGGGCTCCCCCCTCGGCGTCTGCTCTCCTGTGGGTATCACAGCCAGTGCCCATGCGGCGTGGGGCATGGGGTTTTATTTTGCGTGTGATGGAAGAAATTTTAACTTGTATATAAAAGTAGGGCAGGTTATCCACTGACTGTTGCTATTTCGTCTCCTGTGTGCGTCCTTCCTAGAGGGGTGGTTCGGGCATCGCAGTGAAGTCTGTTGTTGCATCTTGTGTTTTACGTTGTAGTTTAAAGCTGCGCGTTTCTGGAAAGAAAATTAAATCCTTTAATTGTACGTTTAGCCCTTATCTGAAACCCGGCACGGCAAAGCGTGGTTCATCAGAGGTTTACAAAGAGCACAGCAGTGTTCTGCACTTCTGCCGTGTTGAGATGTCATCTAGTGCAGTGTCGTGGGGTAATGGGGGTTTTTCAGAGAAGCGCCTGGGCAGCAGACTGTGGCTGGAAAGTGAGGGGCTTCAAGAAGCCGTCTGTCAGTAGGTGACACTTTCCCCCTCGGTAACGCATGCTGCTCCAGGACGTTCTTGGTGAAGAGATGAACAAAACAATCTGGCCGCTTGTGGTAATGCGGAGTTTTATGGCTCTTGTGCAAGAGCAGGAGGTGGCTGGCGGGGGGCCAAGCAGTTAATGGCGCTCTGTTGGTCTAACGTCCCCCCCAGTGCTATAGGTGAAGCTCCTTTTCCTTTTTGCTGCTCTGCACCGCGGCTGCTTTCTGTGTTCTTGCCTTAGCTACTCAAACCCGAATCCTAGGGTCTACTTGGGAACGTAGTGCAGGGAAAGGTCTTGAGCTGGCAAAGACGGGAGGAGATGCCTTTGTAGGCAGCTGTAAACACATCACCCTGCAGAAATACAAACCGGAGGCCAAATGCAAGAAGTTTTCTTTTAAAATGATGCTAAAATAGAAAGAGATCCACATTAATAACCATTGTCAAGTATTTGGAATGTTTTATATACACAAAGATCTTAATTGTGTGATAAATACAAAAAATAGCTATGTTTTGCATCTTGCCTCTCAGAATGTTTATTGGTTTCTCCTGTACTTGGTTGGCCACACAGCTTGGAACCAGGCGGGTTGTCCTTTACCCTTTGCGGACGGAGACGCCAGCGGCGCGGCGCTGAGCGACTGACCCTTTGCTTGATACCTTAAGTATCTTGGCAATTAGTAACGTAACACCGAGTTGGTGAGTTGTTCTCCGTGAACAGAATTTGGCCCAACTCCTGCATGCTCGGCTTCGTTCAAATGAGCAGGAAACCTGTTCCTACCAAGCAATCTTTCGTTTGCGCTGCGAGATGCAAACAGTCCTGCAATCGCTTTGCCCCATACGCGTTACCTCCCCAAAAAGGACGCCCCGCTCCAACTCAGAAGTAGCTGTACTGCAGCGGCAGGTAGTTTTGTTCCTCGCTCTGCGCTCTGTTTCGTAGCTCGTTCTGTCGAGCGGTTTCTCCGGTTTCTCGGAGGACGTTGTGAGGAGGAATAAGGCAGCCCTGAGGGCTGCTTGTAGAAAGCGGCGTTTGCAGAAGGTGAATACGTCTTGTTACCAGTGCCCTGCCTTAGTTCCTAAAATAAATCCAGACAGAGCAGCAGAGCTCTCAAGGTTTATTTTTTAATACAATGTATACCATCGTTGGCTTCTTGCAAACATTGAAAAAAAAATAATTATGACACATGCATTTGAATTATTTTTCAAAGTTATCAGGGCCAAAACCATCTTTGTCCACAATGCATGTTTCTTGCATGGTAATTCTGTGGAAAAGTGTGGGAAGAGTGTTTAGGCTTATTTATAGAGATAGCCTAAGGCAAATCAAGGTAAAACAGATAACTTGGAGCACGTTAAGCAACCTGCAGATAAATAGACTCACAGGTTGTGTGGCTGTTTATGCCCCAGTGAAGACTGCTCTGAGGAGCACTGGAGGGTGCTGGAGATCGGTATCCAAATAGAGTTTTTGCTTGGGGATTCCCCCTCCAAATCCCCCATCCGTAGGTTCCTCAGTAATTTTGCGTCCTGCCTGGCAATGATTGCTGCTGTTGAAAATGATAGTTTCCTCTGCAGAAATGTTTCAGCAGGGTCGAAGATATTTTTGGTGCTGTTCCCCCCCTCTTTTTTTTTTTTTCCTTCTTTTTTTTTTCTCCCCATCTGTAAGCAAGGACAACTTTTTCAGTGGAAAAAAAATATTTTTGTGATCAACGCTAAGATGCCTCATTAAGAGTGTTCTATTGACAAGCCTTTTTTCCACCTGAAAAAGTTTCAATAGGAATTTTTTATAACCACAGAGAGCTGCGTTTAGGTATGGAGACCCTGAAAGTTATCTAAAGAACTCCGGAGTTTCTGCGTGGAGTGATTTGGTGACCTGGTTCCACCCAGTGTGCAAATACCCATCCCAAGCACTAGCACTTCACCTCTCCCGGGCACCAGAAGTCCCAGAGCTCGGATTGCCTTTCTGCCTTTGTTGGAAGTGTCAGACTTGAAGCCGATGATGTTGGGGTCAGTTCTGAGAAGCGCTTATTTCTGTCTGCGTTTTGGATAGAGAGTTGTCAGTTTGTAGGGCTGCTGGGGCCTTTAACAGGCAGCGAAAACTCTAAGATGAAAAATTAGTTTATTATAACCTTCCTCTCAGACCGTCTTGATGCTGGGAAGACTGTCCCTATGGCGTTAAGTGCCCCCAGTAAAATGGATCGCAGTCGAGAGTAAATCGAGCGCTTCTCGCATCGCAGTTATTTCATACCCGCCGAAAACTCCTTTTGTTTTCCGCCCTTCCAGTCGCAGTCCACGAGACCTCCCAAACACACAGCCCCCGTTCAGCCGCTGCCATGTTCCGGGTGGGTTCCTGAGAGGTTCGGAGGCCCTGCCCCGCAGAGGTTGGGGGTTTTGGCTGGAGTTCCCCATGAGGACGTGGACGTTTACAGAAGAGTTGCCAGTCTGCTGATTTATGGACTTGCAAACTACAGATTTGCGAAGAGACCATTAATGTCTTGCTGACGAATGGTAAAGATTACTGGAAAGAAACCCTTTGTTTTAATGCTGCAGAAGCGCTTTTGCAGTATTGAGAACAGTAGTAGCCCTGCAGTTACTCCACTCTCTCTCCACTTTTTCTGCACCAAATCTGTCCCAGCTCCCTCCATCTAGCTTCTCACTGCCAGCTTCCCTACAGAGTATATTTACCCTTCAGCAGGGACAAACTGAGCAAAGCCTCCATAAAAAAACCTCGACTCAAGACAAGAGGTTGCCTACTGCAAAGAATTATTAGCCACCCTCATTATTGGGGATTTAGGATGGTTAATTTTTGCTAAATGTAATAAATTATTTGAGCACAATTTGGAGTAAAAGGTCAGGCAAGGTCTAATAACGGAGTACGTTATTTGTGGAGGAATTTCTAGAGCTGTTGACTGCGGAGGGAAGAGCCCCAGACCCAGCAGCAAATTTTGTCCCCAGATATGGAAATTCTTTTTGAGCCTCCCACAGCCTCTTCCCCGCTTCCATGGGATTGATAGCTCAGTATCCCGATGCTGGCTGCCACAAAATATTCCTGTAAATTAGGGGGTTTTAAGAATTAACCGAAGTGCTATCACACCTGTTGTTATAGGTACAATACAAAATTCATGTGGACTACTTCTCTACTTATGGAGAGTATAAGAGATGTCTAGAACAATTACTTTTTTCATGTGTTTTAAGGCTCTGGGTGGTTCTTTCAAAAAGCGTAAGGTAAGAAGAATGCATGTAGCCTGAAGATGCACGCATTTAATTTTAAATTCTGTTTACTGTTCTCAAAATTGTAGGTGTGTATCTCAGATATTTTTTTTTAATATATATTTTATTATTGACTTAAAGACAAAACTAAAATGACTTGCATACAGTCACAACACAGAAATGCACAGAAATCCTGAAGAAACAGAGCATTGACACTGTCGCTAGAGCCTAATGAGCTGTCACAGTGCTGGGCCATGTAGTCTATTGCAGTTAGGAAAAATTGTTGTCATGGTAAAAATGATTAATTTAATTTAATTTGCAAAACTATTTTAAGTCCTGCTCTCTTTGTACTGAAGAATTAAGCTACAAGATGCTAACACTGAGGTCACCGAAGTGCAGGTAGGTGTACTTGTACGTGTTTAACCTAAATAGGCTTAGGTAATGTGTAGGTGTGTTAAGAAACATTTACCATAAGCCAACTGTTTTGGGTAGATTCTTTATACCAGGTGAGTGATATGGCTATACACTGCCAGGACTTGACCTCGCCGCTTTGGGATTGGCTTTAATTCAGCCGTATGACCTCCTGTGTTGTTCATGACTGTGAAATGGAGCCGTCTTCTCACTTATTGCTGCTTAGACTGGGCTGTCTTTCTTCCATGTGCTTTCCTGGTATACAGAACGATGTTCGCCGAGACTTTCCCACACACGTTGTTTGTCGTCTTGTGTGGATTCACGCAATGCCTTTGCTTAAGCGAAAACATTTTGTTCGGCATTTGATAACCCTTCCCTTCATCTGCGATGGCTCAGAAGAATTCTTCAGAGAAGTTCCTTGGTAGAAAGAACAGCTTAATATAAACCCATCTCCAGCAGTAAGTTTGCATTGTTATGAGGTTTTTTTTGCTCACGCTTGGCCCCATGAAAGCCCTTCTAAAGGAAAATTCAGGAAGTTTTCTCCTTGGTAAAACATCAGCTTTTCGTTTTTCCTTTACAAACATAATTCCTGTTAGCATCAGTGAAAATTATGGGGAAATTCTCCAAAGCCTTCTAAGTCAATGGAAGCCTTTCTTTGACTTAGTCGGATTTTAATTCGTAAGCATATAAAAGGGATAAGAAATCCCTAATTATAATTTACTAATGCGTTTTAAGAATGTTGTTACAGTAGACTGCTGTAGAAATACAGTTTCATAGAGCTGGTAAAGCTGCAAGAACTCATCTTCTTCTCGATTGAGTGCTGGGTCAATTAGAAGTAAGCTGACTTATCTATTGTGCTTTATGACAGCTCTGTACCCCAACTGTCTTGTTCTTGAGACTCTTTCACGATGGCACTCTTTGATGGATCTTCATCCATCAGAGCTTTTGCAGAACTGGGTATTTCAGTCTTCCGTTGGGTCCATGACGTGAGGCTAGCGAGCTCCCTGCCGTGCACAGCCGTCTACGGGGAACGGAACAGCTGAAGCCCGACAGGACATCCTTCAGAGGTTTCTGCGTTGCTCCACTGCTTTTTTATTCTGGTCAGTGATTATTTAGCAGAGACTTGTAAGAAGAATAGTATCGTTTTGAAAGACATGAGGACGTTGCTATGCTTTCATGATCTTTTATGTAACAGCTAAGAAGGTACCGGTGATAAATGGTAGCTACTCTTTTGTGTAAAATGGGAGGGGTTCATTGAGCTGGTTGCCAGCATACATTTAATTGTTAATTACACATAGAATAGTCCTCATTAATATTCTACAGCATAATATGTTAATTGGATTTACTTTCAAAGAATCACAGAATATTGAGGTTGGAAGGGACCTCTGGAGATCATCTAGTTGACTCCTTGCTCAAAGCAGAGCACAGTCCAAAGAAAACGTTAACTTTTGACTTAAAATAATTTGTGCACGCTATGTTGGTATGAGGACGTGGAGGCTATTTACTTATCTTTCCAACAGCCCATCACCACCAGCGTGTTCCGTAACCTCTGCATAAAATCTGAGCTGTGGCTGTACCCTTCGGCTGGAAAGGCACCGAAGGGAGCAAAGCCACCACAGCAGTTCTCCAGAGGTGGTGCAGTGCCTCCTTAACTGGGGACCGCTCGCCAGATCTCACCTGCCTGAGGAATCATCTTATCCTTTTCTTTCACCCTGGAGTCTCTTTCTAAGTGTGCGTAGGTGTCTGGTGAACTACGCAGCTTATTTCATATAGATGGATAACTGATGCTTTTGCAACGGCTCCTTCCCAAATTCTTGTCCGTTATTGGTATTCATGTTTGTAGCACTAGTGTGCTTTTATGTTTCTAGCACATCTTCTGTTATTGCAAGAACGCTGTTCTCTAATTCTTCCTGTCCCTGGACTCAACTTTGCTTACATATTCAGGAGGGAATCCCTGGATTGAGCTTTTCTATGACATTTAGTGCATCTCTTGGCAATACCATCTCCCACATCACGTGTTACAGTTCCAGCAGAGATGACATGTCTAGGAAAACACATAATCAGATGTTATAGTAGACCAGATGGCTAGTACCTACAGCTTTTACGATCTGCAAAAAAACTACTTCAGTAGAAGCAGAAAGAGATCACAGAGCCCCAGGACACGCTGGCAGTGTCAATCAATGCAAGTCCTGTCAAGAAAGCTAGCAAAGAGCAAACGAAGCCAGGATTTCATCAGTGAAACAGTCTACATTGTGAGAGCTGCCGCTGTGAGGCTTTCCCTAGCCCCATCGGCCCCGCAGGACACTCATTGCACCTGAACGGGACGGGAAGGCAAAAAGCAGTGCGGTTATTCCCTCCTTGAACATCAAATTCAAGAAAGATACCTTAGGGAGGTAGTGTCATTTGAATTAATTCATACAGCAGCGAAACTGTTGGGCCTAACTGTGGGCGAAACATAACACATTTTAATCTCTTTTTGATCTAAGTAACTAGTGAAGAAGTTTGCCAAAAGATTCCTAAAATGTGGGTAAAAGAGTAGAACGTTGTCATCATACGAGATGCTAGCCGCCTGCTGACTAAACGCAGTAAGTTACTGTGTTTATAAGAGATGAAAATGTATTCTGGAAAACTATGCTAAAGAAAGCTTAATATTTTAAATACAGAGAATTTACTACGAGGCTCATTCCGCATTCAGAAGTATCTTCTTAACATAGACTGTGTTCTTGGTAAAGCAGTTTTCTGAGGACTATGTTAGAATGAATCTAGGATTATGTGGGAAATGGTTGGGATTTGGGATGCTTGTGTGAAAATCATGGCAGCCAGGTATTTATACTTTTAAATTTTATAAAGTAACATGCTCTACCTTTCTTTGAAAGTTATTGGCAAATAGGGAACTAAACCTCTCTAATAATGTTTCAGGTGATCTGTTACCTCGGGGTCACTCTGCTGTGTTGTTTACTCTGGTTTCATACCTACAAGGTTATTTTTTCAGTCATTAAAAATGACTTGAAAGCCATGGTTCTTTGAACAAAAGATGAATTTCACAACAAATCCTCTGGCCACAGAACACACAGGGCGCCAGTTATGATAGATGTCTTCCAGATAACTGGACTGTTTTTTTTTTGCTTTATTCTGGCTCCATATCCCACTCTTCTCAAGGGGCTTCACATCTCAGTTTTGGTCTTTTTTTCTGTCTTTTTTCTAACAAGACTTTACTGATAACTTACTGTGATTGAGTTGTATCCATTCTTGTGGCTTTGTCATGTAACATCGGTCTTGTATTATACTGTCGTTTATGAGAATCTAAAATCTTAATTCAGGACTTGAATTTAGGGCGTTGTGGTTTGGGGACAGTAGTGACAATGTTTGCGTTTTGAGTAGTGCCTAACAAACTGCCGATCCACAATAAATAATTAATATTCTTTTAACAATTCCTTATAGATCGACCTTGCTTGATGGAGCTTATTCATAAGCAGTTTTCTATTCAGTTCCTGTGCATGAAACGCTTGGCTATCCTCCACGTGCCCAAGTGAGGTGGAAGAGAGCAGTTTCAAAAAGTGCCATGACTATAGAGGCTGTCATACCTGGAACGATGATTAGTTGTATTTCACGGCGTTCATTGGGGTTTATATGGCCGTGCTTAAGCAGTTATTGAGCTAGGTATTTCAAGAAATCATTAAGACTGCCAAGATTCTGAAGATGAAGTATTTGCCAATGTGCACTGCTGGATGAGGGGCATCTTCCTATTCTTTATTTTCTCGCAGTTATTTTTGTTTTCTTCATCTGCTGCTCAGTGAGCCCTATGGTATCACCTCATAGCTGACCAAATTAGAACGTGAACATTTTGGCTGATCCTTGATCACCATCCTCTACTGCTTATTCTGGATTACCACAGAGTTCCGTTAACACGGTGTGGCCTGTTCACAGTGTTACAGTGCTATTGTTCCTTGAAAGCTGAATTTGAACCAAGTTTTTTCATATATATACACACATTTTTTTTTTTCCCCCTCATATATATACATATGTCTATGTGTGTTTATAGAGAGACAGAAACAGGCTTCTATGGGTAAAGAAACAAAATAATTTACATAATATTTAAGGCAAGAGAAGCAGGACTGCAAGTAGATTTTAAAAAAGGTATATATTATACAGGAAGCTTACCAGGGCTTGCATGGTTTCTGTCAGGAAAAAAAAGTTCTGTATTGTTTTTCAGTATCAATGAAACACGTTGTTTTATAATATTATAAGTAGTACACTTACATGGAAGCTTAGACTATTTATGAGAAAGTAGGCAAAGCAAAGGGAGAGAAGAAATGTAGGTAGTTTATTATACTGTATATATAATACAGTAAGTACTGTAATGTTCTGGATGGTGTTGGACAGAGGGAAAACCCACTTTCTTCCCCCTACTTGCTGGAGAGTAGGGGAAAAAAGAGGGTGGTGGGAAGCCGGAGGTTTGTGCTAAAAAAAAATCTATCTGCATGGTGGTAGGTGCATGGAACTTCAGTTTCCATTTTTGTCTGTGTGCATTACTATAATAACACATCTGCTGTTTCTTACTTCTGTAGACATGTTTATCTGCTAACGGTCTCAGAGTGCTTGGCAAAACCACAGAGAATGTATCATTCTACACATTTTTACAAATTTCCAATATGTTTTGCCTGAAGAAAAATAGCAAATCAGCAGATGAGCCAGAAATACCCTGCAAGTGTCTGTTCCCTCTCCAGCTTCTGGACCACAGTCCCTCCACGCGGTGCTTGTACTTCGTACTATGCCAGTGTTTGCGGCGAGAGCCAGATTGGCAAAATTTGTGGGAGTGCCGCGTATCGGTTTGGCAAAGTGTTTGTTCTGCAGGTCCTTTCAGCAATTCGGTTTGGAAATCCTGCAAACCTCATTCAGCTCGTCCGACGTCAATCCAGCAGCGTGCCCGAGGATGCGTTTTGCCCAACTTCTGGATTTCCGCCTGCAGAATTACAGGCTCTGTTGCTATGGAGACCGGGGCTCGCCGCAATAACGGTCCGCGCTAACTGGCATTAACGATGCCGCGTAATCAGGGGCAGGGAATGGATGCGGCCGCAGAACTGCGGCCTGTCACTGATCTCTGCTGAACCCATCTGCTGGTATCGATCCTCGGCTGACGTGCTCCTGCCGTTTGTTGACACGTTTGCACGCTGTGGCAGCCGCTCGGCAGGTCCCCAGGTGCCCTCGCTGGAAATCTCGTGTATTCCAGAGTTACACATGTATAGTCACGCATATACACATATAGACACATATATGACACATATAGTGGGGTTCTGGCGTGCTGCTGCCAGGCAGAGGGAAGGTGTTTGAAGCAGGCTTGCTGCTCTCTGGTTTTCTGCAAAATATCAAGTGCTGCCTGGAGGTGGATCCATCAAAAGCCTGGTGGGAGGGATGGGGCAGGGGCACCCTGGGTGGAACGGGGCTGGAAGGCCCCGTACGGGGAAATACTCCTGTGTGGCAGGCAGGGAAGAAGAGGTAAGATGAGACTGGCTGCCAAAAAGCATAAGGAGGTGTCAGTCGATGACCCCTTAGTCCAGGAGCGTGTTTGGAAGGCGGGCAGCAAACTGGCACGATGTACAGTGCTTACTGGCGGGTGAATTTTGCTTGTGAGTTCAGAAATACTGAGAGGCACAGAGGCTCTTCAAGAGAGTTGCTTGCTGCCAAACATATGAATAAAGAGAGGCCTAAACTAGGGAGACTTGCATGGGATGTATATCCCGTGTCTAATGATGGGAATGTTAATTTTCCCTCCGTTTGGATCAAGAAGATCCCTTCCCGTCGAGATCGCTAACTGTTAATTAGGGGACATTGTCTTCATCAATGTATGTAATCTGTACATATATCGCAATCAGTAATGGATTATCAGAGGAATCAAAAAGATTTTCATCTCTGTAATTTGACCTCACTATCTGAATACGCAAGGTCGAAGCTCTGCGCGATTCTTGAAAAATATAAGCTCTTGCCATACAGATTCCTTATTCCCTTTTTTTTTTTTTACTCTCTCAATAAAGGCGCGGTCTGTACTTCACCAGCGCTCGTGTGCCTGTGTCCGTGTCCAAACGGTAACGCTGGTAGCGCTGGCTAGTGTTACGGTAGCCCAACATGTCGGGTTTGGGGTGTGATGGCGTCATGAAGCGTTCAGACGTGCCCAAGAGCAAGCCTGAGGACAATTATGCATAAAGATTAAGAAGTGCCAGAAATAAGGCGTGTGTGTTCTCAGATGCAGATTTCTGGTGACGGAGTTGTGCGTTATTGTTCCATAGTGCCTTTGACATATTCAGGGCACAGACTAGACCCGAGTTGCACGTGAATCGGCGTTTAATAATCAGGGGAGGGCAGCATTCTTGCTTGGGTTGTGTTAGAAATGGGATGTCTGTGCTAAGATGTGGGAAGAAGCTGGCCATTTAGAAATTGAGCGCTGCCCTGGAGATGTGGGTTCCGACTTTCTTCTTCTCAGAGGTCCTGTGCGATGTTGCTGACATCAGAAAACTCGGGTTCTCCAGGACTGCCCGCACTGATGTGTTCCCTCCTTTGATTTGACAGCTTGACTTGCGATTCGTGGTCTACCTGTAGAAATACTGAGCACCCATTATAGCAAACGAAGCCAATAGAAATGTCACTTTGGAATTACAAACCTACATTTAATATTTATGTCCAGAAAAACACAGATCCAAAGCATTTCTGGTTGGTACAGCCAAAATTAGAGGATACACTTGGCCTTGTAAGTTGAAGATGAAGTGCCTTTTGTTTCAGAAAGCTGTTATCGAAAATAAATGCATTAGTACTTATTACAGATATAAATATAACAGAGAACTACAGAAAGGCCTATGAGGAAATTAATAATTTAGTCTTAAGAAATCAGGTTTATCATGCAGAATAAAAGTCCTTCGGCCACCCATTGAGCATCAAGGAGAAAATAAGTGCTCAAAGCTCTGTTTCTTAAGTGTGTGCTGCCTGGCCTGCTCACTGAAGGAGGCGGAGGTCTCATGAATGTATAGTGTGTGATCCTTAATTACAGACTATCTCACGGCGCGTGCACGTAAGGGGGTTGAATAAAGATTATGGTTGTAGTTAGGAATTCCTTAGGTTTTAAGTGCTTGTCTTTGCAACCTGAATGATGTTGCGCTACACGCCGTTTCACGCGCATTGGGGACAGGTGCTAAAAGCGTCGGTTTGAGCGTTGTAACACATTCTTTACAAAATTTGGTAGCCTGGTTTTCAGATTTCCACGTCTGTTAGTGCCTGAATTAGTCCTGATAGGCAGAATAGGCAGCGGAAGAAATGGCTATGAACAGCAAGCTCTGCTAGCAGCGCCCTTCACGATAAAAAGGCGCACGTGGAATTCGGATGTGCCGTTCATCAGGATTTTTGTCGCGCAGTTGACTCTCTGCACTCGCTGAAAGGCTCCCAAGAAAGAACAGCGAGGAGCAACTCTAGGAGTCTTGTCAAGCAGCCTCATCGCTCTCATTTTTCGCAGCGAACACCCAGCGTGCAGCTCCCAGAGCTCTGGGGTTATTTTCCCATTTGAGCCTGTAGCGATGCAGAGATCACACACGAAAAATGGCTGTAGGCGTGCTGCTTTACGCTCCTTAAAATGAATAGGATTTTGCATCGTTGCCCGTCTGGTACCATTTTCTTCCACAGCCCCCTCACTCTTCTCTTGGGCTACCATCTGCATCTCCCCCCCACGTCTCACCTTCGTTGCATTTCTTTTGTGGTGCTAGGTTAAGGACGTATTATGCAGTTTAAGATGTTGTGGGAGGTGAGACCGTATGTAGAATACTGCCAAACATATTTTTGTTTCTGTGGCAGAAGTTCCTGCTTTTCCCAGCGTAGGAACAGGTTAAAGCAGCAACAATAAATGAATTGGGGGAAAAGAAACGGAAGGGCGAAATCCAATAATCAGATTTCTTGCGCTTTCCTGTGCGAAACGACAGCTGAAGTTGACTATTCCTGCGCACGTGTGCCGTTCGATGCGTGGTTAATTCAGAAATAGTCCCCTTAGACACAGCAGCAGCTAATCTAAGATCGTAGAAAGCAAAAGACAGCAGGAGTCTTTTCAAAGGTTCTGCAGTTTCTTCTTCATCCTCACTGGGCACTGTTTGCTCTCTGACTCGGGGAGATGATTAGGTTGTGGAAAACACCATTGCCTCAGGCACCTGTGTCGGTGGCTAAAAAGAATAGATTTTGCATTTGAAAGTGGAACTTTTGTCCTTCCTGTGTGCTACAAGACTGCATTAAATCCCAAAGGCGTTTCTGCTGATGGTAGGCGAGAAACCCCGTGCTGTTCTCTCTCATGCGGAAACTCTTGAGTTTAATGCTCCTCTGAATATTATGTGCAGTTACACCGTAGATAGAGTGATGTAACCTCCTTAATGCGCCGGTGTTAAACCACGAGACAGTGGCAAATTTGGAGAAATGAGAAAGGTACCATGGTGCAAAAAAGCAGGAGGCACCCTGCTCCTTCCCGGGTGGCACAGAGGGCGGTGGCAGCAGAGCGGTTCACCCTAATGCGATGTAAAATCATACGTGTCAAGGTCACACGGCCTATTCGTGTGTGCGAGCATCTGCTAGACTAAAATTAACTCTGGGTTAATTTAAGGGATGGCTGTGACGAGCAGTCGTGTGCTGCCATTTGTGCTCGTGACAGGGTAGAACGGTTAGAAGGGAAACGCACCCGGAGAGCCCCGGGCGGCCGCTGCCAGGGAGAGCTCCAGGCACCGGGAGGGGAGACCAGCACCATCCTGCTGCCCGCAGGATTCCCTTAGATCTGCGTGTTTAAAATACCTTGGCTGTCATCATCAAGTCCTCGCCTTAGGTTTTATGGTAGGCTTTCTGCGAGGAGGGACTCGGAAAGGTTTAGTTTTTCCTCTTCCTGCTTGCTTCGAGGTGGGAGAAGGAGAGCGGAGAGCCTTTGCTGGGAGCGCCCGTCTGCCGGGGCTGGGGCTGGAGGGCGGCAGGGTCACAGCGGTCGTAGCAGTGGCCGCAGGCAAGCAGAATTGCCATTTCACTGCCCTGGACCAGACAATCGGCAGGAGACCTTCCCCAAGAGAAGTTTAAAAGTAGTGGAAAAATAGTTTACTTTTTATTTCAAGCAATAAAAACCAGCGGACAGCTTTTTCTTCTTCTAAACTATATTGAGCTATTAAACTGCACAAACCGTATCAAAGCCTGTTACAATACAGTCGAAGCCAGACCGAAATGTTGGCATCCGGAGGTCAGGTCACCTGCCTGCTTTTCCTTAGACCACCTCAGCGTCGAGGGTGGAGGCTGGCGAGGGCGGCTGCTGGGGACAGCCGGGACAGGAGTGCCACCGCGTGGTGCTCAGCCGGAGCCCAGTTACTGTCATTGGCAACAGGCTCCGCTTGGGGAAAAATAATTTGATTTGTTGCCAATTAAAATAGATTCGGGCAGTGGGAAACAGAGAGTCAAGCATTAAAGCAAAGCTTTCTTCCCCCTTCCCAGGCTCAGCTCCGCTCCTGACTCCTCTGCCCCCCTGGAGCAGCGCAGGGGATGGAGCCGTGTCACAGTCGGTACGCGGCGGTTCCTCTCTGCCCCTCCTTCCCTCTCTTATTTGAACGTATACATAACATACCGTTATATCTGGGAAGACTGTAAGAGCATTTCAAAATCTAAACTTCCTTATCCTAAGACATGGACCTAGTATTCCTATGTAAAATGCAACGGTTAGTACAGCATCGCTATATATAATGCTGTTCTCTGCTGGGTTGCATACCCCTCTGCATCTCTTTTTTAGTTTTAGTAATAATTCTACAAAATTATGTACATGCAGGGATGATGCAAATGATAATTTGTTTTTGTTTTTTAAATCCAGCTTGGGGTGTAAACTTCTAGGGGGGGGAACAGGGGACACCTGCGTTATGCTTCTGCAATTCTAGTTACCGTAAAAACTCCGTACGCCCAGGTAAACCATTCCTCCTCACAAACCTCACCTCCTGAGGGTGTGCAAGGTCTGGTTTAGCTGTGGAAGGACAGCGGTGAAGCTTGCTTTTCCAGGACCAAAGACCACTTGGAAACTCTTATTTAGCTCAGCAGAGACAAATGTGGATCTGAGACTAGAATTTTGCTTGGCTGGTGAAGTTCATACACCCCTTGTACCTGCTTGAAATTGAGATGCTTTCTTCTGCCCGGGTGGTCCTTTTGTCTTGGTACGAATGCAGCGCATGGAAGGAGGACTTGAATATTGTGAGCTAGACAGAAGAATGCGCAATGGCTCTGAAATGCCTGAGAACAGAATTGCCCTTGTTGAAGTTCACAGTAGTGCTTTTCTCTGAACCCAGACCTTTTGAACCTCCCTGATTTCAAAAGTATTTAGAATCTTCATCTCTTGTAGGACCTGAAGCTACTAGTATTAGAGAAACATAACATAGTACTACAGCATAGGCTTTACTTGAGTGCTTGTTGTTGTTTTGAATATCGTTCACCGTTAGCCAAACACAAATTTCGGTCTCAGCTGATGAATTCAAGACTGATTTTTATTGAGAAAGCCCTTTGCTCTGCATCCTCGTGTCCTCAAAGAAAAGAGATGACATCTAAAGGAGTGGAAGGGACTGATAAATCCTCTTTGCTGGCTGGTCGCAGTTACGGAGAGGTGAATCCTAGAGATTTTATTGTTCCTTTTAGGATTTTTGAAAAGTTTGCAAATATTTCCTTCAGTACGGAAAAGATGATGTCTCAGGATATCTCTGCATTGTGCAGTGGTGGACAACGCAGTGACCTTCAAGCCGGCACCGAGAAAGACAAGATAAGCATGTCAGCACAAGGCTACAAATCAACCCAGGTAAAAGATGGGGCACAACGTGCTGAGGTGCCTTTCCCCCTTTTACGCCTGGCCGGCGTGCTCCACCATGCAGACGTGTCGGCTGACTCAGTACTTTGCCAGCGTGCTCCATTGCACGGTGTCGAGTCCCCGTGGAAAGACCGGTGGTTAAGGCTGTTCTTGGAAATTTTTGATTCAGAGAGGTTTCTGAACTCCCAAATGAATGTATTAGTACCTGACTAGTCTTCTTTGGAGCTGTTCTACTTTACATAAATCATAGTGTTTTAATTGGGCCATTCATTCATTGAGGTGATAGGACACCTGGGATTTTGAATCTAGGTTTCTCACATCCCCAGCAACGTGCTAGATGTTAGCTAGTGTTTGTCTTGGTTCTCTTTCACTGGGAAGTCCAGCTTCTGCCTTTTTGTACAAGCCAGTTAACTCCTGCTTTGAAACTCATCCTCTGTAATTGTTAGGGTCATCAGGAGAACTTGCATGTCTTGAAAGGTGTTCTGGGTCTGGCAGGTCTGTGAACAAGGAGGTAGCCTCTGTTCAGCACTCTCCTCGCAGGTGCTCCGGGAGCCCTAACGTGGCAGAGTGGAATTAAAACGCTGCCTGTAATCCAGGGCTGTGTGTTGTGGAGATGCAAGCTTGTTTTGCTCTTTGCAAGAGCTTAAGGGTGATAAATAGAGCTGTGAGGGGAAAGCCTGGGAAGAAGTGTGTATTTGGTCTAGACCGAGACGCTTAGAGTTCTTTTTGTTCTCCTTTTTAACATGAAGTCTCTGTTTGCTGCCTTTATCCCTTTCCATTGTAGAGCGCAGCTTTAACCCATGTGAATAAATCGTCTGTCCTTTTCCCACATGTATACGAACCGATAGGGCCAGCTCAAATTGGACCGCTCTGGCAGCTGAGGGTCAATTTTACTTAGATTTTTGCAGCTTAGGTTTTTGCAGAGATATTTCTAGTCCGTTCCAATCGCAGTTCACTATCAACTTAACTGCAGTCAGACAGCTGTTTGATTTTCAAAGAAGGTTCTGTGGATGCTCTTGGGAGCGTCTCATTCTACACATTGCAAACTTCCAGGGTTCGAAGCAAGAGCATCGCGTTTTCGACTTTGAGTAAGGTTGAGGAAATGGATAAATTGCCATACTCGTCATTCATCGTTTTTAATGCTACTGTCTTGGTGAAATGTAAAATTGCTAAGTATCTAGTGACGGTCAAGGGGGGTCATTTGATGAACTCAGCTGAGTTACAGTAAGGCTTCCAATTACATCAGGCATGTCCAATTACAGTATACTTTTGCCAAGGATACATTTTTTGGTAATAATCCCTCCAAAGCATTTTCTAATCTCCATAATAGCAAGAGGTTGTTTGGGAAAGTGGTTCAGACACCACCCTCTTTGGAAGGTCTTTATTCCCAAGGCTCTCGAGAAGTCACAAAGCGTTTTTAAAGTGCTTTTTAAGTGAAGATGATGATGAACCTAGACAGAGTGCTGCCTTTATTCTAGCTATGAATTGGGACCCATTCTTGTTAGTTGTTTGGGAGGACAAGCTCTTCATCCTCATTTTCCACAGGAATTAATGGAAATCGAAGGCACTTCAGGAACAAACTGGTAATGCATGCCTTTCTGTGTGTCGGACACGTCTCTTTGATTCTGGGGAATGCTTTGTTTCACCTAACCGGAGATGTACTGTTATGGACAAGCTCTTTTACCTGGTGGGACAGATTTTACAGTACGAGAAAAAGCTGTGCATCAAATATACCTTCCTGTATTTAACTCGAGAGATATAGTTGCCTCTGCAAATTAGCTTTGGATCTGGAATGTTTTTGCCTTCAGTACAAATTCAGAATCAGCCCAGCCACTTCAGTTCAGCGTGAACGCGGCTCTGGCCTAGCACGCTTAGGCAGATCGTTTCAATCTATCGTCGTAAGACAAGAGTTTCCTGAGGGCCGCGTTTGTGCTTCCCGAGGGCAGCGCTGCCGAGGGGATCTGAAAGTCCTTTTGACAGGACGCCAAGCTGCTTCTTGGCAGACCATTCAAACCGATTGCAATAGACTTCCTACAGCCAGAATTGGTCTCTTAAATGTCTGGATGCTGCAGAAACACTAGCCGTTAAAAGTACGTTGGATTCTGAATATAAAAAAGTAAAGTAAATGTAAAAGTGAAAATTACATTCCGTAGTCCTTGAAATGCCTGTGGGTGCTGGAACCATGTTTGATAGCAGTGGTCTCGTGTGCTTTTTGTGAGGAGTTTTTCATTATATGGTTCTGTAAACAGGGGCCTGGCAGTTAAAAATTAAAAATGATATTACACTGTTCATTTTAGGAAGGACAAGGAGAAAGGCTAGTGTTTTGAAAGCGAGATCTACGTTATCCCAAAACTTTGTGCTTGGGCTGCTGTACTGCTGAAGTAACCGTCTTGAAACGTGAACGCGTCGCTGCCTTGGCATGACGTGGCCAGGAGAGGGGGATCGTTCGCCATTCATTTCTCCAGGCACTCGTGGTGGGAAATACAGCGCTGAATGTTTTGCGCTTAGCTTGACTCCATGTTTTCAACAGAAATCATTGCAGTAATCAGAGTTGGCTTTCTTGAATTTTGAAACTTGACTTTTTTAGCTGTTCTAGACTTAGGATTTTAGTCCAAATTTATTACTTGTTTTCAAGATCAGGCATTCGCCACTGATGAAAATATTTCATTAGGAACGTGAAGGTTCCTCGTGGTCTCTGTGGCCTTTGCTGCCCTTGCAGCGCCCGAGCGGAGGATTTCAGTGGTGAGCGGAAGCTCGGAGCCGTTAGCTCGGAGCAGCGCCGTGCGCCACCCCCACCGCCGACTTCTGGTGCCCGGGTCAGATCCGGAATGGCAGCAGTTCTAACGGCACGCAAACACCCTCGTGCAAACGGGACTGGACCGCGTCCCCAACGGTTCCCGACTCTTTGGGGTGTTTTTGTTTTTGCATTCCTGATGCTTTTCCACACGCCTCGTTACTTCCCACGCCCGCGGGTGGGAAGGCGGCGGGCGGGCGCTCTCCATGGTGCTGGGTTGGGCGGGCATTGGGACCTCTGGAGTTACTTTGGTGGGAGGGAGGGACTCCAAAAGTAAAGGAATCTCCGCTGCCTTTTGTGAGGAAAAGGTGAAAACCATCTAGCTTAGAAGAAGGGTTTAATATGGTTGTTAATTTGGGGAGTATCTAAAAATAGGCTTTGAGAGCTCTTCGAGACTCCTCGATACAAAATTTTATCCTGTATTTTTATAAACAAGTATCAGGTAGGTCTTCTCTTGTTATAAGCAGCGGGAAAATGTGCTTGAAAGACATCTTAAATGATACACCTCTTTGCCATAAGTATTTGATGAAGCCATGCATTCTCTAACTCTTCTTTATGTTTTTATTACATCAAACAAGCAAAAGAGAAAGGAAATACATTATTGGTTTTACAGCAGGTATACCAGACTTCTGTAGGTTGTTACTCAAGGCATGTTATTGCTGATGTATTTTAGAAGTTGTGTAGTTAGAATTTTTCTTATGATTGGTTACGTGTAGTCACGTTATTTTTGATATCCACTATTGTGGCCTAAACATTCCGGCTGCAAGCCTGATGACAGGTGGGTAGATGAAATCTAACCATACTGTTAGTCCTGATGGTATGTCAGTGGTAAAAATGCCATTTTAGATAGCATATATATAGTAGACGCAAATATAAAGACGTATCACTTGATCATACTCTTCTTCTTCCATACTTTGCAAGCTGAAACACACTGTTGACAGACAGTTGTTTATTTTGTGGGTCATTTTGGAAGGCGCATTTTTTGTGTCAGACTGCTACATATACACATAAATGTACATACGTATATGATAATATTTGTATAAGTAGCAATCATTCAAGCCTTTGTTTTGATAGCTATGGACATGTAAACTTTTAGTTCAAGGTAGATAGGGCCCATTCAAATGTGAATCCATGCGACTTGATCCAACGCTAAAGTTGCAGGCACGCTTTTACACGTAACGGCAAGGATGCTTAAGCAGAGCTGATTACGTGCAGCATCTAGGTTATAATTGTGAAGGATTTAAAGTGGATGAGATCTGGGTCATGTTGTCTTACAGGCTTCCGACGCAGTGGCAACCAAATCAGTTTTGCTGTTATATGCTTTTGTTGCCCAGGCATAATTATTTTCATATCGTTTTCATTTGTAAAGTTGTTTTTATTTACATCACCCTGAAGCACTTAGCTTTGAGATAACAGAATTCTTTTTCCAGATCAACAAATGTTCCTGTTAAATTGGTTATACTACGTCCAACGCTGTAGTTCAGCCACAGTATATTGTAACAGGATAATTTCTGAATGTAATGAACTGTTACATCAGATAAGTCAGTGGGGTTAGAATTAAGAGCCCTCCTTTTGACTCTTCAGACAGCTCAATGGAAAGACCCCCCTGGTTTCTGGGAAAACAAGTAATAGGACTTTTTAATCACAAGTGGTAGCATTGGTCCGTCAGGGGCACGAGTGAAATATATGCGAGTACCTTTCAGCGTATAACTTGCTTTCTGTGACTTTTTCTCAGCTAATTACCCTTGAGTTGGAATATGCCCCGTCTCTCAGCGCTAATGAATTCAGCAGTATCTGGCTATAATGCAAATGCTCAGAAAAAAGGTGGAAAAAAGCCTTCTGAGAACAGGCCAGATCATTATATGAGAAGGCATTTAAGCAAAAAAAAAACGTAAACCACTTTCAAGCAAAAAAAATTTAAACCACTTATTTTTATCATAAAAATCAAAAGCTCTAAAGTCTCAGCTTGCTTGTCTGCCAGCTAGAGAGATGACGTCTGGTCCCACAGAGGCGGCAGGTATCCACCTCGCAGGATTTGAGAAGGAGCGTTCCCTCGGGGTGTCGGACCAGTTCTCTGTGGCACTAGATGGTAGTGGGGAGCAGGCAGGATGAATGCAGACCTTCAGGATGATCCCTCGGCTCCTTCTTTGCATTAATAGCAGCTTCTGCCCCCGCAAGATCAAACCCGAACACAATAACCGAAGATGAAAGCAGGTAGGGCAGGAAGGAAGATGAGAAGGCACGTTGCAGTGTTGAATTAAATGATTGTGGTCCTGATGCAAAGTCCATTTAAATCAATAAAATGTCTGCTGTTGCCCTTAGTGAGCTATTGGGTGAGGCCCTGTTTGACTTAGTTAAAATAGAATGTGACGTCAATATTTACAATCAATACGGAAACTAAAAGAAGCGGAGCGATATTTAGAATTAATGCAACTTAGCTGTCATCAGAAAACTGCAAAATGGGCGCTCTTGCCAGAAATGTCTCTCTCTAGTTTGTTTAGGATTCTGATGAAAAAAATACGCTTCTTGAATTGCCAACTGTGGCACAGTTGGAATGTCTTTACCTCATATTTGGGATATTTATTTAAACGGGAGGCATCAGTCTCTGAAGGGCTTTTCTAAACCCTATCCTGGGTGTTCGGAACGCTGGTGGTGGGTGCAAAGCGCTGCTTTGTCATGGCACAGCTTGGACGGTAATAAAGGGTGACCGCAAGGACTTTTATGATTTGAGAATGGCAATTATTTTATTTTGCCTTCTTTGCTGCTCTGTAAGCACTTGCCTGTGATAATGGTACTTTGAACGCGTAGTTAAGCTGCAGAACTCTGTCTTAATGTGTCGTGGAGGCTGGAAATTCCGAAAGGTTCAGCGAGAGGCTGAAGAAGTTCATGGAAAACAGCCTGTGAGGACGACTACATACATTGAAATGTCCATCAGTCTGAAACGACCAGAAGCTGGGAGAGTACTTGAAAATACCATACGTGTTTGCCCTCTTCTGCCCTTTGCTAGGTATCCGATCTTTGGCCGCTGTTGGAGAGAGACGACTTTGGTCTCATCCCACAGTGATTGCTCTCCTGTTCTCAGGAGCAAACATGTAGCCATACTATCTCAGTTTCTTCATCCGTAATATATGAAAAATTAATTTTATAAGAGTACACGAATACTTTCAGTAACTCTTTCAAGATGAAGGTAGCTAAGCAGTATGGCTTTTTTCTGGTGTACTTATTAATTACATTTGGGGTTTGTTAGTGTTGAACTGAACACCTTCCAGAGAGAAACCCGCTGTGCAAGGGAGGGTGTGGTACTGCAGATATTACTGTGTCATCTGTAATATGGTTTTAGTGCTGACCGCTAAACGTGTCAGTGCTGTGAGTTATACCCGGGTGGTGTAACAGAAAAGAAGGGAGAGGCATTAAGACTGGTCTGATTTATGTCTATTAACATATGTGCTATAACTTGCCCTTTTTCATTTCTCGTTCTGTATTGCCTCTTTTCAATTAATAAAATAGATGTAATCAAGGTACAGCAAAAAGCCAGAAAGTAGTTTTATGTATCATCTTTCCAGTACCAGTTCAGTGACACTAATTTCCAGCCTAGAGCTTTCTGGAACGCATTATCTTCACATATTCTGTTACATGAGAATGAGAGAGTGTAGAGCCTTTTTTTAACCTTAATATTTTTTCTGTTTGGAAAATATAAAATGAAACCTCTACAGTATGGATATGTGATTGCTAACTCACTTCTAGGGTTATTGTACCTTTAGAAATAGGACAATTGCTACTGTGTGTGAGAAATAAGAGCGTGAATTAAACAGTAAGTGCGACAGGAGGCAATTTATACATGTAGCATATACTTCCAGAGTTAGCTTTGTGCTTTTACTTTCCGCAAGGGTTAGTTTGCATTTTTTTCTAGGAATATGTAATTCTGTAGATACTGAAATGGCTGAATATGCTAATATGCACAATCCATCCGAATAATTTTAAATTAAGTACATTGCTAAGCTGCTCTGGCACTCCAAATATTCTTGTCCCTGTCAAAAATATTCCGTCATCTCCATCCTCATCCCTCAAGAGGCATTGTTGAGAGAAGAGTTTCCTGACCAGAGGGACAAGGATGCCTACCTCTGACATTTAACCTGGCTAAATAACAGAGAGGGGAGGTCGACATCCGCGCTTGTGGGCGGAGGGGAGCTAATTCTGCACGTCGGTGCTCTCTGGTTTCTCTGCCTAGAAAAACAGGTGTGCATGCGCCTCTCCAAGCCTGGTCTAACGTGTCCGGCCTTTCGGCAAGGAGGAGAAGTTTAAATCACTGCACAACTTGTAAGGACAGAGGCGGTTGTTGTCGTATGGTTGCAAACTAACACGTAGAGGTACTTGTTACATACCACGTACAAGTTAGCGCGTCACCTAATTCCCCTCCAGAATTGCGCCCTGCCTTGTCCAGAAGGGTCTTCCACAAGGCTAGACAAGAAGCTGAATTGCCCAGCTTTCATCCTTACCGAACTATTGCCTGGGACAGCCCTTTCCCTTTTTTTAGCTGTTTGAAACCGATTTTGATTTCCAGCCTATTTCCTGAATGTGCTAGCAGCTTCGGACTGGAAAGAACAGCCTCCCCTCGGGCTGGAGGCATGAAAGGTTTTTCCCACTCCATCACTGCCTCCTTTTTTTTTTTTTTTTTGTAACTCTGGGAAATGCTGAGAACAGATTTGAGTCACACTTTTTTAGCATTATTTCTCGGCTCGGTTTTAACTTTGGTTTTGCACTGCCCACGTGATTTGTGTGGAGAGAACCTCATCTTTATAAGAAGAACCCCTGTTAGTGGATAGGCTTCAAGGAAGGATCATCGCTTGTTTACATCCTCTCCTCTTGTACTCAATTACTGTTGCTTTTCAGCCAGGAGGTTTCTATAGGCAGAAAATGCTGATTTGCTCAGCAAATCATGTCTCTCTACCTGAAAGCTGGCGGTTAAACCCAAGTGCTGATCATAGCTGTGGCTAATAAAGCACCGCAGTGCAGAAGCTTATTGTGGATCAGGTTAAAACAACAAAACCTGGAGACTGTGAAATTAGGAGATCAGGTCGGGAAGTTAATGATTGATATCAATTTGTAAACCAGGCAGATAGGAGCCGTAACCCTAATTAAGCACCCACGCATCCGTGGATCTCGTGGTGAGGTTAGTCACACGGAGCAGGTTCACAAATCACGCCAGGACGCTGTACAGGTGGAAGTCTGACACGCTTTATTATCCCAAATGGGAATTTGTGGAATCGCACGAGTGATGTATTTCTACCTTCGGAGCTGATGATGAGAAATGCTTTTCAGAGAAAACCCGCCCTTTTTCTGGTACTGTGTTCTTTTTATGTTATGGTGCATCTGCCCACTCTCCCACTCCCCTCCTACATACCGTTTGTGGCCGCATCACTCTGTATTCTGTTTTTCTTAGGTAGCAGCTTCACGATACGTTTTCTGTGTTTAGGGGGAAATTGCTCAGTCTCCATTTTTACTGAACAGTTCTTGAAAATTTAACCTTCAGACCCATGTCTGCAGAAGGATTTCTTTTTAGGATCTGTATACGCAGGGCAATGACTAGCCATTTTCTCCTTTTGTTAGGAAAATCTTTCTATCTTAAAACAGAACACTTCCTTCCTGCAGGGACATTAGCTCTGTCAAGTATTAAGTGATACATTCTTTATGTTCTTCTCCCCAGATTGGGTATGTTCTTTCCAAAATAATCTTGAAAGTTACAGGGTGGTTTTTTTTGGCCACAAGATGGTGAAATATTTTTGTCTCTTTGAGGTTAGGGGGAAAATGTTTATGGGACGTAATGGTGAACTCATAGAACTGATCTGAAGTTCTTCTTTGCCAGTGATCTTCTAAAGAATATTTGATATTTCATTTTGTCTTACCTGGCACCAGTTGTTCAATTCAAGCATCTGATTTCTTTTCTCTCGTGTAGCATGCGTTACAAAGTACATCAAGTCCTTTATTAACTTTTAAGTGAGTTTTCTGAAAGAATAGTTATTTGCGACTGAGCTGATGAGCCTGCACCATATCAATCATCAAAAGATGACAAATGGTTTAATAATCATGACTCCTATAAACCCTCCTGTGTATCAAACCCTATTGTGTGCACTACAGATCAGGAAACCTCGAACCTTGATTTAGGGAAATCGTAAGACCAGGATTTTTAAGTGTGGTGGCCTGTGATTTCATCTTATTTTCAAATTTTCTGCTTCAGCTCCCACAGAAAGGTTGGGAAGATGAATGCTTTCCCACTGGACCAGGAAGGTAGAGTTCGGGATTACCAGAGGTTCATTCCTGGCTTACAGGTGATGCTACCTGGTGAGGTTCATACGATGTTAAGGAGGCAAAGCAAGCCACAGTCCTATTAAAGAATCCAATTTTCTCCTTTATTTTATCCCTTTGGCTGCCTCCACCTGTCTCACTTTGCTGTGGCTGTTGCTGCAGCTACTGCTGGTGTTTTAGCCGTTAGTTTTGTGTAGCCTAGTCTCCCACAAATGGGAACGACTGTGAGAAAATCAGCCTGTATGTAGAGAGGAGCCGGAAAAAAGGTTGGCTGGCACTCTGCACCCTGCTTCTTCTGCTGTCTTCTTCCACTAGAGAAATACATTTTTGATTGAACGCACAGATCGCTGGCTCAGGCACAAAATAGATGCCTGTTTTAAAGATGCCTTTATAGTGCTTCGTCGTTTCTATATACAAGTACTTTGTGGAAATTTGGCCTTTGAAATTTGTGGAATTCTCAAAGTTGTGAAAACACAAGCCATCAATAATGATTAGTTCCATGGTAATAATAAATGGTCCTGGTCTATGTGAATGGAAAAGAAGCAAGTTCTGTGGGCACAAAAATAACGTGGGGTCGGGCTTAGGCCTGGCCTATGAGCTGTGGTCCCGTGAAGAGCTCACAGGACACCTGGTACTGATTTGGGGCTGCTGTGTTATAGCGAAATCCGTGGTGCTCGGGTTTAGTGGCCATTCCGTCAAATCCAGCCTGAAGTCAAGGAATATACTGCAGAGGGAAACCTGGCTAAGGGAATCGTTTCTTGGATTTGGTGATTTTTTGGGTGAGCTCCCATATCCCTAGCTTCTCTGGGGTGGCTAAGCCAGGGACGCGAGCATCTCCGCTGCGTCGGAGCATCGCAGTCCTCCTCTGCCTCAGGACCTGCCTGGAAGAGGCCGGATCAGGGGCGTTGGAGTTGAAACGCGATCAGCTGTCTGCCAGGGACTTAATGCAAAGGCTCTTTTTATCTACGCGCGTCCTATTTTGATGAATAAATGCTTGGCGCTAATAGCGGTAACAGTTACCCAGGGAGGCGGGAGTAGAGCTTTGATATGCTGGTTTTAACAGGGGGATAAGCAATGAGGGAATGACAGACCCGTCTGTCTCCGATATTAACGCTATAAATTAATGTCCCAAACGCAAATTATATTTGGGGGGGAGGGAGGAGAAGGGGAAGACTAATTAACAGTTATCTCTGTCTCTCTTGGTCTCTGTTGGTCCACAGCTATAAGCATTCTCCATCTTCAATGCAGGGCTTCATAAGTTGTCTTAGGAAGCGTCTGAAAGCAGCTTTTGGCGTGGAATGATAATGAACAGCACCCTCGGTGGTATTATTTTTACCTCCGCGGAGTTGAGCTGAGCGGGGCAGGCTGAGCCCAGATTAGGCTGCGTGCTTCCCCGAGCAGCGTCCCCCTCCTCGCCGCCTTTGGTTCGCTGCTTAATGCAGCTCTCCTGATGCAGCCTCACGTGGCTGCATAAAGGCACAATGAGGGCTTGAATATTGCAAGCCGTTTCCAGGCGGCTCTCCAGGCTGCCTGCAGGTGAGCAGCCTCAGGCTGGTCTCTCCGAGCCCGGCAGTTTTTGCTCCCGGTTTCCTATCGACCGACTCAGCAATAAGGGAAGATCGTGAGGAGGAGGAGGAGAGGAGAAAAGCGTACGCTGGGCGCCAGCAGAGACGGTCACAGCAGCAGCAGCATGTCAGTAAGTCAGACTGCACCATTTTCTTCTCACCCCGCATAAAGGCGACGTGAGAAGCTGAAGGGAGCGGCCCCATCCCCCACCCGGTGGCGATGCTGAAGTGGAGCCTTCCTCCCGCTCAGAAGACGCAGCCTATCTGGAGGAATCCCAAAAGACCTTTCCGATTTGGTGATGTGTGTTTAAAGGCTGATTTTTTTTTTTAATTTTTCCCCCTCCCCGCCCCCCTACCCAGCTCAGTCTGAAGCTCGTCTGCCCTTGCAGTCGCAGCGAGCCGAAGCGGTTGCAGCCTGCTAGCAGATATTTGCCGGCTGCTCTCTGGGGGGGTGCGCGTGGCTGCGAGCACTTTTCGCCCATTGCGTGCGTGGACGTAGCTCTCGCGCCTCTGAGTTATGGGTGCTGCAGAGGCTGGAGCAGAGCTGTGACCTTTTCTGGGGTGCCGGAGGAGGAAGAGTGGATTACACCGTGAAGTTCTGGCTTGCAGCCAGCGTCCTTGCGGAAAAAATAAATCACCTGGCTATCCGCGTGTGGTGGAAACGGCTTCCTTGGCGCTGGTGTTTTCCTCTCCAAAATGGCTCATGCAGCTGCTTCCATTAAAAAAGTTCGAGAGTCTGAACTCGAAGAGAGGGAGAGAAACCTTGAGAAGGAAAGGAAAAGGCAGCGGAAAATCTCTAGGGCAGATCGGAAACGCAAGGTATGAGGGGAAAACCAGCCCCTTCTCCCTTTCCTCCCCTACCCTTCCTCGCTCTGTGCAGCACTTTGCAGGCGCTCATTGCCATGTGTAATGCTCTCCCCTTCATTTTCCTAACTTTTCACATCGTATTTCCCATTTGCATCCCTTCCCGTCCCCTCCGAGCCCCACTGTGGACTTCACCCGGCTGCAGTGAGATTCCAGTGCTGCCAGCCATGCTGTGCACGGCCAGGCAGGGAACAGGCAAATAAAGATGGCCCTTGGCACACCAGGATTTGCCGCCTTCCCTTCAGCCCCAAAAGGGCTGGAGATGCATATTGGCGTTCCGGAGCCAGGCGTTCCGAGCCCCCAGCTGATCCAAAGAAGTTGTCAGGGAGGGAGGCGGCTGTGTCGGCGCTTTGCAGCGTGAAGGTGCATTTCTGTATTTCACGACAGCGTGGGTTTTTTTTTTTCCCTCCCCATTTCCCATTTTTTAGTTCCAGCTCCCGCATCCCCGGCAAGGCTGGATGCTGCATGTCAGACCTGTCTCGCGGTGCTAGGCGTATCCGCCGAGCCGTTCTGCAGTCAGGTATCAGCAACTGATCCGGGCCGGCAGCCGTGACTGGGGGTACTGACACTGCACACTGCAGGTGTATTTTTCTAGCTAGGGCCTGAAACACAAGTCTGGGATCTCTGTTGGGTTTTTTCCCCGTCTGTTGCTGGTGGCAATCTTTGATTCTGCTAAAGCATATCTGCTTAGATGTTTCAGATTTTGGGGAGGTTTCTCCTAATTTATAATTAACTATTGTTTTCTTTCTGTGTTAGAAATGAGGAATGACATCTCCGATTGCCTTGGGGGGGGGAGGGGGAGAAGAAGAAGAAAACGAATAGAGATGATTTAATTGCCAGATCACTCTATAGTTTCCAAGGACACAAATAATATACAACAGTGGAGAAAATAGTAAAAAACCTGAAGCTTCTGTTAAGGTTAGCTTTAGGACTATATTATGTTGGGAGTGTCTGTGTTAATGCCTCCTCATTGCCATTTCTTTTCTCCTATGTCAGGAATCGCTGGATTGTGGTGTGCATTAACTCATTCACTGACACCATGTTTTGATCCATTCTTTATAAATTTCTTCTGGAAGGAATAATATCAAGAGACATTATCTGTCCTTTTTTTTCTTTTCTGCTACATTGCATGTAAACACAGATCTCTCTGTAAAAAGAAAAAGAGCAGAATCCCGCAATGTAACATTTGAATTTACGGATCCTTTTGGCAAATCTCTAGGATTCAGAAACCATCTGCTCCCTTGGCGTACCTGAGAAATTCTGAATTCCTTTTACATTCAACCTTATGGATTTCCATATTCTGAACTTGCATGACTTAAATAAAATTACCGAGGCTGTTTGATACCTTTGGGACCTTTGGATAAGCTCTCCCTGACCTTTAAAAGGCTCGCTTTGCAGAGTTCACGAAGTTGCATTAGAATTCTCTTTATCAAAACAAGAATGTCATTTCTAATGTATGCAGTGCGTGGACGGTGGGGCAGAGCTGCTTGGGGCAGATTGTGATTACTAACCTAATCCCCTAAATGGGACACTGCAGCATAAGGTAGTTTTTGTGATTACGTTTTTGATTGCGAAATTCTCTGCAGAATAGCCTTTTTTTAATTTATTTAATGCATGGATGTCCTTGCTGGAGGGTCCTGTTTCATGTTTGCCCAGCACCCATCTCAGTTATATCATCACAGTGCGTGTTGGTTTTCCTGATTTTCACATACCCTATTTCGTCCATGTGTTTGATTCAAGCGCCTATTCTACCACTTTAATTAAAGCTGGATAGAATTAATACTGCCCCTTCTGCTCTCTCTTTCCCAGAGCGCTGCGTACCCCTGACTGCAAGCAGACGGGCTCAGGCCGCATTCGTGTTAGCAATACTGCATGGTGATGCAGACTGCTAACCAGATTTTCAGATCTAGGAAACACTAGTGGTCTCTGCTTAGAAAATGCGGAGAATACCTTAACCTTGCTTGCTTTTCTTCCTTTTTAATATTCAGCAATGGCCCTCGCACCCGTCTCCCTTGTACTGCGGCTGTGCCTTGCTGTTACGTAAACAAGTGCTTGGCTGCACCCTAAACTTGCCTTCGGATGGCGGGGTGCGGGTTGGGGTGGGCATCTCCCCTCTTGCTCCTTCTGCACGAGACAGACAGCCACACAAGTGGGAGGTGGTTTATGTTTGTATGTATACATGCTCGTACCGTGCAGAATGCATACAGAGCAGATTAGAGATGTGGATATGTGTACACACTCATATACACAATGTACACGAAATATAGGATATGCGTTATATATGATATTTGTATTTATTCGTCGACTTAAGTGAGATACGTGTATCTGTGAGATGGATATATTTATATATATGTCACTTAAATTGCTGAAGAAAAAGAAATTGTTCTACTGCGAAATGTGACTCTCTCCTAGTAGGTGCAGAGCCCTCTCAGGTTTTGTTGACTTCCTTGGAAAATGGAGGCTGTGAACAAATTGTATGTGCAGGCCCACGAGAGACAGAACGTAAATGAATAGTGGTTGATTGCTCCCGGCGCTTAGGCTCTTTCTACATATGAGGAATATGGTCCCAACTTTGTGATTTATTTAAAAGCTATTGCGTTGCAGTGACCGGATTTTCAGTACACCAGAGATCCATTTTGTTTGTAGGAACGATAGCGAGGGGGAGAATATGTTCCTTTAAGGTCTTGTGAACTGTCTTTCAAAACCTCGTTGGGATATATGCCATATACCGATACATGCTGTCTGCATGAAGGGCTGATTTGGCCTTGGGATGGAAACTTCTCCTCTGACCCTGGAACATCCTGATTATGCAAAAGAGGATAACGGAGGGCCGTGACTTGAGCTCTTCCACTCTGCCAGCACGTTGGGCATCTATTAGTCCCGTGCTTATTCTAGCTTCCAGGGATGGTGCAGGGTGTGGGATCTTTGTGGCTTTGCCTCTTCTCTTGAGTGTTTTGCTCGATGATGTTTTGCAGCGCGATCATCGTCGGTCTTGATAGCAGCACGCCAAACCATGGCTGTAGCTTCTGTGCTTCTCGGGTAGGACCAGAACCTTCTTAAATATCATCGTGTCTGCTACTTGACATAGCTCTGGACAACAACAACTCCCTGGCCATTAGCAGAGCTGGGAAAAGGGCCAGCATCGGCAGCGTTCTTGCTCAGATGATGTCTTTGCAGTCCTGTGACATTTGCAGTTCTTCAAAGATTAACAGAATTATCCCACAGCCAAAAATTGGGAAAAGGTGTTTGCAGGCTGAAGACAAATTTCCAGACCCTCTCCTGCATTCTTTCTGAGCCTGACTTGAGTGATTTTTAAAACCAGTTGACAAGAGTCAGCTCTGCTCATTTTGCACTCAAACGGGAAATTTTCACTTTTAGGCATGCAATCTTTTCCTGCAATGTCGACACACACATACTGATGCAAATACATGTATGTAAACAAAAAAACCCCAACGGTCTGAAATGTTGCATGGACACCCAAAGAGCACTAAAAGCCAGGTACTAACAGCGGAGAACGAGCAGTTTAAAATATGTACGTTTTACTGAAATTTAGGCATGACTAACTCCGTTATAGCTGAATTCAGGGTATGTAGGGCCCAGCTCCACTTGCCTCTCGGTGTCTTTTGAGGTAGCTGAAGATGGCTCGTCTTCTGCAGAGTGAGGAGAGGGAAACGGTGTGATTACGTGACGGTCACTCACTGAGTCAGCAGCAGAGCTAGAATTACAGCCCTGGAATCCAGCTGCCCAGCCCCTGGCAGTATGTGACACGCGCTTGCGTCTAAAAGACTGCAAAGCAGACAGAGCTTCCTGTTTTCGCGTGTGACAAGTGTGTAAAAGATTTTAGAAAACCCACAAAAAATAAAAGCTGTTATCAAAAATTGCTTTTGCTGCCAAATAAAACTGATTTTTGAACCTACAAATATGGTAAGCTGATGCCTGTTACCCTTTTACCATCGGTGAAGAGGACAGAGTTTGACCTCTGGGCTCTACTAGCAGTAAGCGGGTATTTATTTAGTATTTAAATACACAGTTTTTAAAAAGTTTTTAAAACTTTTATACCTTTTTTTAAAGGCCAGCCTCACGAGTTCAGCATCCTTCAGCATCCTTTAGCACAAAATGTCCCGCGGTATCTGGAATATTCACCATTGCTCGTCAAAAGAGATTGGGAAACAATTGCATCTCCGTGAATTTTGTCCTTCACTTGACACCCTAAGCACTGTCAGAGCTCACACAGAGCTGCTGCTAGGCAATATCTGCAGAAGGACAAGGATGGAGGGAGAAATAAAGAGCTGCTGCTGTCAGCAGAACTCAGGTGTGTATGGTGAAGAGTCACGTTCAGTACATGGCTTCCACGGTGTAGCTGCGGAAGACAGGGACTGAGTTTTCTTTCTTTTCCTTCGACAGACCTTTTTTCACCTTGCCATCTCCTTTTTCACAAACTGAATGTCAGACAGAAATCTCACGTTACAAAATTCACGTAGAAAACGGTGTCTCGTTTGTCTCGGAACGGGGTGGAAAAGCCCATTTGAAATTCAAGCGTACCTTCGGCAGGGGAAGCGGGTGTTTGTCATCTGGTACGTGGGCTCTGCGCTGGGGCTGGCAGCCGCAAAGTTCATCCCTTTGGAAAGGGCCAAAGCTTCAGCGGGGAAGGGAGGGCGTGGAGGAGTTAAGGAGAAAAAGGTATCCCAAGGAGGACGTCTTGTGGAGGTATAGTTCTTCACTCTTGGTCACTCCTGCTTTGGTTCGGGGATGCCAAACGGTATCTGGTAGTGTCAACACGCCGCAGGGTCGGTATAGAGCGTGTATTGGGCTAAGGGGGAGAAAGGGGGAGTCTCTCACTGTTTAACCTCTCTATACTTCAAGCTTCCACGGTTTATTGCAGCTTTAACCTCCTGTTTTTTCTTTAGCACTGAATATGCCTTTTCTGTTCAATGTTCTGTTCGTTGCCTTGGCAAACGTCTTTGTGATTCACTAGAATTTCTAGATGTTTCAAATGCCTCTTCAGCCACGAAAGAAACAAAACCTTTTTGGTGTTCCCTAACTGTCTTTGCGTAGGTGGTGCCTATTCCTGATGCCCTTCGAGCATTTACCTTCTGTATCTCAAACTTCTGTTTTCATTATGTAGATATTTCATGGTATGAAAATAACACCCCACTGTTTGCCTCCTCGTAAAATGGAGCTCCTTTTGATGACGTTGCGTTTCGTGATAGATTGGCATTTGCTGCTTCAGTTTCCAGGTGTCCTGTCCGAGGGGTGACATGCGCGGGACTGCGACACTGCTGAAGCTTGCAAATACTCGGCTGTGCCGGCGCTCTCCCTGCGTTTAACATGCATGTCTTCTTCAGTCCATCTTTCTCAGGCGAGTTAGCTGCTGAGTTGACGGTGGGTTTAATCTAAATGAGGAAAACCAAGTGGGGCTCTGAAACGATGGCTGATGAAGCTCTGTTCACCTTTCTGCAGATGCAGAATGTTACCGTAGAGCCAAGCATCCTTATTTCTCTGCTCTTTGAGACTTTTGCGCTGCTTGCCGTAATTAAACTGGGAACTAATACCCAAAATTCTGAAATAAAGCAAGCCAGGGGTTGTAGTAAAGACTGGTGATCTCCAGTTCCCTTCCTTCTGATGGGAAAGGAGCAATCTCCACTACGAGCTTAAATTTGCTCTCCTTTATATTGGTTTGTTGTCTAACCATACCATGATTTATATGTGGCTTTTAAATTTAATTTCCGTGATAATTTTTGAAGGACAAGATTTATTTGGTCTTAATAAATCACATGTAGACAGTATTTCAAAACACAGATCATTTACCTAAGTCTGGTTTTGGTATCTTGGGTAAATATGCCTTTTCACAGCTTTAAATTGAATTAATCCATACCTGGAATACTGGAGAAAATACCGTCTCAATAGGCAGGATTGTGGGGTAGGTTAGTAGATAGGTATCTTGCAGTAAAGATACTTGCTTCTTGCGTATTTAGTGAAGAGAAGCATGCTTGGGCTTGGGTCTAGGGCTCATACAGCCACTGGTCCACCGGGACTTGTCCCCCCCGGCTAATTGGCACGACGGGCAGGGTTGTGGGCTCCCACTCCCTGCTAGTTGTGCAAGGAGGCCTGGGGTGAATGAGGGAAACGGAGCTATGTTATTATCCGTTCCCAAAGTTTGTAATCGTTTTCCCTGTTATTTCCCTCACAAGAAGATGGGGCAGGAGGCGTACTTGGGGGGGGGACACCTGACTTACTGGGGCCTTCAGAGCTGCTGCTCGGTTGGCAGCTTCTGCACCGCTCCTTGCTGGCAGCTGGGGCTACACTTCTCGTCTAGCCACGAGAAGACGGAGCGATACGAATAAGTGTATATATCTCTTCGCTTTTTTCTCCCACCTTCCTTCCCTCGATGGAGATAAACCATCGGGCTCACAGCTCCATTGTGTTAGATACTGTACACAGGAGGAGGAAAATGTGTTCCTGGCGTGCTCAATCTATCCTTTTGCATTGTAAAGCTTGCTTGATGCAATCCAATTTAACGGTGTACACTTTGGATTTTATGGCTGGATTGACTCATAATGTGATTGTTTCCGTAAAGTCATGAAAGTGTCCAAAATGCCTGAGTTTTCGTCTCTCCCTCCATCTATTTCAGCAAAAAGAACTTTTGCTGAACTTTAAAAAGAGCAACGAAGAGAGAGGAGAAATGGCAGCACCTGCCTACGGTGACTCCACCTATCCTGGTCTCTACAAATTTAACAAGTGTGGATCCTACTTATCAGGGACTGTGAGCGATTAAAAAAATTGAGAGGGCATTTACACATTGAAGGAAATCATCCCTGGTAAACTTATATGGCTTTTTGTTTGGTTTTGTTTCCCTTCTCATAAAATACGTCCTTTACATTGGTGACATTTTCTGCACCGCTGGAAAATTATTACGTTATGTAGGGCAGTTTTGTGTTAAGCAATTAAAAAAAAAAGTGGTTTAAGGGAAATTTTACAAATGGAGGTCAAGAGCTAAAAAAGTAATGTAGATGTCAGATGTTAAACGGTGAAATGTCAAGCTTTTAGGAATCTGGCTTCTGTAATTTAGTCCCTCAGGCTTTTCCATTGAGCTCCTGGGGAAAGTTTGGCACCTGAAGTAATAGTGGCATATGAGCATTGAGAGATCATACTTTAATGGCGAGATTTGGAGCCATGCCCTGGCGTCTATATTTGCCAACATATAGCGCATCCAGAGGGTGGAAACAGCGAGGATGTCCGTAAGCAGTATAGCAGGCGCGTTGCCATTCGGGCAGCAGCCCTGTCCCCGAGATGGTGCCCTCTCCAGCAAGGACTCGTGGCCCAACTGGAGCACGTTGCTGAGGATCGGGAGTGCGGGAAGCATCATGGGCTGCACCTGCCCTGTGACAAAAGTTGTTTTTTTTCAGCCTTTTCTTTGCAAACACACCCATTAGTGTTGCTTTAGAATTTAAACAGATGGGTTTTTATAAATATGTATTTCTTGGTCAAGTGTCTATTTGAATTTCTTCCTGTTTAGTCTACGTAGTGAAGATGGAAAGAAGCATTCAGTTCATCAATTTGGGATGCTGTCTGGTATTTAACTCCTGTATGATGACTTTAAACCAGTTTTAAAACTGCTTTAGTGCTAACGCCTTACAAGTGAGTTATTGTGTAAATTGGAGGTTAGTGAGGTGACTGGCAGTCATCCCTTCAAGTCCCTGCTCACATTCAAATTAGAAAATACAAATTTAGGAAGTGATCTTCATTAGTCATACAGAGTCATGCTAAAGATATTGTGAAGAATAGGGCTAAAAAAAGCATAGATCTGCTATCAGTAATTAAGGGTTTTGTTGACCAGTGTAACCGAAAACTTCCCCCCTGATATATTTTTCCATACTCATTTCCAGTCAGGATATAGAATATGTTCCAAAGTAGAGGCCTGAACTTGTCTTTATTTAAAAAAAGATCCCCTGATGTCAGAGAGGGTTGTCAGTTGTAGGTCAACAGCATCGGCCCTGTAGCATTTTCCAGGTGTGATGAAAAACCTTTGCTCCCCGTAGGATCTCTTCTTGTCCTAACAAAATGGTGTGTAAGTTCCTGCAGCTACTTTTAATTTTTAAGAAAATTTTTGCTTTTTTGTGAGCTTGTTCATCAACTTTCTCCAAACTTAATATTTTTTTCTTTCTCAGAATTTTAGCAAAATACTACGGATAGTAGAATAGATTTCTATACTTTATTGACTTGACTCTCTATGCTCACAAAATATCTTCTGTGTTACTTTTTGAGAATGTAGGTGGTGCTTGAAGTTTTGGTTTTTTTTTTTTAAAATAATTCCTGTTCTCTGCATTGATCCCAAGCAATTCCTTTTGTGCAGTCATTGTGGCACTGGATAGTTTTGTTTGAACGTCTGACTCTCTTCCCTGACTGGAAGCTGCTTCTTTAGGGGAAAATACACGGTTTGCAAGAACTGCTTTCCGAGTACAGGAAACTACGTCTTGATGAACGTTCCTGTTAGCAACCTGTTAGTAATCTTTTAGCCTTAGACAGCTAAAATCAACATTTTTTTTTCCTCACCAGTCCGTGGAGTTGTCCAGGTGTAAGTAGGAGTAGATATTCCACACTGTTACACAATTATATACAGTATTAGAGCATATAATGCTGAAATTTGACAAATGTAATTAAATGAATTTCAGACGGTTCACAGAGTTGGCACTGTACAAGGTGCTAATACGTCGGCGCTGTTCAAGGGTTTTCTCTTGGTAATTATTTGTAAAAGTTCCATATATTGTAAATAGATGTAGTATTTTGCTGATTAGTTTTTCAGGGATTGCTTCAAAACCACGTTAACACTCATTCCTGTACTAAGGATCCTTCCACATACGGATCGATACAGATTAATTGCTAGCTGCCCTTTTACAAGTGACTGAAAACAGAGGCTGCAATTAAAAAAAAAGTCCGTAATTACCACTGTTTGTTGATGCTAATGAAGAATTTAGCATGTTAACCTCTTCAAAATATAGCATGTTCATTAGCTGCTTAGAGCTTCGGAAAAGAGACCGTTTCAGGGAACGGAGCCTAAGTAGGTTTCAGAGTACACATTTGGGAAGTCTTCTATTTAAGGTCAGCTTCTCATCCTCCAGCAACATTCCACCGTAGCTGGTGGGGATTGTATTGCGGACTCTGTTCCCTCTCTGATGAAGAGAGAGTAAGAACGAACAGAAAGAGAAAGGGGAAGGGAAGCACCACTAGATTTTAAAAGTTACCTTGTTTGTATGTTCACTGAAAAAGTCCACTGAGACCAATTGTCTACAAAAGAGATGGTTGGATCAGGTCGTGAAAAACTTGCAGCGTTTCATATTTAGAAAATATTAATGTGATGCTATTATTGTATGTGACCTGTGGAAGGATGTGGATTTCTTTTTCCCCCAATAATGTAGATCTGCATTCTCTTTATTTCTGTATGTAAAATAAAGCCAGTGTTGAGAACCAGTGTTCACCCGAACTGGGTGTAGCTCTTATTTCCCCAGGCTGGTAGAAAATGATTTCAGCCTATAGAACCATAATTACAAACCTTTCTAGCCTGTTTTAGGTTTAATAATTTAAGCTTATTTTTAATTATTTACTCTTTCTGGCTCATGCTGTGTCAGAACGTCTAACGAAGGCACGTCACTGCTCAAAACCAGTGAAGCTGAGAACGCAACAGATAAAAGCTAGTTAGTGCCTCGCTGCTCAGGCCGTGATTCCGTCGGGAGCGGCTGGACCGCGTTGAGCCTTCTTACTCCCCTCCTTCATTTGTTTTTTTTAAAGGCACCGATGCAAGAGAGAGGAAGGAAAACACATGCACCGTGTTGGTACTACTGTCACTACCGTAGCAGTAAGAGGCAGTAACTAGGATTTACCAAGCAGCAGAACTTCAGCTGATGGAGAATAGTGCTCAGCAAGTACTTTGCCTTTTTGCTGATGAATGCGGTACCGGACATCAGAGCTGCCTGGGGGAAAGGAATTGTTGCTGTCGTCCGCATTTCCAGGCCAGGTAGACTCAATTCCCCTTAGTTGAGTTCAGGCAACAATGTCAGTTATCTCTGTTTTAGCCTCCACACAGGGTCTCCACAGATTTAATATTAGCTCTGTTTAGAGGTTATTGAAATAGGACTGTTGATCTGTCTCGTTATAAAACTTACATTCTTGCACCAAATTTAAAAAAAAAAAACCAAACAACAAAACAAAACTTGATGTAACAGCAAAAGCAAAAAACAGCCGTTTTCCAAACGGTGCCTATTTCTTTTTGTGTTGCTCATGGAAAAAATTATGTATGGAGAGATACATTTTGAAAGTATCGTGGTAGAGTGACATGACTTTGCAGGAGGAATTCAGTAAAATGTAAAACGCTGATGTGAGCCTTAAACTGACATGCCAAGCTGCTGTGTGCAGAGCAGGCTTTAATGATTATGGAATCAATTTTGAAAATTGAATTTGCTGGAGACAAAAAAGTGAATTAGATTTTAAAAAAAAAAAAGAAGTTATTTTAACTGGTCAGTGGCAATAGCAACTGATGTCTAGCAAAAATTTTTTCTGTAGAAGTGCATGGAGACTCCATAGCAACTAGATCAAATATGTGCTAGATTCTAAATACTGGTGCTGTGTTCTCTGTGAAGAAGCCAGCCGTCACCCGCGGCCACCGCACCCACGCCGTCTGTGATGCTCAGCCTAATTGCGTTTGGCAAATGACAACTTCAGCGGATGACCACTGCACCAGGGTTATTTTTAGGATGACGAGAAACGCCCCGAGTCGTATTTTATTTCTTTTTCTTGATTATCAGAAGGACACCACAAAGCCTGCAGCATTGTCTGAAAGGGAGATAAACCACTCAGTCACTTCTTTGGTAATAATTTATTTACTGACTTCTCTTTCCTCAGATGCAGGCGCTAGCAACGGGTACTTTAATAGAGCTGTTTCCCCGAAGCAGTGCGTGGTATTAGCCTGGTGAATGATGAGGCCTTGGCAAAGGTTTCCCGAAGAAGCGAAATCAGAACTAATTGATAGGCGTGCACAGAGGTGGCTCTGTAGCGGAGCTCTGCATTGCAGCATGAGTTCTCCCAGCTCGAGGAAGGACGTGCTTGGCCGTTTTCCCCCGCTCGCTAAGGAAGGCTAGCCCTTCACCCAGGTGTTGTAGCATTCGGCTATCCTCCCCGTGCCTGCCGCGTGGCATGGCTGGTGAAAATATAGGTACGGAAGGAGCGCAGAGAGGGTCGGGGTATTTGCAGAGGTGAGGTGCCGGTGCGGCTGCTGCAGGGCTGTGGCTCTGAGTTACGCTGAGGATTTGTCCCTGCAGCATTTGTCTTTAACTCGTGGTACAGCGCGCTGAGGAAAACCCTCGGGCGTGTTTGCAGCGCTTGGTGACTTTGTTAAAATGGAGGAACGAAAGGAAATTCTCTAAGGGCAGCTTAGGCGGAACCAAGGTATTGCTTCAGCTTATGAATACGTAGGTAGGAGAAAAGGCTAATTACCATCAGTTTTGTGTTTATCTCAGTTTAGCCATTTTGTAAGTCATCTGGGTGGGTTTAGCAGTACATATTCCTTTCTTTCGAGCGATAAACCATCGTTATTTTGTAGTCTCTATGTAGCTGTAGTAAGAATCATTGGTCCAGAAGCCTGAATTACAGAAAGCGGTATTTGATCCTTTTTTAATGTAGCTGGTCAAACCGGCTTTAATATGCAAAGTTAACGTTACAAAAACAGAACGCTTGAGAGGAACCCGCCTCCTTCTGGAAAAGGTGTTTGAGATGGACGGGGATAAGTTAGAGGTAGGGAACTGTAATTAAAGGTTATAAAAGAGCACTTGGTTTTGTAACAATATAGAGTATAATCTTAACTCGTTTGCTAATGATTTCAAGAGATTGAGGATTTTTTCCAGAAGATTTCAGACGGGAGATAATTCACCTCCTCTTACATAACCATCTTAGTGCTTTTCAGATGTAATTTGTGAACATTTGTTCGATTTCGGTAATATAGCTCTGTGATGCTATATTAGAGAGATTATTTATGGTGGAAAGAGAGATTATTTATGGTGGAAAATAACATTGAGTAACTATACCTTGAGGACCAAAAAGTTCCTTAGATAAGTCTTCTCTTCTGTGCCCTGTCCTGTTCGAATCACCGTGTTGTTGGCATGAGGAGAGCTTTGGTGTTCTGAAACTATGTATAAACTTAATAGGCCTCTAAAGGTAATGATTAAAATAATTAGAGAAGCAGAAAGAGCTTGAAAATCACAAGTGGAATTGGAGAGAAATTTGCAAAGGCAGAGGGATAAAACGAAGGCAGTTTTTCCCAACAGCAGGAACTGGAGGTGTTCGTATGCTGTGAATGCGACGCCTTTTGAAGAATGAGTATGCTTGCTTCAGCCTTGCAAAGGAGCCCGCACGCTTCTAACCCGTTTGAACATAAATTCTAAATATTCTTCTTTGGTTTTACTTTTGAAAGTAATTTCCAGTAGTTGAGATCCTTCAAATCAATGGTCCTTTACGTTTGCTTAGATTACTCTATTAAGCCGTTCAGGAAGGGCTGTCTGAAATATGGTTTGCTGCCTATTTTAGCTTAGAGTCTCCCGTTACTTCATAATAGCATGTATGCGACGAGGAGTGCTGCAGACCCTGCAATGGCAAGATGCTTGTTCCAGTTGTACGTGAGCTCCTGTGACGGTCGTACTTTATACAGAGAGCTAAATGTGATACACATTTCAGTTCATTTTTGTGTGTGCTTTTTCGAACTGTATTACGGCTTCCTAAATTGTTACGTAGTCTCTTATATCTTTGAATTCCTTGAGATTATTAACACAGACGCTTGCTGGTATTTAAACCCCTCAGGGTTTTGTTGGGGTGAGAGACCCCTATTGTCAGTGAGAAATAGGATCAGAGAATCAACAAAGATCTTCACTTCCTAAATACTGCGTTAGGGCATCTGTGGCTTTACCTAGGATATTTGTGCAGGGGTTAAAAATCGGTGCATCTTCGCTGTGCAACAATAATGCAGCATCAGGTGGTGGTCAGTGGTGAAGCAGAAAGAGGGATCAAAGTTTTGCTATTTGTAGATAATTTTTTTTAACACGCATACAGAATGTTTCTATAGAAACCATCCTGCAGTGGACACATAGAAGAGTTATTCTAATATATATATAAAATACTCTAATTATTTTTTAAACAATAACTGTAGTCCTTTTTTAATGTAGGTGAATACTCAAAGGAGCCGTGGAATTGTTGAAGCGTCCAGCTGAGGAATATTGGAAAAGCATCTCAGTCATTTCAAAAAAGCAATTAAGAAATTGTGCACAAGCTTCTGTCCCGATAGCACCATCTCAAACGCGTAGGTCAGGGTGGTGTTTAGCCCTTACACGAACAGAATTTCTACTATGTAGAGTGAGAGCTTGATTTTGCAGAGATTTGGAAAAAGTTACTAAGCATTCATCATTACGAAAGGTGAAATGTGGTCCTCGTACTCCAAAGCAATTGCGTAGTCCTGCGCAATTGGAGCTGTGGCCATTTTCTCTTCAGAGTCAGGGAGAGGGAGTTTTGGGTTTCTATTTGTGACATTTTCACTACGATTCTAAGAAAAAAACACCCCCCAAATACTTAAGAATTGACCGTTCAGTGGCAGGCTAACATAGTTTCAATTTTTAACTATTTTTACACCTTTGCTTTCTTGCATTTTCTCCTATTCTTCCACATGAAATATTCCACGTTAGAAAACTGAAGGTTTTCCTCATCCTGTGCCAAAACTGGCGTGTTCTTCCTTGTGATGAATCTGTGACTACATTGTCTGCTCTGTAGCTTATGGAGGGAGCTTAAGAGAAAGGGGGCAAATTCTCTGATTTAAAACGTGCTTTTAGAAATAGCACATGTAATGCAAGGGGAAAAAAAAAAAAAAGAAAAAGAAGCAAGCGTGTACTGGAAACATCCCAGGTAGACAGACACGTTGATGGCCTCGCTGCTCCCAGCAGGCCTGAGGCTGCCTGACCGCTGATGGACGCGGCTGCGGGCTGTGGAGAAGCCAGTGGACAGAACTGGCCCGGGGTTTTCCTCCTTGGATTTTTGTCCGTGACGGTCCTTTGGTGCAAGAGGGAGTCGGAGCAGCGACTGGGAGAGGACCAGAGGGATAAGATGGATCCTGTTGAAATTCCAAGGCAAAGATGGGGTTGACTCCAGTGGGTGCGGGAGCAGGCTTACAGAGAATGGATAAGAATAGCCAAATACTCATTTAATTAGACAGCTGCTTCCCATGTATGTGGTGTTGATATCCTCCCGTAAATGAGTCATCTTTGCAGTAACAAAAAAAGAATTTCATTTGTCGCTTTGAATGCAGTAGGGCTTTTCAGAACTCTCACGTAGGGTCTTAATATTAATATTCATTTTGCCCGGGAAATGTTAGCCACTTCAAGTATTTTATTACACAAAATTATTTTGTTTTAGAGTATTGTTGAATAATATATGCACTTTTCCTTATCTGGGGTTTTTTTTTTGGCTATTGTTTAGCCTGGCATATAAAATATTTTTTTTCCCTGTCATTTGTGCTCATTCTGAATGTAAAATGCAAGTTCAAGCGGGACTTGTAGTCTGGCTGATGAAGACCTGGGATTTGGGGCTTTGGCAGTGATCTCCTTCGTGACTTCAGGCTGAGAGGCTGAGGGCTGAATCTGGCTGAAGTTTGCCTTCCGTGTACGTAAAATGGGAATAATTGTACCTATTCTACTTTGCGATACAATTAATAATACTAAAGCAAGTATTGTAAGTATGTTAGATTGTTTATAAATATTTATTATTAACTTCTACAAGACATTTTGCTTAGGAAAAAAGCCGCTTTACCAGAAATCTGGCAAATGGGGACTTGTCAAAATTTGTAGAAATATTCGCATCTACTGTTTGATTTTATCAGGGTTGATGTAAATTATTATACTACCGATTTATAGTCATTTACATCTCAAATATAGAGCATATTTTGCTTTTGTTCTGAAAGATTATCTGGATTGAGTTCCTGAAGGTACAAGTCTCATAGGAAAGACTAAGTTCAGTGCAGTATTCCACAAAATAGGGAGCTGCTTCAGGCGAGTCGGGAATCTTGGTTCCTCTTCTCTAAAATCTTTATTTTTTTCTTTTTTTTAATTTATTGTACTCTCAGGTAGCAGGGAACGTTACAAAGCACAATACGAACTTATTTTTTTAGCCAATATAGTACAGGCTAAGGACCGGTTTAGCAATATCGTTTCTGTTGATAAGCGCGGATATAAACAAGTCCGTAGGACTCTCCTGCTCGGGCTGATCGCACGAAGAAGCGCTGAGGGGAAGGGTAACAGGAGTCGGGTCCGGAGGAGTGGGAATCTGTTTCTGACCCTGCCTATTAACAACTGCACTTACCTAATTGGAAACATTCTCATTTTCCGTTGCATGTAATTGAAATTTTATGTGTCTGCATCACATTACAGAGATGCTGTCAGAGAGAAATGCAGTGTTGAGAGAAGGCGGTGGAGAGGTTTCTGGAGGCTTGTGACCTCTTTTCCATCTTGTAATTGCCTCTGGGCCAACTTTTGGTGCTCAGCCATGAAGGTCCAAAGAAATAAGCTGAAATAGTGACAGAACGGGGCTGGAGAAAAGTAATACAGATGGGAAAAGATGCTCCAAAGTGGAAGAGCGCTGGATGTCACGGGGGACGTAACTCGCCGATGCTTGGTTCGGGTTATGCTGCCTACCCGGACCCCAGCCACCTGCACATTGGAGTCGTGGGACTTTGTTGGGACGGGTGGGGGAGTGGTCAAAATTCTTAGGGACACTGTAGGATATATAGCATAATTCAGTAACATAATTTATTTGGTAATGATCAATTATTACAGTTATAATGTAACATAGAATTTGAAATGCTACTAGCACTTCCCTTGCCACAAGAGATTTTCATTTTGAAAGAAAAGCCCAGGCCTTGTGAAAGGTCATTTTGTAAATTTTTCGTTTCTTGCTGGCAGTAAATCTCACTGTGGTTTTTTGTATGTTTGTTTTTTTTTTTTTCTTTTGGTCCATTTTAATTGACATTAAGAGAGTTTACTAGCATCTAATTTTAGTTCTGTCCTATTTGATGAAACTATAACCCAGCCATGACCCCTCAAGGACTGCACTGATTTTTTCTGTATTTATTTTAAGATCTGCAACCTCAGTTTGACCAAATGGAATGCCAGGAAATCTGGAGGACAAAAATGTCGACTTAAAAGTCAAGTTCAGTTTTGAAGGAGCCTCACTCCAAGTAATGCACTTTACGTCTATCCGAGATCAGAACTGGACTGTGGTTCAGTTACTCCCCTCTCTGACAAATACTCAAACATGACTAGACGTTAGGATACAAAGGTTGAATCAAGTCAAACAAGAACAGCAATCATCAATTGTTGTGAGGAATTACCAGTGGAAAATTACCAGTGGAAAAATGAACAAAACAAAAGCCTAAATGTAGGCTGCAAAGAATGTACTGTTCCAGTTAATCAAGTCTGAGTAGGTACACCTCTGGCAAATCTCAGAAATATTATATCCAGCTACTATGCATTGGTTTCAAAAAAGTGAGTGACTTCCTCTTAATGGGGACAGGCCTCTCCCCTTGAATCTACGTAAAATGTTTATGTACAGGCTTAAAGCGTTAGCCTTTTGCGTAGAAATAGTTTAACGGTTTAGGCCATATCTTTTGTACTACAACAGGATAGGTGTTTATTCCTTTATGGTTGGCACCTTTCGCTACTTTGTTATGGCCATGTTTTTGTATACAGTCTTTTTCATATCAACGTTGCGTATCTATGAATGTATTTATACAGGTGACTCGATGATTTGGGCTAAGTAATTACCTGAATTTAACAAAACCAATACAATTCAGAGATCTGAAAAATATTAATGCCTTTCCAGATGCATTTATTATTCTTCTTCTAAAGAAAAAGGCAAAAGCTCCTCATTGAATAAGCATTATGGGGAGAAGAGGAAGAAGAAATAGGAATACTTTATGCTATATAATTTCACTTACAGTAGTTGCAGTCCTAGAAGTCCTTGTGTTCCGTATATGCGACCTAAGTGTTCATCTTCCTTCTAAATCCCAAATAACCTAGTGTGAGAAAAAAACCAAAACTGCTTCCCTTGAAAGCGAAACACAGACTAGACAGCGTTGTGTATACGCTGGCCGGTGCATAAAGGGCCTTTCTTGGGCCCTTTGGATCTCTGAAGGTGGTTAATTGCCTAAAGGCAGAGAGCCTACTGGTCCGGCTACTCTTAAACATGGAAACACTCGGACACGGAGTGGGAGTGTGGAGATGGCGGGGTTTGGGGGGGGGCTGTGATAGAGGCCATCTGTGATTAGTCAAGGTAAAGGGGAAAAGAGGTGAACAGTTCACCCGAGGAGAGTGGGAGCATAGCACACGTTCCGGCTGTAGTGATGCTTTTCCTAAAATTGTGCTATTGGCTTCTGAGAGAATCCAGTTCCTGTTTGGATCCTTTCAGGATGAAGAGGCTGCGTGTTCCCCTACGTAGCTTATGGCTTCCAGGCAAGCCAGATGAGTATTTTCATTAGGTATTAGGATCTCTAGAGGTATTAGAGAAGGGGGGTGGTTCAGGTGTGCAACACAACTTACAAACCTGTACATCAAAAGCTATTACTTCTTGTAGCAAGATGATCCCCGAGAAGGAGAAGAATTTTGAAAGTACATTAAGTAGGATCATCATAAAATATATCCGTTTTATACTGTCCTTCTGTAGAGGCTGCCACCACCATTAAAGAGTGGTCTGCTTAATGAATCTTCATCATATTAAATACAATATTGACATTTGGGGGTTTGTTGCTCCATAAAGGCGCTTTTTATGTGAATCCCGTCTGCTGGCTGCTACTACTGCACTGCAGAGTGCCTGTTAAGTTCCTTTTCTTTATTAGTTCAGAATCTTGTGTTACTAGCTTTTAGCAGGGTTGTTTTGGTTTGGTTTTTTTTTTTGGTGAAAGGCATTGTCCTGAATCCATGCTTACCTGAATTTGCTAACGCCTTAACTACAAAACTAGTATTTATTTGATTGTCTCTTCCTTATGTGTTTATTTCTCATAAGAATGCAAAGCACTGTTTATTTCTCATAAGAATTGGTTTTGTTAAAAATACTTGGATATTTTGCTTCGTCTTTAATAGTCGCAGTATGTGCATCATTAATGTGCGTATCGCAGCTTCATGAATTATGAATGGCAACTGAGGAAAGCTTTATAGCATACTTAGCACTTCTCTGGAAAGAAACTTCTCAGTTTTGTCACTCTGCCTTCTTTATCTCTCTTTAATTTATATACACTACTGTTTTTAATAGTCCTGAGAGACTACAGTACACAAAAATTGGCCTTTGTCTTTTGTGAGTTGTTCATAATCAGTCTCACTCTCACAATTTTTAATTTATACATAGTTCAGAATTACCACAGAGTTTCTTTGATGAAGACTTTGTTCCAGATGATTGCTTTTCAGTATGTCCTTTGGTGTTTCTTCGGTGTATGGAGGTTTTTGGGGTTTTTTTCTGGGTGGCATGTCTAACTAGCCGATAAACTATGTGAAGATGTCTTTTCAATCACAAGATCTCAACATGTATGTTTAGAACTGTGTATATGTTTGCAATAATGGAAGTTTATTCGGTTACATAGCATACTTACTTGTTTCTCATGCTATTCTGTCCCTCGTTTGGCTGATTAATGTAACTATAAGGTGCAAATTCTTGTTTGCATACAGAAACCAAAATTCTTGTTTGTACTCTGTTAAAACATTTTTGATGGTAGAGAATTGCTTTTGGAAGATTGTCATCTTTTATTTATCGTCTATTACAAACCACTGCAGTGTGGGGAAAGAAAAAGTGTTAGCTGGGAGTGATTATTAAAACCAAGCTTTCAAGTACCGTTTGTTGACATGTGATGAGTATAGCGTATAACTTTTCATTTCACGACTCACTCTTTCTTCAAAGGTTGGAAAAAGAAGTCCTTTGGAGTTTGCTCCAAAGAGGATGTCTTTCCATCTGCGCAGAAGCCTTATCAACTTGTTAAAGCCAGAGACTTTGAGTCAGTAATGCTGGATTCTGTTTCGTTTCTCCAAGTAATCTAGCGGTGTGGTTAGTTGAGCACATCTAACACCAGCTGTAATACTACAGAACAGAAAAATTACACTGTTTATGGTTGTAGTTCAACTAAACAGAAGTGCGTTTTGCACAGCCAGGTTGTTTTCAACATTGATACAGGTATATTCAATGTGTGTGTGTGCATATGTATATATATCATAGTAGTGTGGGAATTGGGGGGGATTAGGTATGGTTTTCTTTCAGTGGCGCTACATACACTTTTTGGATTCTAGTTTAACCATAAAGAGCAATTTACTAAAACAAATAGCTTAATAGTCAAGATAAAAGTGTTTTCTTATGCAGATTAATAGATACAGATGTATTTAATGGGCCCTGAGAATAATAGGCAGGCACAGGATGCAAAATAAAAAACTGAGTAAATGAACTACTGGTATGTACTTAAGAACCTATGTAATTATGTACATTAGCAACCACTAATTATTATGGGAGAGCAAAGGCTAGAATCAGGGGTACAATGCTAACCAAAAATACATCATTCTTTAAGGGTTCCCTAAGAATATGCTTTTTTTTTTCCCCTTTAATTGACAAATATAGAAATGGAAAAAAATGTTGCATATACATCACATGTGATGCTCTTTCTTCTTTATACTTAAGCTGGTAGGTGGCACCGAAAGCTGTGTTTCTGTATTCTGTTTTCAATTTCTTGGAGCATTTCTTAGGTATTGAAGGCCTCGGTCTGCTTCTTTCTATTACCAGAACGTATGCCCAGACAGTAGCTGCCTTGGAGACAAGAGGATATTTCTCTACCCAGTAATTTCAAGCAGTATTTAGAAAGAATAGTTTTACACAGGCACGATTTCAAAATTTATTTAGTACTAAAATAAAGTATGCTTTTTTTTTCCTCAGCACTTTACAAATAAACTGATTTCCCTAGTTCTACAAAAGGTCTGATAAGACCTTATAACTTTCAATTACCAGCTATGACATTCTGCGTATGTCAGACTATCAGTAGTTTTCATCATCCTGCCTAGGACAGAGCTCCCAGGAAGATAAGTTAGTTATCAGTTAGTTAGTTATAAGTTAGACCATTTTTCTCTTTGAAGTTTCAGTGCAAAAATATTCAAAGGTGGTGATAAGGAAACTTTTTAAGGAAAAAAAAAAATCTATGTTGTTTTCAGTATAAAGTGATATTTAATATGAGGAAATTTATCCGAATCTGCACTTCTTTGTGTTCCAGAGATAAGATTCTGTGCGATTTGATATACATGCAGCATTTCTTAAAGTATTTTCACTCTTTCTCTTCCTTGCATGATAGATTAGCTTATTAAGAAAATACAAAATCTCAGAGCAAAGCAATTACCCTTGTCTCTGTTTCATATTGCTCTTCTGCTCCGCTTTATTATAATTGATTAACCTCTCGCTTCCCGGCACCAGCATTGCAGATACCGCTGCTGCAGAAACAAAAAATGGAAGGACAATTGACGTTTAGACAGGAAAACATTTAGACTTCAAGAGACGTTGGGCATTAGCCTGAATAAAGTCCATTTTAGTGAATGCCACTGAATGGCAAGATCTTTTGGAAAGGAAGAATTATGCATTTAACATTGTTACCTTTCATTCCTCATTGAATTAATTGATTCTTTTAAACAACAGTAAAAGAAAAGATGCATCATGTGGAAAACTCTATTATGTATATTGTATAAATATGTATGAGACATACTATCTTTTATATGTTAGATGTGAAATACATATTCTCCCGACAAACTGATTTTACATGAAAATACGGAAGTGTTGTCTTTGCAAGTTATATAAAATTTGTAAGAAATCAAACAGGAGCGAGAACTTCAGAAGCACGTGGGAAAAGGGTCAGTGCAGCGTTTCTCCTGACGCAACGGGAGTAACCGCGTGGTGCTTTCGGAGTGGTAGCGCGGTCCGTAGCGGGACTGTTTCTCTTCATTCTGCATTTCAATAACAGGGACTTAGGAGACCGGGATTTTCAGAGAGTCGGCAGTGATCTCCTGCTGATGTAGTCAAAAGAGAAGATAGGATGATTATCTTAGAGAAGAGGATTGAAGCCTTACTTGGATATTCCAACTTCTGAATGAGATAGCTTCATGAAACCCTACAAGATGGCTTAAGGCAGAATTAGTATTCCGTCTCTGTTAAGGAACAAAAATTAGAGCTAATCAAGGGCCAGATACTTGATTTAGATTTAGACCGAACTGCCTGAGACGAATAGGTACCAATTAGAGCTTACTGCCACAGAGGGATATGAAAACATGAAGTTCACAAAAAACGTTTACTTTTGTTGAAAAGAAAAAAAAGAAAAGCTGGTTTAGGTACAAGAAGTGATAATATACTTGATGGTTACGTTGGCATGGGTGGGTCCGAACTGCATTCTTAATCTTTCAGCCCGAGATTCATGTTTTGGTGCAGCGAAAGCTTTGCTGCATCACTGCTCTTAGATTACTGCTTCTAACAAGATCCCACAGCGTTAATCAAAGTAAAGTTGGGCTCGCACGACTAAATTGATCTAAATGCTTCTCTGTGTTGGCCAAGTGTACTGCGAATGCATTTGAGGCTGTGGCTTTCCATCGTTTCTGCATATACCGTGTTTATGCTGAATAGCATATGCGTGCATTTTTTTTAATTGAGTGAACAGCTGTAATTTTATAAGACAACTACTTTTCCGTATGTATCAGCAAATACAAATATTGCTATGCATTAAAAGTACTTCCTTCAATCTGCAAAACAAGGGTGGCAAAGAGACAAGTCCACGAGAACAACGTGGTTCTGCATTTGAGTTGAAATCAATCAGGTATTAATTTCATAATTCATGGTCATGCTTAGATTCCAGCCGAAGAACTGCCCATGCAGTCCTGCAGATTTTCTTGCCCTGGCTTGAGAAAATGATGGTCAGCAAATTAAATAGATCAAGACCAGCTGATAAAATTATATTGACTACTTCTGCTTCCACTGGTTCGACCCAGACTTTTAAAGGCAGTCATAGATTTTGCTGGTTTTGTGATTAGTCAACAATCTTTGTAACGGTTCCTGCATGTTATGCAGTGTTTGATGTTAACGACGTGTGTGTTATTTCCGATGAGTATTTCTCTTTGGAAAGTGTAAGATTGAAGCAGGGCTGAGAAAGAAAAGAAATAGCGACTGTAATTTTTATGAGAAAAAAAAAGTACGTGCTACGTAAACACTCGTGCCTGTGAGGGCTTCTCTATTACATAGACCATGAAAAGTTGTTTTGTCGCACCTCTCGTCCAAAAGCTCCCCTAATTTTACAGCTACTGAAAGCGTTAGAGTAACCCTGCAAAGTAAGTATGTGCTGCACTCCTTTAGCATATCGACGGACCAAGCCCAAACGAGAGGAGAGTGAGCTGAGGCCGTACCGCAGGCGCCGAGTCTGGCAGCCGGGGCAGAATCCCAGAGTAATGCCCTAAAAAACGCACGCTCTCTGAGCAAAAAATTCCATTTTTCAAACAGGAAAATAGATTGTTACGTGCTAGTAAAAAAGCAACTTTGTTAGCAACTTGCATATTGATCGGTTGATAATCTGTAAAAGGGAAAGGCACTTTTTTCCTAATTACCTCGGAACTCGCGCGAGACATTTTCCCCCTCTGTGAGTAGGTATGAAAACAAGCATGAAATAACCCGGTATGTTTTGAATTACGGGAAACCAAAATACTAATAGTTCAGTTAATATTGTATTTCTATAGATTACATATTTAAAAACCATGAATAGTGGAATAAAAAGGTTGCCTTTTGCACTTGCTTACACTCTAACCAGTACATGAAGGCTTTATCATGCTGTATGTTTGAATTTGAATTATCCACCCTTTGATTTTTTTCTTTTGTTTCTAAACTTTTTTTGTTCCATGCGTTTTATCTGTGGAATGTTGGAGGCTCGGGTGACTTGTGTTTGGAGGAAGGTCCCTGTAAATTCACCAGTGAGCCATAAATATTTCAGAATAACAGAGATTGTATAGCTTTTTTAAAAATTGTATATATTATATACTACTTTGTTTTAAACTTTCCTATCTGTGAAGCTATCTTTTCCTGGTTCCCCCTTCAGTCCTGCAGGATCCGTAGCTGCGGTGATTAAAAACCAGGTTATCTGTTTGCTCGTTCTCGTCGGGATACAAAGGCAGATGGTACTGCTTGGATTAAGAGCTCTTTGTCGCTGTCCGGAGAGGATCGTTGTGCTTAATGTGTTGAATGATTCACCATCTAAAGGACAGCAAAATGATTTGTCCTCTTCAAAATGGCTCGGAATAGGTTTTTGCAATTGATTGGACTCAAATTATTTAAACTGAAGAGGATTTGCTGCGAGGTCCTCTGTAGCAGACAACTTTATAAAGGCTGCTTGGGTTTCAGGAGTTATTTGTTGTGGCCTGTGTGGCCGACATACAGTAGGTAGCAGAAGAAAGAAAAGGCTGAATTGTTGGGAAATAACGATCGCATCAGTGTCATTAGTGTAAAACATAAAGGGGGCATAAATGTTATAAAGGCATAAATCATCAGAGTTTATAATCTGCAAGAGCTCAGGATCTGACCCAAAATAATTGCCAGAAACAAGTGAGCCATGTTGTACTTGACCTTCCCATAGAAGAATCCCTAAGAGTGACAGACTTTGCATTTAGGAAACATTTCAAAGTTCAGGAAATCTCCTAGAAATATATAGGTCCCCGTACAGTCTCTTTTCTCTCTCTCTTTTTTTTAAATTACCGTATTTAACCATAAAAACGTAACAGGAAATACCTCTTTGGGGAAAGATTTCCCTGTAATAAATTTGGGGATTTATGTCATTAGCAATATATAGGTTGTGATTTGTCTGGATACTTGGAACTCTTTCTCTCCCTTCTTCATTTTCCCCTTTTGTCTTTTATTTTGCACCACTACGTGTTTTTACGGTACCTCTTGAATTGTTATTTTAGCTACTGTGCACCATTAGGGCACAACTGAAACCTCTACCGACAAACTAAGCTTTAACAGTAATGGCACAGAAGGCTGAAGAAGCATTCTTCACAGCAGCGTTGCTTTTGTTGCTGCATACCTGGGGGTGCGCGACTGCCCCGAGTCCTGTTTCGTCTTACAAGAGCAAGCTTTGCCGTTCCTGGGCCGATGAACGGTATCCCATAAAATTAAGTCTCCGTCTGGCGATGAGATTACAGCTTTGATTTCACTGCTTCTCACTTATTAGTCTCTGAGGTCTTAGTTGAGCTTTTGCAGGTAGCAGCGAATCAGTGGGTTTGTATCGCACTGTTTTTCTTGATGGCCACTGGCAGGAAAGTCAAAGTATTTAGCAATGACTCCATTTACTACAAGAATCTTTGGAAAAGTGAAAGCAGAAACTGGTGACAGAAGAAATACTGTCATTAGGAGGGTAAGTTCTTGTTGGTGATGACATTATAACCGCTCTATGCTTATTCTTGGTGACATTATGAAGCATAATGGGTGCGTAATATGCATGTGGAAAAACATTTCTTTCAGTATTATTTTGTGTCTTTAACATTCATCTTTTGGAGGGTAAGGCTTCTTATTTTTTCACTTAGTGTTTTATATGGTCTCAGGCAATACTATCTATGTTTATCTTTGGGGTTTGTTTTCAATTTTTAATTGACTTTCCAAGTGGTTTACATCGATATTTCATCTTTTGACTAGGTTCAGTATTTTTAGATATGGCAAAGTGCAAATAAACCAGACCATAACGAGAATCACAAATACATGCTGGTGTTTGCTGGCCAAAGGAGGTGGTAGCTGTGTTGTCAGGAGTGGTCTCATGCTGATATTTAAATCAAGCCAGGTACGTATCGGAGAAAAATGTTTACGAAACGGGTGACGCTGTTCAGAACAGGCATTATATAACGTGCTAGACCTCGCTTCTGGCAAAAAAAAAGGTGTGGGCGTTCTGGTCAAGTTTAAAAATGAATATCTTTACTCAACTGTATTTAATTTTATCCACTGCTGTATCTCTTCTAAATGTCGCAATTAGGAAAACTGTTTAAAGAAGTAGAAAATGTAACAAAATAAGGCTCCTGCAAATGTACTTAATGGCTGATTGCCTGAAATTTGAAGGTAGGTTTTGCTGCGCTTAATGGAAAAGATCTTACAAGATGCAATTCCCAGAAGTCTGCTGAGGGCTTTGTTGTTTTGTGTACTGGCTTTGCGTTGCTGAAAAGCTGATAATCGTAACTGCTGCAGGCTTAGAAAGAGTTCAAGTGGTGAAACCAGAATGTTTCCCAAAGCCTAGAGCATGATTTGAAACAGAGAAGGCAGCTGACAGTAGTCTTCATACGGCTACGTTTTTTGCAGAGGGCCCATTATATTAGTAATGGTCTTTACCGAGGATTTTGAGCTTGCTGGTCTGCATTTTTTGGTGAATTCTGATCGCTTTGCCTTATTTGGGGGGTGCAACAGTTGCCGGGAGAAAATTCCCCATGGGGATGGAATTCTCCCCCAAGCAACAGCTAATGCAGGTGTTGAAATGAGCCACCACATCACGTAAGAACGATGCCAAGAGTAAGAGGGCTGTTCTGAAATTGTGGTGAAGCAAAGGGTAGTATCATGACAATTTTCAACAAATGAACGTGGCAGTCCCTTGGTTGCTCTAAATAGTACCAGAGTTCTTTGATTTGTTCCCCATTTTCTCGGTGTCAGACAGAATTTGGTGTGCGAAAACTCAAACTCAAAAATGTATTGGCCAAGAACAAAGAAAGTCGGACGTGTGGATAACTAGGGTTTGACTTAGGAAGGCAAGGGAGCGGGAAGAATGGCGTTTCTGACAGACGCACATTACCAGAATATTTGTCTTAAAAAATGAAAACCCCGACACAGTTAACGCTGCCACGTTACAGGGCTAACTCTGGGGAAAACCTGCTGAGATGGATGCACCAGTTTGCACTTACTGCGAGTACTGCGGCAAATTTAAACACTCAAAATGAAGCACAACGACGTTCCTCCCCCCGCCCCCCCAAAACGTGAGGGTTGTACGCGTGTTTAACGCGCGAGTGCAAGGCGTGGACTGGAGCAGAAATGGGGGTTTCTGGACTGCTGAGTTCTTCTCATGTTTCTTCTATAGTATCAACATTTGGGGGGGCAAGAGGGATCCCGTCTCGGTCAGCTGCTTGCTATCCTAGCATCCACGCTTAAGTATAGGATATGAGATACTCTGCTCTCTTACCAGGCGCTTCCAAGTGTTTCTGAAGGTTTTCTAGTTCTCTAATTACGGCTTGGAGTTAGTGTTGCAGAAAGGTCTGTTGCGCTGCTGAGGAGTAAAGGGTGTATTAAAGCGTGGGAAAAGAAGTGGATTCGGTGAATTACCTGCAGGAGTTTCTTTAAAAAGTTCTGCTCCCCTATGAAGAGACACAAGGTGATGGGCTTCAGAGCAGTTCTGGCAGGGTACCAGAGAGCAGGCTCTGGCTTTTCTGCGCAGGGAGGAGGACTAAGATGCTTCGGTATGAGTTTTGTGCTTGAAAGCCATGCCTTTGTGTTTTGGTTTCTTCACTGCTGCCTGATGGGACAGATTTGCAGCTCAAACAACAAGAGCAAAAAAGAGCACGGGGACTTCCAAAGATACTGCCACATGTTCCTCCACAAAGGCTTTGAATCCTACATGATAAGACGTATACTTTGTTAGAATATGATGTCCTAACGGAGTTTGGCAAAACGCGAACGTGTTTGCTTTCTGAGTAATTTGCCCTAATGACTTTGAACCCTTTTGACAAACAACAGTAATATTGTTAAAAGGCTCTGGCAGAAAGCTGCTCCGTTGCTCTCCATCAGATGTCTACACAGATTGTTGCTTTTTGCAAGCATTATTTCAAAGGAATGCATGCTACTGGGTTTTTGCCACCCTTTCCCCTTGAGCTGATGCCTGGTTTCACTCTTTTCTATGTTTTCTAGTAAGTTCATTTCACGTTAAACAGATTGCTCTATCCGAGGATTTGTAGTTCCAGTTTATGTTGGAACCTTGGTGTTACGAACTTTGGTCGAGTCGAGCATTTGGTGGGATTCCTTCTTGCATCCTTTTATTTTTCTAACTACATGAAGAAGTCATGGCAATGTATACGCACCTTCCCGTCACAGGGTAACGCCCTGCAAGAGATGAAGAAAATCAGTGTCAGCTAATGATGGGGAGGCTAGCCTTGCGTGGAAAGTTCTGAACTATCGTTGGTGTCAATTGAAGGCAGTGACTGCTCGGTGTTGTGGGAACCGAATGTCAGAGGCAGTTGCAAGGTCATTCTCAGCTTGCACCTGAACCTGCCCATAGCTAAGAAGTAATGTGTGCGCATATTAGATTTTATTATCGTAATGTATTTTAACAAGAGCGGAAGCCTTTATTTGTTCATTAGTCATCTTATATTTGAAGTTCGGGCTGTCTGAATGCAAGATTAAACATTCCATCTCTTGTATTTGCCAATTGCTGGCAAAAATGTTGTTGTCAGGGACATTCTGTAGTTCAGGTTTCGTTCAGTTCCGTACAAGTGTATAATCACATAACCAGAAGCGACAAGGAATTTAACTGTTTTGTGCGTGCGTCCATCCAGCATGTGTTGATACTCGTTACGCATCATAGCACCTGAGGCTTTTCCACGGAGCTGAATGATCCCATCCCGGAGCATTCATCAGTCAAGGAAAAATTATAGAGCCGTTTTAAATCTACCTCGCGGTAATTAGCACAAAAGAGAACCCTGCACGGATCAATAATCCGTAAAAGGGGGCTGGGGAGAGCTTGCTCTCCCTGATTGTAACTGGCACGGCTGCAAAGGGTAACTGGGTAGAAATCGATAGGACGCTATGGGCAGCTGACGTGTACTGCAGTACTGGCGAGAGTTGGAAACCCCAAAGAGAAAAACGTTGGCTAGATGTTATAGTTCTTTGAGGATCACTCTGTTTCTGAGGAATTTGGGGCTTAATTTTTCAAATACATGCCCAGCTCCACTTATGACTTGCGTGTGTATTGCGATATATTCTGTGGGACTCTGTCACCTGCAGACAGGCAGTTACCTCCGTTACCTCCAGCTGTTTCTGAAGCATTTGAAAACTGCTAATTATTTCTCAGCTAATTTTGTGGGGGTTTTGGTTTGGTTTGTTGTTGTTTTTTTTTTTTTTTTTAATTCTGCAGCGGGTCTCTTCTGGGGTAATGGGTGGATTCCAAAATGCAATCCTCAAAACGATTTGTATCCTACTGGGTACAATCATGATAACTAACACAATCCTAGAGGGAATGTCCTTATTCTCAATTTTGGTGGGGTTTGTGTTTGTTTGTTTGCTTTGGTTTTTTGGTTTGGTTTTTTTTAATGATTCTAGCTAAAAAAACCCCAAACCAAAACAATAATAAAAACCCAAAACAAGATCAGACCTGACATAGACAAGAGCTAAAGTGATCTAGCATCAGAAATTGTCCTTTTTGGATACATTTGAGCTCCTCTGAAATCAAACCCAGGGGATGTATCGATTCAAAAGCAAGCTGATCACTGTGATTACCTACATGAACATGAAATACCGTGTGAATCGCAGGAATGAAACGGTCAGGAAATCTTTACCCATACATCGTCGTCTTGTTTTGTAACTATCAAATAGATGCAACTTGGATAAATCATCTTTTTGAGTTAGAAACTCGGAAGGCATTAGCAACGTTCTGACATTTAGCGCTTTATGTAAACACAGCGAGACCCAGAGCGGTAGGGGGAAAAAAAAAAAAAATCAGAACATTTGAAGGGACGCAGCTGGGTAATTCGATAACCCTCGGATGGAGAGGCATTGCAGGCAGTGGGACTTTAACTTTCCGTGCTGGGCAGGCTGGCGGTATGCTGGAAAGCGGTCCCCCCCCTCCCCAGCACCATTGACATGCATAGCTGGCCTGGTAGGTGTAAAAATAGACAGGCAGCGCCTGAATTGGAAATGGTCACCGACTGCTGCCCGCAGTTGCTGGGGTCTCGGGTTCTCCGTGAGACGGGAGGGCTCGGGGAAGGGAGCCCGGTGCGAGTGGCCGGGGAGCGGAGCACGGGCGGGATCTTCCTGCTGGATGGTCGGCTGTCCTTCGGGAGCACGGGGCACCCTCTGCGGCGCGAGTCCAGAAGAACTGATATGGGCAATGCACCGCTTTGCCAGGCTTGTCATTCCGGTAAGGGTTTAAGAACCCAAGGGAACATACAGGATTTGGACAAAATCCCTGACTATTACGGATACAACAGTGAAGAAAGTAGAGATCCTGAAGCCCTGGTAAGTCTTGGCTGAAGAAAACGGGAATCAGAGGGAAAAATTAAGATCAGGGCTGTGCATGTTGAATTTGAAAAGGATCTCTTTGCTCAGCCTGAATCTTGCTTGGTAGCTTGCAGTATTAAAAGATCTGCTAAATGTGTCCTTGTTCGAGCTTTGCTTTTGCTATTGTGACCGACTGTCATTAAAAAGCAGCTGTCGCTGAGCTGTGCAGTCACTTAAATGTCTTGCCGGCGACCAAAAGGTTTAGCTATATGGAGAGAGAACGCCGTCAGCGAAACGAGTCCTTCAAATGAATGGACGTCATCAATTATCCTAGTTTACCCGACTGCTATAAACGATCCTGCATCCATCATTTTCGGAACGTGAACTCGGTAACTTTTTTTTAAGCTGTTGTCTGCCCAGCACATGACATTCTTTGCCGTGTTTGCAGTAGAGACAGAGCCCCGCGGAGCGTTCTGCGGATGAGGGTCACGGTGAGGGGGACCAGGCGCAGGCGAGGGGGTGCCGCTGGTGGCTGCAGGACTTGCGAACTGGAGGTGATTCTAACTGCAGTGTCAGCATTTGCTCTGCGAGCCAGGAGAAAGTCATTGAGATGAATACTTGTATAATGCCTACAGCAAATGAAGTGCCTCTTTTTTTTTTTTTTCTCCTTTTTTTTTTTTTCTCCTTCCTCTGCTTGGGAAATTTCTTATCAAATGGTTTTTTCATTCAAAATTGGCAGTGAAAGGAAGTAGTGTCAAAACTTCTGGCAGAACAGGAAGATCAGAAAACCCTTCCTGTCGATATATCCTAATACTATGTTCTCCCATATTGATCTAAAATAAAATTGTTCTCGGGTCAATGAGTTACTGCAATGCATTATAGGAACGTAGTTAGATGGGTTACAGCGTTGATAAGGACGGGACCGGAGGCACTCCCAGCAGCAGCTCACTTGAAATTCTGCTTTGTCCTACAGAATAATTTTGACGCTGTCTTGGTTTTCTGGTCGGAAATTTTTTTGGCTGAACTTTTCTGACCGGTTCTACTGCTTATTTCACTGGCAACACAGTTGGACCGGTTCTTCAGAAATAAAACTTCCTTCAAGCTAAACCATGAAATTAAACTATTTGAGCGTTCAGACCATTGTTTTTCCTCCCCCCAAGCAGCTTTTGGTTGAATTAACAAACAAGCCGCAGCGCTTCTGATGGGAAACGCGAAGTCAGGGGGAGGGACGATGCAAGCCCAGGACGTCCCGGGGCAGAGGGGGGAGGACAGCCCTGCTTCCATTGCTGAGTATGTGGGTCTCCGCAGGCGTTAGAGCATTTCCCTTAAGGTGAGTGGCCTGAAGCCGCTAGCAAATGTATGGAAGTTCCCTGTGAGACAAATCAGCAAACTCTGGAACGGTTCCTTCCCCCTGAACGTCCAAGCTGCCCTTCTGTGTCAGGTCAGGTCTTTGAGGGGGAGTGAGCAAAAGCGAGCAGCGTGTCATCTTTGAGTTGTTGGTTGGGGGTTCCCCCCCCCGGCTACTTTTCAGTCAGCCTTCAGAGCTTCTCGTAGCAGGCAAAAGATCAGGCACTTTCCTAATGTCTTTGATACATTTAATCATAACATCTTGGCTTTACGTGGCTCTGGTAGGGCTGACTGAGTTGCTCTAGGATATCTGTCTCGATTCAGATGTTGCAGTGCTTGGAAAGGAAAATTGCTGTATTTCCCTAAGAAGGTTTAGAGTCTCTCGTTATATTTATTATTATGACTCCTTACAAAAAGGTTAAAAAAAAAAAATTTAAAAAGGTGTCTGTAAATTAGAAACGTCAGCAAAGTTTCGTCCTGTAAAGAGAAATCTTATATTGTTTTTTTCCCCAAACAGGAATATAGTATCCAGCGCTATACTCTGTTGGCTATACATTTCCTATGCTTTTGTACAGCTGTAGCCATGCTAGCTGCCTCGGTTTATGAAAAAACGTGCCATGTCAAGCTGAATATGACAACTCCATGAATTTTGTACCAGGTACAAGGTTCAGCGTAATTCAGTTGGTATTCAGCCAACTCCAATGGCAAAATTGCTTTGCGTAATCTAATCTTTTCTAAACTAAAATCAAATACAGTCTGCGGCTTCAGGCCTTGTCTTGCTGAAGAAGTCAGGATTGTGTTGGTTTGACTATCCTGAACTGTCTATATGATGCCAAATAACTTTGTCAAATGGGGAGTCAAATTTTGATGCTGTGTTCATATTTGAAATAACAGCAGCATTAAAAAAAAAAAAACACAACCAAATTATTTCATAATCATATATTATAGATTTAATTTTTTTTTTTTTTGATGTGCTGAAACAAAGACATCTCAGATGGCAAAACACTGGCGTTTGTTGCATTCACTGTACGTTAGCCTCCCTCTTTACTTGGATACCTAATTACCTTCATATTTGCTCTTGAAAGTATATGATCCAGCCTTGCTTCATGGTGCTGGACCACGTTGTGTTTCAGACTACCTAGGACAGACTTCTCGCTGGGTTTCAGGGTCCTTCTAAACTCCTACTGCATCATTCAGGGGAGTTTTCTCTCCCCGCTCAAAGTAGCGGCTTTGGCAACGTGGACTTGTGCGTCATTGTACGAGGCAGCGGGAGGGTCGATATCGGGAGCTGGCTGTGAAGCGGCGATGCTGAGAAGTGATAAAGAATTTGCAAAAACTTGGGAAATAGCTGTGTTGGCAGAGCGTAGGGCTGCTGGTGCAGCCGGTGCCTCTCGCTCCTGTTGCTACAGCAAATGTGAGCGAGTGCCTGGGGATGAAACCGGGAAGTTTTAAATACTTAAGTAAGCCAGCGCCGTGCATTACGGTCTTCTAGAACAGGGGCTTATGGACAGCGCAAAACGTCTTCTGGGTATTTTAGGCATTTCCCTTAAAGTGGGAGAAACCGCTTTTAAGAAATATCCCTCTTCATTATTATTATTACTTGCTGCCGTGGGGAGCCCATGTGGCCTGCTTGAATTAGAGGGGTAGCTTTCCTACTGGTGAAGTTGGATGAAACTGGTTCCTCTCTGCTGCCCAGAGCTGAACTGTTTGAAATTTAGGCCCAGGGTTACAGGAGTTTTCCTTTACAGGTAGGGCTCCGCTGGGAATTGCGGGGAGACAATGAGCGACCGATATCGCGACCAATACACAAACAGCAAATGTCACGGTTAATGAAGAGAAGGGGTTTGCGTGGTTTAGATAAGCTTCAGGTGTAACTCCCCAGTTCACTGGGGATAAATTCATCCGAAGAGAGAAAAGGAAATTATCCGTGCTGGGTACAATCCCATTTGCATGAATCCTAAAAAAAAAAACCTCTTCTAAATGAAATCTGGTTTCTTTCCACCATGGACAAAGTTAAAAATTCTCCGTTTACTATTTCGGTATCCGTTTTACCTTTCTGTACAAGTAAGGTCTTCACGATGAGTCTTGCTGGTAGAACTGGCATTGAATTAGAAACTGCTGCCTTTCAGTAACACCCATTTTGTTTGCATCTATTTTAGTCCATCTCAGAGGAACATCAAATCATTTTTTTCTGTTTATGGTACCAGTAAGTTTGAATCAATGGGCAATCGGTTAATGGTGTTTAGGGAAGTAAAGCTGTTTGATTCTTTAGCACCGATGGTGTTAGCACATCTCTTTTATTAGAAAATGTCCTTTTGACAGTAAGACAAGGGATGGAAGGGGATGAAAAATTAATGAGAGCGATAGAATTGTCTGTCAACAGTCTGTCATAAACTTCACTGACAGGCTAGATTTTTGTTAAGGCTAGTTATTGTTCTGCTAGGTATGCTTGGAATGGCATCCTAATTCTTTCTAGAGGTGTTCTAGCATTATTACCTCTCTATTTAGGAACATCATTAGTAATGGAAACTTGCCATAGAAACCATTTAATTGCCTGCCAAGTTCTAAAGTTGTTACTAACACCTCAAAACCTCAATATATGATGTCCAGATGATCCTAAAGATTTCTCCTTCCTTTAATATTATTCAATTCCTTTAGTGGAAATCTTGGTTTGTATCAGTATTTAAGAGACTTCAGTAAATGCGTGTCTCGCGTAGGAGAACTGAGACTGATCCTGTGGTTCATTTCAGCGTATCCTGAATCCTTGTTGTTTTGGGAAACGACTGAATGCTACTTTCACTCAAATTCCAGCACGGGAAACTTTCCCATTAAACAATAGGATTATCCATTTCTATTTTTAGAGTAGTTTAGAAGTCTAAGTAAAAGACATGAAGTTTTTAGGATTACTCAGACTATAGTAAAAGCTTTCATTCTTGAAACCCAAATCCTTCGGTTTGGTTTGTTGTTTTAGGGGGTTTTTCTTCTTTTTTAAAAAAATCCAGGCTATGTTTTCCTGGCGCCTTTGAGATTCCATTTTCTAGATTTGCACTGATGACTATAATTCTGACTTGCACACATTGTTTCCAAGCTGGGATTTATACCAAAATATTTGGTACATGAGTAGCCCAGTGGGACATCGGGGATTACACGTGCCTGAAGTTCAGCTAGCACTGAAGTGTTGTTCTGGGTTAGAACCCTATTACCGATGTTACTTTATATTTTAAAATCGGTATGGGTTAAAATAACTTCTGCCATTTCAAATGCTGTATTTGGGAGGAACATACAGCTGGGCAGAAGACTTGTATTCTATTCTTTTTCGTAGAAAACTATGCAGTTTTGCCTCAGTTCTCACAAATCCTTCATTGACATAGGCGAAGTCAGCTGGCAGCGAGTCCAGTATGTCAAATTAATGAACGTAGTGGGAGGACTCCTACAGATGTCTGTGGCAGCTAAGTATCATAAAGGGTTTATAGAAGACGTTTGTTGCTTGGCTCAAGCCGGGGTTGATTTTACATTAGTTTTCTCTTCCTCTTTTGCTGCTGCTGTATTTGCTAATATTGGCCCAAACTCAGGAACACAGTTGAGCGTGTATTTAAATCCAGCCTTTAGCAAATAACTTAAACCTGTTTAATTTGAGATCAATTTGAAGATGTGGTAAAAATTAAGCATGTGCTGAAGTGTTTTGCCAAATGTAGGCCTTTATCTTCTTTCTTCTTCTCCGGGTTTAAAACAAAGCAAAACTGATTAAACCTTTGTAAGTTCCAGTGGAAAGAAAAGAGTGACTGGGATGGCTGGTATCCTGCAAGCTCCGGAATTTCAAGGAGGAGTTTGTAAAAGAGTCAAAGGTGTCGAAATATAGCCACCAGCATAAAATGAAAGGCATCCCTTACGAATAATTGGCAATTTTCCCATCAATATCAAAAGATAGAATAGTTGAAGGCTGGCTTTTCCGTAAGGGTCCGTAAGCATGCAATAACTTTCCGTTATGTCTGGAGCAATCTTGTAGCAGGAACTGGTATTCAGGTAAAGCTGTTAGCTGGGCATAGTTTTCTCCTCCTTATGCTCCTCAAAAATTTGCGTTTGTTGGGGTAGTGTAACAGCAATAAGAAATTATCTAAATATCAAATGCAGCTTTCTGAGAACAGTCTTTGTAATAAGATAAACTACTACAGAACTGTCATATGCAAATATTAAAATTACTGGAAGAAGTCTTTCAATTCAACCGTTATTGACAATATGTTGGAATTATAATACACTTATTATTTTATAATGTGCATAAACGATGATGCATTCCTCAACCTAGTTTTGGTTTCTTAGCTTCTTTTTTGCACTGGCTCTTTCCATCTCCAGTCATACTGCTGAAATTCATTTCTCAAGGACGCTCTGAGTCTCAAATACTGTTACACGCTGTATCTCCTTTGGGTTGCAGCCTCTCTGTCTAACATAAGAAAGCTTTTACCGGTATGTATAATAAACGCAAACAACGTTAGTCTTCCCACCTACTTTGGCAATGTATAATTTTGGCTCCTACCCATCTCTTAGCAGATCTAACGGGAGAACGTTCGTTCTGAGGAACACAGGACGTGCTGGCGGGGTCGCTTCTGAATCCAGTCAACTCTGGCACGGGTTGCTGTGTCAGGCAGTCATCTTCTGTGTTTAAATATGTGCAAACTCGTTTTGATTTGAAATCACTGCGTGTTTTAATCTGGGTCATATGCAGTGTATAGCACGAAAGCTTTTTCTTTTCTTGTCGCTATTTCACCATCTTGTTATTGCACGATACTTTTTGCTGTAAATAGCAATAGTCTTAATGCCAAAGCGTGGGCCCATGTCCATACTGTACGCAACGTCATGGTGAGGGCAAGCTCCAGCCACAGGTCCAGCTCAATGCCGGTAGAAGTGGTGCCAACTTCTCCGTCTCTGTCATGACATTCTATGGTTAATTGGCCTAAATACTCAAAGCGCCTTAAATTATTCAGGTGCATAATGTACTTAAAAGAATATTTTTATTTTTCTGATTTATAACCATCATCATCAACCTAGAGAGATAGACCCGTGAGACTGAAATAATGAATTGCTAGGTGCTATTAGCTCCATCTTGGCAGAGAATATTTCACTTGCTAGTGATCTCTTGTCTCTGAAAGCTTGTCTGCCTCTTCACAGTTCCTGTGATTCAGCTTCTCATTTCTTAAAAAAATGTTAGTTTATTGTGAGGTCAGTTGTGTCTTTCTCCTGGATAAGAAGATGCTTTAGATTATGTGAAAGAGATGTTTTTTTAATTAAGGCTGCTATTTTGGAATTGTGGGCTTTTCAGTTCAACTGTTTTCACCAATTCTATACAACCAGAGGTATATAGCAGGATGGATTAGATCTGAAATGCCTGTACGTGCTTGACTGGGAAAAGCTGTGTGAGCAAAATACTTTTTTGAAATTGAAATAAGGAAATTGGGCACGTTGTTCATCCAGCAATTTAGATACCGAAATTTCTTTTAAGATCTGCGACTCAATCTATCTTCCTTCATGTCTTCCAGTAAATTATCGGGAGGAAAACATACATTTTTATGAGCAAAGGAAGTGGCTTTGAAAGTTAAGCCCTGTTATATTTCTTTTCTTTCAGAAGATGAATGTTATTTCATTAAAGGCTGGAAAAATATGTTTCCATCATAGCTGTTATTATCTCATTGAACTCATTTACCAGTGTTAGATTACTGAGCCTGTGCCATTGCAAGTGCAAGATGTAGCTCACGTTCCGGCACGCGTATCAGAACCGCAGGCTGAGACTCTGCTGGGGTAGTTTAATGTTAAAAAAAAAAAAAAAAAAAAAAAAATCCTTTGCCTTCTTGCAGTCGTAGCTGCATCTTAGGCTTGCGGTTCACAGTATCACCATTGGTCTGTTGTGATGCCCTTTGGAGATCAGCAGCACTTTCAACTCAATAAAAAAAAAAAAAAAATCAGGGTAGAAAAGATAAAATGTGAGGCGCTGAAAAACTAGCTGGCAAGGTTTACAGAAACGGTTCCGCGAGGAAGCAGCGTTCCTTTGGAAGTCCCATCTTTGACATTTGAATGCTGGTATGGAAAAAGCTACCGTACTGGCAAAAAATACCTATGTGACAAATAAGTTGGGTAGCGGTAACACCTCATCTGTGCTGCTTTTAGAGTTGCACCCGATTAAACGATGGCTGGTTTGAACAGATGGTTTCTGAAATCAGAGAATAACCAAGCCAACTGGGGCAAAATTTAGTGGTTATCTCAAGGGTAGGAGCATAAATTGACGCTCTAGAAGGTATGGCAGAGTAAAAACTTAATGGAATGTGTTTAGATATCTGTCATGCTTCCCCCTGCAACTTTTAAGTACTGAAAAACATCCAAGAAGCCATGAAAACCTGAGGTTAGATTGTGCAGCTTTGCTTCTGCAGTGAGCTGGATTCGCAACTCCGGGTATTACCTGCATATATTCACGTGATGAGCCACCAGTCAATTAAGAGCTTTGTAATGAAGAAGAGTTAACGAGCCATCAGCATTTTACTAATTATAGAAACAGCTGTTGGACAAACATTGCCTCACAACTCTGAAGTTTGTCAATGGCATTTACACTGTCGGATAATGCTGAAGACTGCCATACCGACAAATTCTGTCTTAATGCTGATTTTATGTGCAATAATAATACAGGATTCAATTTAACATGGAAGTTTTTATAACCGCTGATGATTTGAGTTTCTTGATTTATATAAAGCCTACAAGTTAATAGCAGGTTTTGCTCACCTCCTGATCAAGACCAGCCTCTTCAAAACTTACAGCTAAATAAATTTTCTCCGTAAAATCAAAGCAGCATGTCCCAGAGTCGATGCTTGAAAGTAAGTTTAAAAGGGTTATTAGTATTCAGATACACACTTTAATCCACATACAAACTAAAACCGTGAAATTAAGGTGCAAAACTACTCTTTGGTTGTTATACATCAGTTTTGAATCCTGTTTTTGCTGTCATTCAATTAATAAACTGTATTTAACAGATGAGAATTGTTCCGTAGGCCTTGTTGCTAGGCTCCGTTCTCCCACAGAGATGTTTGTGATTATGGGCAGGCTGGGGTCATTCACCTTGTTTGGAGGGAGCAAAAAAAAAAAGCCAACCTGCAGGAATAATTTTGCTATAGACATGATTTCAAACAAGTATTTGGATGGCTTGGATAATGTTATTATGAAAGCCGTCCTTTGAAAACTGAAGCCTCCTCCTCCCCCAGTCTTTCCTTCTTTAAGCATGAATCTGGTTTTCAGCAGCAAATTTGAATATGTGGAGAAATTCCTATGAGTTTGCTACATCATGTGATTTCAACATTAGGCATCACGATTTATTTTTGCCCATCTCTATAAAATGCCTTTGAGAAACAGGCGCGAGCTACGTGCGATAAGTGGTGTGGTATGCTGTGAGACAGGAAAGGCAACCAGAGCGAGGACGGAGGAACCAGAAGGGAAGGTTTCCAACTATTTCAATAAAATACTAATTTCCATATATGATTTAATTACTGAGATTCCCTGAGCTATATGTTTCAAATTCAGGCAAAATTCTGGCATTGCAATTAGCCAGAAAGAAGTTGAATCCACAGTCTCTCCGTCATTTTTTTAAAAAAATAATATATTCACTGGATCATTTCTTGATTTTCTTACGCAATGTCTGACAACTAGGTACTTACATTTTGCATTCTGCTGTGAGTGTATTTAAGGTTATAGCAATTCTTTTCACATTGTGGTTTATTGGTTTATAGTGCGCTGAAAATTCTTATTTCTGGCTGAAATTATTTATCCTCAGTCAAAAGTTAAAGAAGAAAAATTGAGTTAAAAGATAGGAGCTTTTTACAAGGTTCGATAACACCAAATATTCCTCACAAATCTATAGCATGTATTAGAATTGCATTGCAAACAGAGTTTGGAAAAAAAGCAGTTGTCAAAGACTTGTAGTACTCTCTCACTGCATATGTATTGGAGGTTGTTTGGGTTTTTTTTTGTTACAGTGACTGTTGTCCTTCTCTTTGATCAATATTTGGTATCTGTAGAACTGCACGTAAATAGTCCAGATTCAATCACGATTGCAGTGAAAAGAAAAATTCTGTATGGAGCAGTCAAATGTTCATGTTAGCCGCCGGTAGTGGTGCATTTTTTGTAGAGCCGTTTGGATATCTGAAAGTAGTACGTTAGGAAAAGCTTGTTAAGTCCACAAATTGCGAGGTTGTCCCATGCTATGAAATGTCAGCTAAGTATTTTTTCATTCCTTCATACCTTGTTCTAATAGCACGTTAATAACATATTGAGTAGATTGCCCGGTGGCCACATGCACACAGCGATCCTGAATTCTGACGGACGGGAGCTGCGGACGGCAGGTAGAGATGCCGGCTGGGACTCTGCACATTGACACGTCAAGGTTGGAGCTTCCCAGACTGCAAGCCTCTCGTGTTCATGTGGTTGCTGTAGCTAATTAAGGCATACTCTTCTCTTGTAAACCTTGCTTTTCCTTATTGGTAGAATGCTTGCTTTTGAGCATGATCTACATAAATGTGTAAAACTCTTAAAAAACCAAAATCTCAGGGGTATGTGCATAGAAAGAGATGACGTGGTAAGTATCCTGTGGTGCAAAGGACTCTGGCTCTGTGTTTTTGTCGTCTTGTGAAGAAAGTATCTTCAAATGACAGTTTGTTGACAGTTTGTCTTCACCAGTTGACAAACTGGTAAAGACCAATATGCCAGCCTCTCTGCCACTGAAATGCGTCATGAATTCAATTGAAAATCTACATGTAAGGAGACAAAATATTGATTGACGAAATAATTGTGAGATTACTGAATCAATTGGAAAAGCCCACAGATCAAAAATCACGGTTTCCTAGTGTGGTAAGACTACAGAAAACTGCTGCTGTTGACTACCGAGACAATTTTGTCAAAATGGGTTTGAATTTGTAACGTGCTAAAGTGAGTACATTGCTGAGGCAGTACTGTCAAAAATGCTTTTTAAAGACCTTAAAAGAATGGGGGAAAGGACAAACTACTGATGACCTGCCGAAAAACTAGAGCTGACAAACCAGGGGAGAAAATACAGATCTGAGCACTGCTAACATCTAGGACTTCTAGGCTTTAAAACACAGTGCTGAATCTTATTGAGTATTTCATGGAAGCACTTTGCAAAGTATTTGCATGAGAATTTCTATATGAAGCAGCTGAATTGCTGCTTCATGGCTTTTATTTGTGCGTTCAACTTTGTTGTGAGAACATCATGCAAGTCTGTGAGAAACTATTTTGAAAGAGGAGAGGCCAGAAGAGATGGGTACAATCATATTCGTCTGATGTGAGATCAGTACGTGTCACAGTAAGAAAATTCATAAAAAACAAACATCCCGTCGGCTCGGATTTTCAAAGGCACCTACATGAAGCGTCAGGATCTCATTGTGTTTCTCTGGGATTTTAGCAGTTTTGTTCCTCTTCTACTCACGGTCAAGCACTGTTATTTCAGAGTGAGAACATAGACAGCGAGAGGCGCTTCTGGAATAAAAGTGCCTGTACAGAGAGTTAATCATGAAGCGTTAATTCATAGTAACTCTTCATGTAGACAAGAAGTTCCTATTCTGCATTGTGATCGATGTTCAGGTGTACGTCATGTGCCTTGAAGTGGTCTGCATTGCAGTAATTTAATTCTGAGATAACAAAAGTATGAATCAAATGAAATCTCTTTTGAAAGCGCTGGTTCTATCTTCTTAGCCAGAAACGCAGGGCATATCGTTGTGTGGTGTTAGCTACAGTCTGAGCTTCCAGCAGGAATTGAGACTTCAACATTTTTAGCCTTTCGTGTTACTCTGCGTGAAAGAAAAACAAGCGATGATTGATTCATCCCTAATAAAACAGAAGTTGTAGATGTTTGTTTGTTGTGTCATTCTCGCTTAACCTTTTAAAAGTATAAAAGCAGATGATTGCAGTTTTGGCATGGTAAATTATTCTAAAAGTAGTAAAGCATGAAAAAAAATTGGAAAGAAGGAGGTAAAATGTGTGTCCTATTGAGGGCAAAGATGCTTTTCCCATTAATTTCAAGAGCGTCCGGATTTACCCTTTGTGCTCGTTCTCGGTTGATGTTTTTACCGAGACAGTTGATTTTTCGAGGACATTTGAACATGAAAATACAGTTTGGTGCCTTCATGCACACATACTTGTGACAGGAGACGGTGCAGTGCCAACAGCTGTCCGTCAATCTTCAGAGGGGTCTCTTTCGAGTACCTGTCCGAATCTGCTCCTGCGTCAAGCCTCGTCCAAAGGCTTGCCTGGCTGAAGCCCGCAGCGGTCAGAGGGTTTCGTCAAGGAGAATTCCTGCGCTGCCTTCCCCTTCGCCCTGCTGTGTCTTTAGAAAGACGCTCCGTTTTCTTACCAGCAAAAGATGTGGAGAATGTGCTGAAGTTTGCCGAAAGGAATTTAAAAGGAAATATTTTTGTCTTGGCATGTGGCGCGGTTGTAAGAAGAATCATTTTGATGACATCCATCTGCGGCAGATTAAAATAGGTTGGAATCGGGATTGTGAAGGGAGTTTGTTCGGCGTGATAAGTAGGGTGACCGAAATAAATGCATTGAAATGGACTGGGTGACTGAAATTGCTTTGTCGATGAGCATTAATAAGCTGGAAGTGGGAGGCTTTTAGGATATTCTCACGATGTAAAAGAATGGTTTTCACCCGGTGTTTCTGACAGGGAGGTGAAATCAGACGAGAAACAGGCTCCGTCGGAGGTGTTTCAGGGGAACGCCAAGTACTAGCCCAACGGCTGCGTGCCCTCCTCTGCCTCCCTAATCACATCCCCACAAAACAGGCTTTTACAGTTATTTATCTGCTTTTTGAAACTCACTCCTACTCTATTTATTTATTTTAACTACAAAAATTGGTACTGTTCTGTGCGCCTTCCCAAACGCTTATTCTGTGTAATCATTACTTCTGTTGCACGACTTTTCTTTTCTCTCCGGTCTCTGCGGTTGCATTAGTAGCCGATTTACCCGTGTGTAGGTTCGCACGTGGGTGAACACCAAAGTACGTGCCGGTTTCCAGTCGCCACTGTAATTTCATGTCATAATCGTAGATAAAGGCAAGAGGGCTGACGCATTTCACGCTCCCTTGCTTAACAGTACCTCCCACAGCCGAGCTGGAAAATGAAAACATTATTTTCTTTAACCTGTAAACGCCAATGGGGCTTTAAATGCGAACGTATGAACGCAGGCAGTTTAGGAGCGAGCGTGTTGACAACATTATCCTGGATTTAGATACGCAGGCTTGCGTACTTCATCCGCTTTGTTTGATGGTTGGCTGCACTTGCGGTGCTGCCCCGTTTGTGGGACCTTTTTTTTTTCCCCCTTGAGCATGCCCCGCTTCTGTGTCACAGGTGATAAAATACAGCCACAGGACTTTTTTGCTCTTGGATATTGTTTTTTCTCCGGTGTGTACCTCTGTGTTAAGCCAGCGTGCGTGCATCAATGTGAACTGTAGGCATGTAACTTTTTACACCAAGTACAAATCCAAAGCTCAATGTATGTTTTCTTACGTAGCATAGCCAATAACAGGATTGATTAATTATTTTCCAGAGTTTTGAGTGTATATATATGTAATAAAAACCCCAGAAAACTATGGCTAGCAAGTTGATGCATTTTTCGTCTTGCTAATATCAGTTACTATGATTTCTGGGCTTTTTTTCTTTGGTTCTTGCTAAATTTTGAACTTGAGCAATTATTGCACTATTTTGCTCACTCTGACGGGTCTGCAGTTCTTTTGTGCCAGTGTTGCCTTGTTTAAGTATGCATATGCTAGTTAACGCAGATATAATGCAAAGTCAGTTTTCTTTATTCTCCTGCAGCATAAAATGCAGAAGCTTTTCACCCGGGATGAAGTTGTGCTCTCTTTTAAGCAGGAGCTAACTAGAGATTTTTTTTCTTCTTATCTTTTTACAGTCTGACAGCAATGCAAGCTTTCTCCGAGCTGCCCGAGCTGGCAATCTGGACAAAGTAGTGGAATACCTGAAAAGTGGAATAGACATTAACACATGTAATCAGGTAAGAGATTGGAAGGGCAGAAGTTTGCAAGGGCGAGTTGCAAGAAACCCCCCTCAAAACCTAGTTCTTTCAGGCTTCGTACAGGTGCTTTGATTCACCTCAAGCTATGTTTTCAGTCTTGTTCTTCAGTGGTATCTTTCTATAGGAAGCTGATAACGTCTATAAAATGGTGCTGCTTTTGGTAAAGCTTTGTGTAAGCCTTTTTGGGCTCCTCTTTCTTGCCAGTGTCCCGCAGGTATGGCTATATGTTAGTGAGGTACCTCTATGCTTTGGTAGTCTAACACTAATGGACCGGCTGTTGTGACGTTCCAGTTCTAATTGAAAACAGTGAGCGTTAAATATAGTTGTATTATTCAAAATACTCAAGTTACGCAAAAAAAAAAGAGAGTTCTAGTTGAGGAAGTTATTCTGTAGTATTCTTGTTTACTAAAATATTAACAGAATAATCTGAATAAAAAATCATTAATAAAATCCACAGGTGTGGCTTTTATGTGCAAATGTGCAAATTTACCGATTTATTTCCTAGGTAAATACTATGATAAAATATGCCCGGATACCAAGTTGAAGGTTCTCGGTAATTCTGCTTGGTTTCTTTGTAGAAAGCTACGGTTTAGATGTCCTGAGGCGTCTGTGTGCAGCACACCCCACCGCACCCCCGTCTGCTCGGGTTTGTATTGCTGAGACGGAGCGAGGTTGAACTCTCCGTCTGCGCAGCAGGCTTGGAAAGCGGAGGTCCACCCGTTATCCCGTTTTCTTGCCCGTACTGAGAGTCTCTCATTCTTTTGTTTGTCTGGAGAAGCGAGGCTATGCCAACACTCATATTTTTTGCTCTGTTAGTTATTGCTGTTTGTTTATTGTATCCATTTATTAACGGTAATGAGGCGCGCCCATGTAATGGGTATTCCCCATTTTAATGAAAGATACGCCTTTCTCCGGAGAACTTGCATTGCAAACAGGAGTTGAAGAGCAATAGCTGTTCCAACAAATTGACAGATGAGCAGGGGATGGCAGGGAGATGACAGCGATTAATAAATTCCACAGCATGCCGGCTGTCAGGTTTTGGTTTGGTGGGTTTTGGTTGCTTTTTGTTTTTGTTTTTGTTTTTTTTTTTCTTTAAAGCTATTTATGTTAGTTTAAAAGAAATTATTATTATTTGTTTATTTTTAAAATTATTATTGTATATGTAAAAGAATTATTATTATTAATTAGTTTAAAAGAAAGTTCTGAATTTCTTCTCGCAAACATTTGTCTAAAGGACAGTGTGGACTGGCATCCTGGGCAGAACCAAGGAAGAAATTGAAAGCCGTGTATAAAAAAACTGGTATCCTTAGCTTACACGTGAAGACATTGCTTGGAAGTTTTCAAGCGAGATGTGCTTGAATGAATAAGAAAAGTGAAGCTGATGGAGACTAACTGTGTTTTTCAGGCGACAGTTTGCGAAGATGAATGCAGTAGTGTTTGAGTGGATTGCAAAATCGAATGGCAAGACGTTTTTCAGTCGCCTAAAGAAGTTTCTTGTAAACATAGGTTTTTTTCGTATTCAGTATGTTAGGTTTAAGCCCTTTAGCATGGGGACGCTTTGAGAGTCTGGGGTTTCTGTCACACCTAGAGCAAGAGTTCTCTTCCAGGACACACTCTCATTCATATGATAGTAATAGCAATAACTTAAAAAAAGAAATTACGGGTCTAAATTTGTAGCAACTTTTTTACCATTCTTAAAGAAATTATCCTGGCTCTATTTGCAATATGTTGATACATGTTTCTCCAAAATAAAGAAATATAGTTTGTGTTTTCCGTTTTATGCTTAGTTTTCAGGGCTTGTTGTTGCTTGGCTTGCTCATTAAATGAATGTGAATGCTGGGGGAATAGGATAGCAATTGAATAATTCATATCAAAGAGAGCAGATGTTAGCGAAATAAACAGGTAAATTTGCACTTTACCTGTGGATTGTATTAATGATTTTTTATTCAGATTATTCCATTAATATTTTAGTAAACAAATTTTAGAACTAAAATATTATTTGTTTGTACACAATACTCTATTAAAATTAGATTTATCAAATTTTTTCTATTTTGTGGTGAAAAGTATCATCTAAGTATCACTAAATAACCTAATGACAGAAAAATGATGGAAAGTATGTGCTTTACTAAAGAAAAGAAAGATAATTCCATCGTGAATCTAAACTTCCCCCCGTCATTCACATTACTTTTACGTTTTCATTTAATAAAAATATTCCCTTTTTGGCAGAGTACGTTGCAGGTATAGGACGTTTGAAGCTGCTCCGTCCTTTGGGAAATGTCTAGGGATGGAATATACTAGTACCGGATAGTGGAAAAAATTGCAGTAAAAAATATTATTTTAGGTTTTGTATGGAGAAAACACCCATATTGTCTTCTCTCTTCTGATCACTGTTCAGATTAAGATCAGAAATAATCAAGATTTTCCTTACTGTGTCCTGAGACACAGTTGCGGCTCCTAACGTAAATTGTGTCCAGGAGCTGAGCTGCTAGTTTCTGTGGACATACCTATTACAAATAAATAAAATATTTAGGAAATAAAGCTGTATTTATCTTTGGAATTAGTAAGGAAATAGTGTTACGACTCGGTTAATCTGTGACAGCTCATAAATTGCTCTCCCGGGCAGCTAGAAGGAAAAAGGCTGTTGAAACAGCATTTCTAATGTTTTTTGAACAACCGAGGTGAAAGGTACGTGTTTTCCAAGTCAATCGCCAGACTGAAAGCTTGAGCTGGTTCCTGCTCTGATATGAACGTAGGCTTTAGAAGCCGTGGTTTTCTCTGGTAGCAAAGAAATGCTACGAAACCAAAGTTTTCTGTGGTAGCAAGAGCAATAATCCCATTGTGAGTCTCCCTTTTTCTGCCAGAAGTTTAACAAAGTCGTCGGGCAGCGTGCTCTGCAGTAGCACCCTGCCAGCGGAGCTGGTGGCAAATCTGGGATTTGGGTTGCAATTACTGTATCTCTGAACCCTCGGTGAAGAAATGACACTTTTGTTTTCTTCTTTGATATCTGGAAGCCACTTGTATGAAAATTATTAGTAAATTGCTGCAGAAACCTGTAAGGGGATTACTTTGAAGGGGCAGAAAGAATTTTTCAAAGGCAGTGTTGATACATCTTCTTCCTTTGGCTTACCTGTGGGGTACCCTAATCCTATTATTATAAGAAAGAGCTTTGTACTGTTTTAACCCATCTCTTTTGCATTTCTGGTGCACCTTTGACTTCAGTGGTTCAATTCTAATGAAGAATTTCTTCGTCTGTTGGTTATTTAATGCCCAAATCCTATCTTGGCCTTCATAAAACTTCAGAAGGAATTTTTTGGAGCTGTGTAGTTACTGCACGACCTCATATATCTTCAGTGGGTCCTAAAACACTTCTTCATTTTGAAGTTCAAAGGAAGCAGGAGGAGGTGTAGCGCTCCGCAGTGCCGGTCTCCTCCCTTAGGAGCGGTTGCTGGAAGCGCCGAGGTAACTGTTTCACCAAGAGCAAGACCAAATCCCATTCAAAAGGTGCACTCGCGCAGTAGAAAGAGCACTGGGCAGCCTGAGCATTATAGAAATGTTATATACTACTTTATCCCACTGAACGCAGGATGGCCGGCCAATTGATTCTCCTTAGCCATCCCCCACGAAGCACCTGATCCTGTGACCTGGGGTGCGGAAGTCTGAGGTTTCCCTTGCTATTTTGGTGAGATCTTAGCCGGGAAGCAAACATTCAGTGGGTGGTATTTTTAGCTGACTAGCTAACGTGTGTCCAAGCAGATTAAAACCTTGTAGCTCACTTGCGTTAGCAATGCAATTCTGATTACCCTCAGATGGTTAGAGAGTAGCCATGGTTTTTACCTTGTTTCAGAAAACTGTAAACTTAAATATGTTTTTATCACTGGTCAATCTTACCTATATAACATAAATTGTTTTACATAGTGTTATAAAAAGGTATGTAAACTTTCTGCTTAAAATACTACCTCCCCTTTCAGGAAAGTTACCACTGCTGTAAAAACACCCCGTTAAAGTTTCACCATTGATATGACTGTAATGTGATAGAATGTTTTAGCTTGGCCCTTTTGTAAGTCTGTCATATCAGTCCAATTACTTTTGCTTCATAGCCTAGGGACCTACATTTGCAATGCTTATTTAAATGACTACTGCCATCACATTTAATGGGACTGTAACCGTGACTTAAAATAAATATGCAAAGAAGCGTCTGCATCAGTCCTGAAAAACGCCTTGACCTTCTGGTGAAATCAATGGCATTTCTTTGAAGGGGGACCTGAAAGCGCAGGCTGTATGGTGTCCAACTTTCCCCTAACTCTTAATCAAAATGACCACTAACTGGACGATGGCTATGAATATTGAAAGTAAAATGGCTTAAAGGTTGTTTTTAAACAACATTAAAATCAGTAAATCGCTCAATAGACACGTCGCTTAAGCTCTGTTTTGTAACTCGTGCATCGTGAGATGGGCTAAAACTTCAGTGCACCATCTGAATGGAAACTTCAAAGGCTATTCACCTTCATCGACTATAGCGTCAGGTTCCATTTGTTGGCGGCACAGTTGATTCTGTTTGACTCCAAGAGTGGAAGAGCTGTGAAGAGGAAGAGTTCCTGGTAAAAAGATGCAGGGATTCAGGGAAGGTTTGGGAGCAGAGGAGAAGACTGAACATGCTGCCCTGACATACGTTGACTGTGCTTCTGTCTTGGCCAAGTGAATAACAACTATTAATGAAAGGTGTCATCGGTGTGGCATCCCTGGTTATACTCCCATATCCCTGCACATGACAATTTTAAGAAAAACTCCGGTGCTGTGGCTGCGTTTGGGAACACGATGAGCGTGCCTATGCTGTTAAAGGACCTGCCTCCCCGCTTTCGCCCCTGAGTCCTGGTTCCCTAATCATCCACGCTGTAGGTGTATTAATTGGCTCTCAGACTCCTCCTGGCATAAAGCAGTTGGTTTTCTCTGAGGTGAGACCTGGGAGCAGTTCAGGGGGTGTTCAGAGCGGGGACCACTCTCCTCGGGCAGCGGGGAAAGCCTGCGCTGGGGGTGCTGCTGCTCCTTATAGCCCCCCACTACATCCGAGCAAACCTCCATCCCGTAAGCCTTGTCTCAGGCCATGAGCCACATTGTGCACAACTGACTCGTGGCGAATTGAAAAAAAAAATCCCTTTTCTTTAATAGCCTGTGGTCCACAATTCATGTTATTTCAGGAAAGAGGAGTTTGGGGTGCGGGGAATAGTTTTTTCAAAGGTTCTTGGTATTCTCAAGATCTCCAAGTCTTTAATTCTGTGGAAAATTAGCTATGTGTTCAGTTTTAAAACTGCATTTAAGACCTAATTAGTTTAAGTATGCAGCTGAGTGCTAGTCTGAAGAAGGTTGTTTTCCTGAACTGGAGCTTTATACTATCCAAATGTTATCTATACCACCAAGAAAGCCTCCATAAAATTCCTTGCTCCTTTTCTGATACTTATATGCTGACATTCAGACTGGAAAAATGTCAAAACTAATTAAAAAACCCCACCATTGTGGCCACTATTTATTTTTGAAAAAAGAGTAGCTGGAAGAATAAGAAATGAAATAATCTAAGATATTTTGAGACATCACCTTCCCTGCTGAAGAAAAGCTGCAGATGATTGACGTAGGCTTGTGTCAAATGGAAGTCAGGACACAAAAGCGAGAGCAGTTCTGTTGTCTGTGCCAAGGAATTTAATGATGAGCAGGATAAGAACGGGGGCTTTCCATGTGCTGCTTATTGAAAACATATAGAAAGAATCTTGTCTTCCTGGCTAGAAGAAAGTTTCCATTAAGAGACCTACTGTCAAGAAAAACTTGCCGAGTTATATGGGACACAACCTGGCGAACTTCAAGTTCCCCAGTTAGGAGAGAGTAAATCTAGACTCAAGTTCTTCTATTCAGATAGATCCAGCCAATTTTATATCTTGATTATACCAATATTAACAAAAAGGATCACCACCAGGACAGAGCACAGTTAATATCATAATCACTTGGAAGTATCACAAGTTTGTTTTTTTCCAGTGTTCGTATTCTCTTGCTTGCTACGAGAGGAATATGACGAGGGTTGCTGCAGATTTATCTCCTGTGGGAAGTGCTTCCCGCCTGCAGCTGGCTGGCGAAGCTCCTCTTGCACTGTAGAGGTGAAATCAGAGCCAGATGAATGCAAACATCAGAATAGATGCTGCGTAATTTCTTAGTGGCTTGAAATAGATAAAGCGTTCCTGGATGATAGATGGCAACGCCACCAGCTTTCAGAATCTGTGGGTTTGCGCTGTGGTGAAGATCAAAGCTGGACTTATACCTGCGCTTACTAGGGTAAAAAAAAGCGGTGACTAGTGCACAAAACAGAAAAATCCCATACTGACATGATTTAATTAAGTAATTTTACCTGACATCTGGGTTGAGTTAACTCAGGAATTTTCTAGACTGTATGAAGTGTTTTGAGCTCTTAACAAACAGTACAAAAAAACCCCACTTAAATAACCCCTTCAGATCTAGGAATAAAATTCATCTCTGATTTGGCTTGTCTCAGCCCTGTTAGCCAGGAAAAACGTCTCTCTGTGCACTGGCTAATCCGTTTCCCTGAAGACGTTGATTACTCCATGGGAGTTCCCAGGGACCAAGAATGAACCGAGATGGGCACCGTGAGCCTGACCTCTGAGCCTTCCCCACCCGTTGAGCACAAACCGGCACTTCAGCTTCTTGCAAACTCCGATTCTGGTGCCACGTGAAATTGCTCACAAAGCTTTTTCATAACCGAGACCCTCAGCTTCTATCAATTAAGCGTCACTGGGGTATTGTAAATTTTATCAGGAGTGGGAGCAGGCTCCTCTTCTAGAGGTTAGGGGATCGTGAATAAGCCATGGCAGCTGCTCCTGCGGCCTTAGAGTTATTCCTTCTCCTCCAAGGGCTCTGAACGGGCTGGCTGCGTGGTTGTGTTCCAGCTGTCGAAGGGGAAAAGCTAACGCTCTCTGTGCAAAACACAGGGGAAGTATTTTATTTTTAAGAGTGAGCTCTTTCAAAAATGAAGCTTTGTATAGGCAGGGTTTTTTTTCTCAGTATAATGCCATTTTTAGATTAGATCCCATCTCAGAAAACAGTACGTTAAGAGTAAGCTTTTCTGAACAGAGATAACATAAGAAGATGCTTTCTTCAGTTTTAGCATTTGTTTCTCAGATCCTAAGGTTTCAAAGAGATCTGTCTTTATAGATAATCAAAGTATTTCCCCAATTTAACTGTTTCCAAAATCTGATGGAACTTAATGTTTCTGGGTATACTGAATACAGGGATTAGTTACAGTTATTAATCTAGTTATATAGTTAATAATCGTTATTATTTAATTATGCTTTGTTGAATGCTACCTTCATATCAATTATTATGGAATTGCTTACTTTACTTTGAATTCAAGCACCATCATCTATTCTGAAAATCATAAATAATTTCTATTTGTTTATTTCTGGAGAGAGTTAGAAGTGTCAGGGGACAAAATTCCCCTGTTCTAAAAACAGACCCTTTAAAACAATCTAATTACTGGTATTTTATAGGATGAAAAACTGATAGCCATTGGAAATCTCTTGATTCCTTTGAAGCTATTTTCCTTATGTTACAAGTGTGGTTATTTTAGGACGTGGTTGCTATTTCTAGTTATTGTGGCAAGAAAAAACAACTTGCTTCTGAATCAATGTTCAAAATGTTGACTAGCGAACTGAACTTTAAGTTTACCGTATGCATTTGTGCAGCCCGTAGTTCTAGCAGAAGTTAGACCCCAAAAATCTGACCCGTCGAAGGGTTCGTCAGCCGCCTGCTGTGTTTTGAAACAGAATTGGTAATCCAAAAGGCAACGTAAAGTAACGTTTCCCCCTCTTGTCTTTGGAGGCTTGTCGGTTTTCGTGGTGATAGAGTTACTTTCTTGGAAGGAAAAATTTGATGGAATTTGGCATTTGTTTTGAAGAAGTCTTCTGTATTCACAAGGAATGTATGTGAAGTCTGATCCCTTGAACAGAACGAGATTCAAATATTAGGTAGTTTTGGGGGGCCTCCAGCTCCAAGGCTCTTAAAAACGTAGATCTGTTTGGCTTTTGCTCGCCCTTTGTTGGCTTCTTTATAATTTGATTAGTGCCTTTATTGCTTCAGTTAGAGTGAGACAGAGCACCAGCTATTAATGACTCCCTCCTTTAATCCGCATGGAAAGCAGCTAACGCTGCCCGTAGCGCTGACTATAGACGGAGGTAGCACTGTAGTCATGATGAGGTCAGCAGTGTCACATGTTGATGTCACTCAGTAGGTTAATTCATTTTCGTGAATTCATGGGCTATAAAGCAACATAAAGGGAGAATGTTCATAATCTGAAACGATTTTTCTTTTTTCAACCGTCCACTTGATTTCTTTGTGATATTTTTGGGAAAAACGTCAACAAACCTTCGGACTTGAGGAGGCCGTCCCCAGCTCTCTAACGTCCTCTTTCCCAAATCCTTCTTGAAAAAAAGGGCTTGACCACATGCACTTTTTACTTCCCCAAGAGATTTATTCAGAGGAGAGAATTCGCAGCAACCTTAGACTGACGTCTATTAAAGAGAAGGAGAAAAGTATTTGGCTTTAACAAAGACTACGATACTGCTTTTTAGTCTCAGCCTCTACTGGTGTGTGCAGATGCCTTCTTAACTCTGGCAAAACATGTCAAGGAGTTAGCACGGCCATGCCGTTAGTCACAATAGCTTTTTAATTTTCATTGTGTTTGTAACTTGTGCTTTACCATTGGCCTGTTAGCATACGTATAAGCCTGTGAACACAGCATCAGGGGGAAGAACTTGGTAAAAGCGCATTGCATTTCACGCTTCAAGAGAATGTCTCAGAGAATGATCTTAGAGGTCTTTTCTAACCTTAATGATTCTATGATTCTATGTCAAAACACTAAAAAAATAGATTTTTGTGTTGTTTTATTTTTGTTGACCTTCATGATGTTTTTTCTGTAAGTTGCTTAAATGCCATTCTAACCTTGTGTGGCAAAGGCAAGAGTAATTAGAAACTGAAATGTTGGCAAACCTTCCTGGAAAGGGTTGCATCCCAACTGCCATCAGAGGCGATGGGAGTTATAAGGGGTCAGACTCTTAGCATAAAGGAAAGAAGAGGGTTAATTTTGTTAATATACATTCTCGCTTCCTAATGCTCTTGAAGATATTAAGTACTTAATGAATGCCTTCAAATGGAAGTAAACTTCAGGGAAGTAAGAATCACTATATTTAACAAAGGTGGTTTTCTTTAGTGCCAAGACCATTATATACTGAAATAACGCAAGCAAATACTCAATTTGTATAAAGAATTTTTCCCCACTCCCTTCAAACACTTTCTTTCCCCCATCTATACATTTTTATGTTCCTTGTACTTCTCGCTAAGTCTCACCGGCAGAAGGTGAGTAAAGCTTTCTAGGACTACCAGGTTATCATCTATACTCCTCACAGCTGAGCTTTAGGGGAGGATGTAAAAGCTCGCGCTGTGCCCCCATTGCAGCTTTGGTGTGCAGCTTGTCAGTGAAGTTGCAGTAACGCCAGACAACTGCTGGGGCTGTATTTTGTCTTTTTAAAAGTCAGTACCGCCGCAGAAGGGAGCGACCCTTGGCTTGGTGGTCACGCTGCCGTGCCGTGCTCTCCCCTGCGCTGGCAGAAGCACGTGTGCGGCCTCGCACCGAGCGGCGGAGGGACCTGACGTTGGGGGAAGGTGGCTGGGGATAGAAACGAGCAGAGGAGAGGACAGGAGAAGCAGAAGCGCTTCTGGTAGCAGTGCTGACTTCGCTGCTTTAAAATGTTCTTTGAACTCTCGGTTGGTCTGATGCTCTGCCGAGAAGTTGCCTTTCCGATGGGACAGTTTGCTTTGGCATAACAGGGTTAAGCAGGAATACTATAAGCCACCATGGCTGTTGGACCTAACAGCCAGGTGGGTGATGTCCCAGGAGGAGTAAATGGCACAACAGGATTGACGCTGAACTGGGCAGCGGCTGAAGAACTTCCATTCCATGAGGAGCACTCCATGAGGCAACTGGCAGAAGGACCGTGGACTTCCTTGGGTGATTTTCAGACAATAGCAGTGATTCTTAGTGCCTGTCTTACGGAAAAAAAGTGACTGACTTTCGATCGGCTCAGAAAAGATTGGTGATTTCTGTGACGTACAAGAAATCTGTGGGCTTTTCTGGTGTGGTGAAAATATGCCGGGTGACACTATGGTAAGTGCTGTGAGCAGAAGTGGTCTGTGTGCACGTTCGTAGCACTCCACGGGATACAGAACGCCTCTAGCTCAGAGGTGGAGGAGAAAAAGAACTGAGGGAAATGAGCTCTGCAGGGAAACACTTGAAGAACCAAGCTTGGAAGGCTTAGTATTATGTTCTTTCATGAGAGTTAGAGTTACAAATGAGCCTCTAAAAGAAAGGGAGTTATGGTATACGTATGCTTTGTGGGGAGGAGCGGTCCCTATGCTGTACAGTTTTGCTTAGCAGACAACTAATTTCATCTTCCCCCCCCGCCCCCCAACTTTTTGGTAGGCATGGGAGAGAAAAAGGGAAGCGTCAGAAACCGTTGTTGTTCTGAAATACAAGAATCCAGTTGAGAGGAACGGAGGAGTTGGGTTGATTAAATCTGAGCTTCCGTCATCGTAAGGAGCAGGGATCAGCCATGTGGGCTGGGAAATAATTACAGCGTTGGTTCTGATGGTGGAGGAACAAAGCTTGCTTTAAGGCTTCAGCCGCGCCGGCCCTCAACATCTACAGTGCAGGGCTGGCTTCTGCTACTGCTCGCCCCGGCTTACTTTATTGAAGGAATTATGGAATTTGAGTGTGTACAGTGGGAACTGCATTTAGGCTATAGTTTCTTTCTGTAACCTTTTTACCGGCCCTCATGTATTCATTTGGCTTATGTTTTAATGAATAAAAAAAGTCATACGTTGCGAAGAAACTCACATCATCTATGCAGCAGTATTAGCTACCAGCTGCTTAATGTGGTATCATTAGATATGTGTCTTAGAGGTGCGAACACAGGTATTTTAAGAGATTGCTACTCATTAAGCACCGGGACGAGCCTTGCTTTCTTCACACTTTGGCACATGGTGAACTAAAAAAGAAGCTTGCCCTCAACTTTTTGCATCCAGAGGCGTGTGTGGGCCATGCCACGTTGCGGTTTCTGTGCTGCTTGTGGCCTTCAGTCCGCTCGCAAAGAGGGGAAAAGGTTAATAACGTGTCATAGCAATACATCAGCTTCTTACAACTGTAAGGAGTCAAAGTTACCATTCATACTCTCATAGAAAGTGTTGATGACTGAATCGGTGAGATTAGATACGAGAAGAGGTCTCTGTTCTCAAACAATGAGAAGAACACTCTGTGTTTCCCCACAAAATACTATTTCAAAGCTTTCAACCACTGTAGGTAGTAATTGTGGTTATTGAATACTCAGCTGAGCTTAAAAAACTGGGAAGATTAGAGCTTTCTGAAATGCTTTCAGCCTGCAAAAAATTCACTGACGTGTACAGTGATCCTCATCTTGATAATTATGGTCAACCTCCCCATGAAATTTTGGCTAAGACTTTTTCCTTGATCCAGAGCACGGCACTACCGGCACCCCTGGGCTCTGCAGCTCAGTAGTAAGAGTGTAATAAGGAATACGGAAGATCTGGTTGCTGCTGCTTTACTCGCATAATAGGATTTGAAACCACATTTCTCATTAACGTTTCCTAACTGCCAGGCTGCGTAAGGGCATTCTTCTTCTTTTGGCAGCTTGTGAATGTAGCCTTCCTTCAGTTCCTTGGCTTTTTTCATAGTTGCGCTGCTGAATTTGACCACAGAATCTGCCTGTGCTGCTTACATGACTGTCGAATTAAGTGGAGTTACTTCAGAAATGCGTTTGGATTGCTGTGTCTGCAGCCATTGGACCCACTCCCATTAAATGCCTCCTGTCAAGTGCTAAGTGCTTTAAAATCCTGCTGGGAATTACAAGCTTGAACTGCCTCTGTGGATGGACAAATAAAAGAGCAGAAAGCTGCCTGTTTATTTTGCAATTTAAATGACTATGAACTGCTTAGAGACAAGTAAAGTGATAAAAATTACAGAGTGCTAAACTCGCTGCAAGTTACTCCGATACCTGAGTATCGCTTATGATGCTTGCAATATGGAGAAGAGCAGAATGCCTGAGGGCAGTGGCAGTATCTGTTGCTGTCACCTGCCTGATGTACCATGAAAAATACCGTAGGATTGTGAAAAATAGGTTGGCAGTTCAGTTACAATAGACTGTCGCTTTATATTTTTTGCCTTGGGTGGAATAGGGATAGTAGGAAGAGGAAGATACAGTTTCCATGGCTGGAATTTATAAAAGATTAAGTATCCTATTGCTATTTAATGCGAAAAGGATTTAGATGCTAACTTTCTTAGGTTGCTTTTTTTGAAAATCCTAGCTCTTATTTCATTAATTTCCTTTTCCTTTTTGAATGAGGTTACAAAACCTCAAAGTTTAGTGAAGACTTGCTCATCAGAAGCCGGCAGAGGTGCTAAGCCAAGGACGAATATAATTTGCGAGCCACATGTAACCGACAACCATTTTGGTCTTCTTGTGCCTTTGGTTTTCTGTTTGATACCAGTTATCCCAAAGGAGAGGAGGGGAGTCCAGGGTTCAGGACAGCTATATCAGCCCGGAATAATCCTGATTGAATAGACACATCCTGTGTAAATTCGGCTAAGCCCTGTGATTTCTCTGTGCCGATAATACCTCAGCGGGACTAGATAAGGTTACAGTAAAGAGAAGGCAGATATGCACTCAAATTTTGAAATAATGGGCTCCACGGAGACACCCAAGGTAGTAGTCTGGGGAAATGCGAAACTATCGGAAAGGAAGGACTCTCTGATGGATACTTGCAAAATACGGTTTGTTTTGATGTCTTTGTTGCTATGAGAAAAAAGTTATGGGAGAAGTTTGTCACACAGTGCCTTGGCTTAACTAGCCCAGTCCAAAATATCTGACTTATGTAGACAGTCAGCTAAGAGATGTAATAGTATTCCAGCTACTAATCTTCTTCTTACACCAGGGTAAGGTAGGAATGTGTATCTTCAGAGCTGATGTTTGTAATTGATATGGCTCTTGTGCTTACAGAATGGACTCAATGCTCTGCACCTGGCGGCTAAAGAAGGCCATGTGGGACTGGTACAAGAATTATTGGAAAGAGGGTCGGCTGTGGATTCTGCCACTAAGGTAATTCATGCATGTCTGTAAGGTTATTCACAAAAAGTCAAATACGTTGGAGAAATTCAGAAAAAAAAAATGATTAAAGTACAAAATAAGATAATATAAATACCTCACCGATATTTAAAATGTTATTTCTATTATGGCCTGCGAGTCTATGTTCTTTGCTGGATGAAGCTCATCGGTAGTAAATGACGAGGGAAAGATTATTGTTTGTACTATCTGTTTGCAGGGGAAGCATAACAAGGTTTTAGCAATGCCAGATTCTTCGTTATTTCCAATGACTGGTCCCCATTATGGAGAGAGTGAATATAGCTCAAAATAGTAGATTTTTTTCAAATCTGTGAAAATTGGTCAATGACTGTATCCTATCCAGAGCCTTTTCACTCAAGGGCACAACAGAAAAAACACCTGTGCGATAATTTGTTTTGCCTTCAGCCTTTCCACGGGCAGGCAGATGCGTGCGTCCAGAACATTCACTCCGCGTGGGTTTTGTCTGTGGGTGGTAAATCCCTTGTGATGGGCCAGATGTTGGCTTGAACGATGTAACGTTTGACTCCTAGTGTCTAGGTTGGCTGGCTACGCTCAGCCTTTGCGTTCAGTTGCCACCGCTGTGTCCCTGTGGGTCTCTTATTTTTTGCGATTTCTGATGCACGGGATCTCCATCCAGGTTAATGCTTGGTCCTCAGCTCAGAGCGCTTCTTGCTGAACTTGTGATTTCCATCATTGATGGAAAAACAGAAGTTCCCTCCTTCAAAAACATCTTTAAGTCAACCCTCAGTGAAGCTGTTGGTAGAACCACCGGGTTCGAGATAGGACTTTGGGGTTTTGTTCTGGTTTTATGAGCCTTGTTTGTTTATTAAAGCCGTTTAAATACTGCTCTTGGGATGAGAGATTGGCCTGGAAGAAATACAAGGCTCTTACAAAAGCAGTGGTCTGCTGCACTGCTGCTGTTTTGTGAGAGATTATTTCTATTGGGCAGTGCATCTCCTAACTTAAAGTTAACACCTTTCAAAAATACGCATTTTAGTTTTATGCCAATTAGAGAAGAGAAAAAAAGGTGCGTTCAAAAGGTTGGTTTCTGTTACTTAACAGTCAGATCTTCCTTTTGGGTCTTGTACTGGGAAATCTCATTTTACATGTGATTCGCAGCCTGAGTTTTAGGACTCCTAGATTTCAGCTACTTTCTACAGGGCATGATCTCTGGACCCAAACGAAAAAACCTCTTAGCCCATACTAAACTTTACCTAGAAGTTTGTCCCATGCCCCAATCACCTTCTGTAATTTCACTCAAAAGTTATGTTAGGATATTACACAACGACTCAAGAAATCTTCATGGCTGCAACTACTGGTTCTATCCCCCGTGGTGTTTATGGAACATCATGGAACTGTAAGGTAAAAGTGTACTCAAAAAATGAATGTTATAAAGAACTGCTGGCTGAAATTATTCCTATAGAAGGGTAATGTCTTTCATTTTTTCCCTCCCTATAACAGAAAGGGAATACAGCCCTGCACATTGCATCCTTAGCAGGACAAGCTGAAGTTGTCAAGGTTCTGGTTAAGGAAGGAGCCAATATTAATGCACAGTCTCAGGTATGGTGCTATTTTCCCTTTTCTCTTCTAAAAGCTATTTGGTGAAATTTTGTAAGATAGATCTGAGATGTTAGGCAGTGATTCCAAACATCCAAGCCTGACAAATCAATCAAATGGAGGCTTGCGTAGCATTCAATGGTAAGTAAAATAAAAGTAAATAACAAATTGAAGTCATTTTATACTCGCCGTGTGATACGGGAACTGTCGTTGTTGATTGAAATCTTTTAGGAATTCCTAGTGTGCTTTAATAAATTGTTTCAGAAATTTTTCAAAGTGTAGAAATATTACTTCATATGTTTGAGTTGAATTTGGTGAGCAGTTAGGAAGAAGGTAATTTCTTAGGGACTTGATTTATAGAATTGCTTTTCATGGTTATTTGTTGGCTAAAAATTTGCAGATAACTTATTCCAGGCTTCTGAACTCATTCTTTATGTGATCAGAAAGAATTTAAATCAAAAGTTTGGAACGTACATTTAAATAGGGGAAATTCACTTTGTCCTGGCTGGCAAACTGTAAAAAGAGCCCTGCTATTTCCACCGGCATGAAGCTTGTCTGCTTTTCCAAAACGTACCAGAGAACGTGGTGATGTTGCAGAGGTGTTCCTCTTTTAGCAATAGGAATAAATAGCAATTTATCAAATAAATAATTTAATGTTTGTAAATGCTACCTTAACTATGGCAACTGGCTGTAGCTATGAAGAACTGAACAGATGGTATAGATGAGGACTATATATGATAAAGAAACTGCATCCTTCTGAAACATCTACTCAGCGTGTGAGATTCTCAAAGTAAATCATCGAGCTAATGAACAGTGTTCAAATTGAGTCCTAGTGCGTCATTCAATGACCACAAATGCCACTTTTGCAGAATGGTGTAAGCTAAGATGATGAGAAAAACAAGTCACGCTTCAGGGGTAGATTAATTTCAAATTAAACTTTCCTAGCACTCGCTGTCTGTAGGCAAGATAATGGCCCTCAGCTCAATCTTGCTGGGATACGTGAGCAGAACAAGAAGAGTGATCTGATTTAACAGTGCAGCTAGGAGCTGCCCTTGGTTGGACTCGATGATCTTAGAGGTCTTTTCCAACCTTAATGATTCTATGATTCTACCTTGGTTGAAGAGAGTTTTGGGACGCGTAGCTGGGCCTGCGTGAGATGCTTTTCTCAATCCTCTTCTGTAGCGCGTTCCCTGATCATTAGGAACGCAGACAAGTTTGTAAAAGGTTTGGATTTGTTAGAGTCCATCCGAAGTCTGCCTAGCTCCACATCTTGCTTGCCCAGACCTGGGAAACTGGAGGTTTTTTTGCTGTTTGATGTTGCAAACTTATAATGGACAGTGTAAAGTAAGCAGAGAGCAGGAGATGGATGAATAGGTTTATAAAATGAATAGGTTTGTCTGTACCTTCATTACATTTTGAGACAAGAGAGAGAAATTGAAAAGATCTTTAAGCTGCCCGACTCCAAGATTTTTTAAAATATTTTCGTTATTATGCTTTTTGCCCCAAAGCGACTGCTAAAGAGCTCTTAGGACAACTGATCATCAATTACTCCCCATGCTCTACTTCCGTTAAAGATGAGAAATATTGTAATTCCATTGCTCAAAAATTTAGCAAACTCCTTTCCTAATGACCTAACTGGATGATTTCTTCATACATTTATCAGCCTTTTCATGTGTATAAGAAGATAAAATAATGTCTTTAATGTTAGGATTTTGAGCATGGTAAGAGAAATAATTGTAAAAATGATACTCTTGTGAAGCATTATCCCTCAAAAAGTCTTCATAAAGGCTTTTCCTTATGCTGGAAAAAGAAATGAAGTTTTCTAAATTTAAAAATAAAAAAAAGTCCTGCCAGAATTGGAAGTTGTTTTCACAGGTATTATTTTATACACTGCTCTAGTTTTAAACACATTTATTGTTAGCACTGGATGTTCTGTGTAATGTGCACAGACCTGTTAACAGGCATTTGCTCCTTGAATTAATTGACTGAATCTGATGGAGGACGTTTTTTCCCCGGTACCCCTCACTGGTTGCCTCCGGACAGGATGAATTCAAACTGCTGTGATATATATGCCCTGGATTTGTGCCACGTTGTCTTAATTAAACAAGTCCCGTTGATTTGAACAGGAGGGCGAGTCCTTAATGCAGTGTGATCCAGCTGGGGGGGGGCTGTGGGTTTTTGGCACTCCCAGTGGAAGGTGTCCCTTTGTAGGGACCGCTCTGTCCTATGGTTTCCTGGGCACAGCACTGCCGCGAGCCCGACAGTAAACGGAGAGGGAGGCGCGTGAACTATATCTGCCTTCTTTTTGGTAACTGTTGAATGCACTTGGGTAGTATCGATTGATAGCGGTCAGCACTTTGAATGGTATTTGTGAGCGTTCACACACGTGTTCCCCTGTAGCCAGTAATTTGAATATGAATGAACAGATGTTGCCTATATGATGGGTGGGAAGGATGTATTTTTATTTTTTAGTCAGGGCTCCGAGCAGACTCCTAAGAATTTAGTTCTAATACTGATTTGCCAGAGGCTTCCCTTGGAAGATTAAATAAAAAAGTAATTTCTTTATGCCCCGTGAATGGAATGAGGATAATGAATGCTGCCTTTCTACTCAAGATTGCATTGACATGCTCAAGAATCACCTATGTCATAGAAAATAAATAAAGAAAAAAAAAAAAGGAGAAGAAAACCAGAAACTTCAAAATTAATGAAGAATAGACACTTGATTTGTGATAAAAGATTAAGAAAGACTCAAGGATACCTAACTACAGATGGTCAAAAAAGAAAAATATGAAGTCATATAGAAAAAGGAAAAGGGAATGATTCAACAGAATATGCTTGAATGCTCAAATATTAAGTTTTTTTGACAGGAAATGTGTCATTGATGAAAAGGTGGAGAGGAAAAAAAATCACATCAGGAAAGAGCTAAATTGAGAAAGTCAGAAATGAACAATAATACAAATTAAAGGTAAATTTGACTAAAGTGAGAAATTATGACTGAAATGTTCCGTTTTCTCTTTCTTACGTTTTCTCTCAATTCCATTTTTAGAAATAGATGCTATATTGTCGCTCTTAAATCTTTTAAGAACAGTTGTTGGTATTGAGGGTATATTACATCCTCTCCTTGGTATCTCTGTTATTTCACACTTTATTTTTTTTAGGCCCCTGCTAAATGCCATTTGTTGGTAGTATTTAGTGCCAGTGAAGTTACTCAGGTTGCTCCATAACTTCCTCTTTAAAGAACTCGGTATCTGTCAAGGTCATTCTCATTTCCAGTGATGACAATTTGCCATAGTGTCAAAATTTCTTCACTGATGATAAACTGGTGGATAAAAGAGTATTCTCAGCTCCAGCTTGTACAATTTATTGTTTTTCCTTTCCTTTTCTCCATCAAATTGCATAAAAACTCTGGCCTTTATCAAAACTTACCACCAGTGACAGCTGAAATACCATACTGATTTCCCAGTTGCTTGCAACAACAAAATAACAGAATTATCTCAGAAAATGCTATTAAAAACATCGTAAGCACTGAGATTACCAACCCCATCTGTGCTATCTGAGACTGTTAAGCATGCAGGACTTAGATTTTATGGATTTTGTTTTTCTATTAGATTGCTTTGCCCTTCAGTTTCACGTTGGCCTTCAGAGCTGCTGTTTTGTTCATCTTCCTCTTTTAAAAAGTCTGTTCCTTTTGAGCTAATCCGTCATCGCCGCTATTTTTAGAAAAAGCAATTTCTATTTTGATACAAAGCCTAATTGCACCGTGATTACTAATTGAATGACTCCATTTTCACCTGCGTGCGTATCATTTGAGAGCTGACATCTTCCTTGGAGTGCGTTTCAGGCAAATGCTGAAATGAGGGCAAACCCAGAAATGGCCAGAGAGATCTAGAAGTTGCTGGTCCTTTTTGGCACCCCTCCACCTCGAATTTGGCAAATGTGGCATTGTTTGGCTCAATTAGAATTGCCTTTTGCCACAAGTATTGCTGGAGAAAATATATTTATATAATGAGTATCTATAAAAGCGTCACTTGGTTGACTCTGCTCATAGTTCAGTGAGCAGATCTAGACACGCGTCATCAAGTAAAAAAATCAATTTCTGCAATTTCTTTTCTTGATTTGACAGTGATTTTTTTGGTCACGTGTACATCTGACCAAGCTGCACTCATTGATAACATAAAATCTCGTCTGGGGACTGGATGGTACAAACTATAATGTAAAGGGGGAACAGATCTCCTGGGGGTGGTCCAGGCTATTCCTTTGAGCTTTAATTAAATTTCCTTGCGGAGCAGAACAAGGTCATCCCATGGAATAATGTGATCTTCTGCAATGTGTGTTCACATGTGTGGGTGATCCTCTAGGTACTTCTGAATTGCAGTGGGGAATTCGGAAAAAGTCCTGGGGGGGCATAGAAATGTTTCATTACGCAGAACCATGGAAGTGGCATTGGCCATTCTCTCCCACCCACCCACCCACCCATCACACGCCTTCACGGAGCCCAGCGGTATCCTCCTTTCACAGCTGGATCACTTCTTTACCCCAAACCTGTTCTCAGTTGTTGCTTGTGCATTAGAACAGTTGTAATCTTCCTCTCAAAGAGTGTCTACTTCTGTGACATGTTAGGAATTCTTAGGCCAATCTCTGATCTTTTTTCCCAGATGGAAGAAGCGTCACCAGATTTAGTTGGTCCAACCCTTCCCTTTCATAAATTACCGTTTGTCTTTATTGCTTTCTCTTAAAGTCAGAGTGTATCATCTGACTCACGTATATCAGAGCTGTCTAATAACTGGAATATTAGCCCGCCAAATGTGACGATACCCCTACTGCAATAATCATAATAACTGAGTCTACCTGTGGACTGTTCCCTGCAGCAACGATGCTGAGCTGTTCGGACCACGCATACCTTAAGGAATGGATCCGTCCTGACCTTCCTCCATTCCCAACAAAGCCAAAAAATGTTAGGCTGGTGCGAAGAGTTGCACCTCCTAGGATGAGGTGATTGGACAAATGTCAAGTGATTGAGGTACAAAGAGCTGCGAAGTAAAAGACAAAATGTGATTCACTCCTGTTCAGTAACTGTAAGGGAACTATCATATCCGGGAGTCACCCAAGAAAGAAATGATTCTCTTAAATTTTCAAATTTCTGCAATGGAGTTTGGAGCAGAACATGTTCCCCGTAGGCCGCTAAGGTTGTGCTTTGACCACTGCTCCGTCTAGGGGCCCTCACCGAAGGAGGAGCTACCCTTTTAATCATCAGATTATTTAAAGTGACCCAGATACAGCAAGCAAGGATTAGATAAATCAGTCCTCCCCCAAGCTGATCTTGTTATTTAAAAGCCCTCTGGTTTCCTTTCCTCTATGTCCTTCTCTAAGCTCATTGCAAACACATGAGCCAAGAAATATTTTTGTTTAAATTTGCCCCCATTCTGGTTAGCGCTTCCTGTTTCAACACATCGGAGACGCGATCGTGACTGCGAGAGAATTCTTATCCGGACTGTTCATCAGATGGAAGCGATCCTTAGAGCGGCCCAAAATTTCCAACCTCCACATGCTTTCCCAAAAAATGAGCGGTAGGAGAGCTTGTGGAATGTCTGTACTCAGTGTTACCACAAAAGCAAAGGGAGGATTTATGTGATTCCGAGAGAAGCGATCAGCTTGGCTCTCTCGGGACGCCCTAGGATTTGCTTTACCAGAGATTGCTCTCCCCATGGTTTGTAAAGATAATCTTACCTTCAGAATGGAGCATATTTTGCAGAGTATTTGCTACTCCATTATGACAAAAGGTTTTAATTCCACCAACTGGGCTTTCTGCTTTTATGTCAGTATATTTAGAGAGCGGATTTTTAGTTGCTCTATATCAAGAGGAGTCACTTAGCTGCAGTTCATCATGGCTAATGTAATTAAGGATCAGGTCCGTTATCTCTTCACTGGAGGGGAAAAAAAAGGAAGAAATGCCTTCTGGAGGATTATATGGATTTTGAGAGCTGTAAACAAAAGTAATGCATTAAGAACAATGAAAGAACAGGTATATTTATTCATCCTGCCTTAATCTGGTCCAAGTTGCAGCTGCCTGTCTCTTCCAGTGATTATCAGTTAATGATAAACAATCCTGATTCCTGATCTTGAAGAACGATCTCGGGCAAGCACGGAAGCGGAGTTGAGCGGGATGCCTGGGCACGCGAGGCTGAAGCCGTGCTTACAGGTTGGCACAGAATTGCAGGGTGGGAACGTGAGATGGTGATTGTTAATATCGGCCCATTCATGTGGGACTTCCTCGTTTCCCCAAATAATTCATACAGTTAAAGGAAAAATAACCCCGTGAGGATGCCCGGTTTATGGTGTCACCTGCAGAAGCAGCAGCGTGGTGGTGTGGAGGTTTGGGACTGGTTGGCTGTCTCTCCAAAGCTGCTCTAAGGATCAGGAGCTCTTAAAGACCAAAGGAGAGTACTGAGCCAGTTTGATGTCTGTCTCCGGGATCCCAGCTGCAGCCATAAAATAACTTGAATGTGTCAGGATCTCAAACTGAAACAAACTGAAAATATTTACAACTTGGTCTTAGTCTGTGGTGTTAACTTGCAGTCTCTGGTAAAGTGCTATAAGGGACCAGTGGTCCAGGTTGAAAGATTCTAATTTGAACAAACAGTGGGTTTTTATCAGCTAATAATGTGAGACACGGCCTCTAATATTTATTTTTAAAATGCATAAACTTTAGGAGCCTGCAGGAAACCCACGTAGCAGCTGGCAGGGTAGGGGCTCACCAGACCGTGCCACGTTTCACCCCTGCTGTAATGACGCAGCCTGCGCCGATAAGAACCAGGCAGTGGGAATGTTATCCGCTTATATTTATGGGAGCATAGAGATAACTGAGTCACAACCAAATCAATACAAACATTTCATTTATAATTTTAGTGCAATATTGTCTGTCTTCCAGCCCTCAACCATAATACATAAACCAAATTGTTTTCGGTACTGCTTTTCCTTCACCATCTTTGGAAGGCAACCCCCAAATGCTGTTTTGGATGGCTGCCCGGAATTCAAACGCGAGGCTCTGCCCTGGCTAAGCTTTGGGGCCCTAGCCCGTGCCCAGTATCAAGGTTATGTTTTCTTGTGCATGACTAATCTATTCTCTTCCCATTACTCTCCATCAGCTCAGTTTCTATTACAGGTTCCCTCGTTGTAAAAATGACATTTCCGAGGCACAGAACATCTTCATTTCTGCCTGGCTGCGTTGCAGGCTCTGCTGGTGCTTTGCTGTTCTTGGGGAGAAAATCGTGATATTTGAAGCTGCTAAAATAGAACGTTTGCACTCTTTAAATTTGGCGTCTGAGCTAGGAAGTGACTTCTGGTAAAACAGACTTTCCAAGAGAGGGGTTCTTGTACCGGGGAGCAACAGGTGTCATATACATAGTGCTACAGTCGGAGTTCGGTGTGATCTCTCATGAATGAACTTACCAAGCTCATCACAAACCCAGACAGCATCGTTTATCCATAGGCTTTGTAATTATTGCAGTGGTGTAAGTATGGAGTGGAAAACACTATTTATATTACCAGGGAATTAGTGAGACAGCTGAAGGGGTGGTACTATTTTCACTGTAGGCTTCTGTGTCATGACATTTTTTTAATTTATTTATTACAAATCAATTTTATGATCTGTCATCTCAAACCAGTAAATACTCTTTCATTGGTTTGTTTGTTTAACCGTTTGGCCCAATAAAGCAGAATCACCGGCCTCCCTAAATCCAGTAATTCCGGCCTTTTTCCTAAATGCTTTTCTCAGCTTTAATCTTTACAGTCTATGGGACCCTGCGGGCTTCAGCATCTGCTGTGTGTAAGGAACGTAAGCATTGTCACCTAACTGGTTAGCTAACACTGGGTGGGGTTTCTACAGTAGGGCAGAATCCAGTAGCTCTCCCGTGCCCTTACGGATGTGCCGCTGTACATCGAATAATTCTATGCTCACAAATGCTTACATCTAATTTGTGGGTCGTCCTTTTTACTAGCACTTTCCAGCTCTGTTACAAAGGGAGATGATACCCCTGGAAAATGAACGTATGCTAGCGTGCTGCTCGTTTTGAAACATGGAGAGAAGAATCTGGTCAGAAAACATAAGGTGCTTTCATCAATACCAGAAATCCACAGTCTTTAGTTTAGCTGGTTGATGATGTATCCAAAAGATGTTTTCACTGCATCTCTCTCGTAATGTGGATATAGGACAAAACAAAAATCCCCTCCCTGAAGGTGCTGTCAGCATCCCAACAGTGCGGTCAGAGGGCAGGAGGACAGGAGGGGAAAAGAGTGCACCTTCTTCCTCAGTCTCTCAAGGTTGAGCCAGATGTGAAGCCGGAGCAAAACACTTCTCTCAGAAAAAGGAAAGAATCTTGAATTATGTTTCTCAAAGGCATAATCTGGTTTTTGCACTGGTGTGGGTTCAGCGCTTCTCCTTACGGTTGAAGTAGAACCAAACTCCCTGCTAGGGTCCCGAGGAGAACATGCAGGCGGATATCGAACTGTCTGCTGAGTATTGCAATGGTACATTTTACACAAATAGATCTTCTTATGATAAAGCACTTAAAGACAAAATCAAGCAGTATTCAGGTAGTACGTGTCACACCTCGGCAGCATTGATCTGAATGCTTGGTAGGCACTACAGGCTCGTTGGAGAAAAAAGTGCAGTAGTTTTCCAGGAGTTTTAGTTGTTTTCAACTTGTGAAAGCCTGCTAAAATACATCAGTTCAAATACAGTTGTTTACTAAAAAAAAAAACAAAACCAAAACCCACGGAAATGTTTTTTTAATGTATATAGTATTAAGCAGTTAATCAATATTTAGAGTTCCAGCTCTGTTAGTAAACATGTTATTTCTAAACCTCTTTAGTCATAGATGTAATAAAGGGTAGTTTCCTCCTATCCACCTTTGCGTTCTCGATTTCATGCCTGTCAGTTGAGAAAGATGGGCTCTTGATTCGAATATTCTCGATCTTTCTTTGGAGTAGCCCACTTCCCCTTGACTGAATGGCAAAATGAGACTCTTTAGGCACCTTAGATTTGGCAACTTAAAATGAAATGCTGTGAATTTCCCTTTAGCATATCTTCACAAATCTGACAATTGCATATTTGCTGTAGTAGTCCAAATAT